>NW_006440820.1:1859717-1893033 GCF_000325575.1 Pteropus alecto
CTCCTAAGTCTCCTGGTCTTATTAGTGTGGATTTGTGAAGCAAGTGTCTAGTGGCACAGTCCTGAGAGGGATTCAGCTGCAGGCCAAAATTAGCCCAAGCCTCTACCCTTCTGGGGCCACCTGTTAAGATGCAGCAAGCAATCCACAGATGCTGTGCTTATAGTTGCCTCAAAAAGCCACGCCAGAAAACAAGACCAGCTGCCACTAGTGTGAGTCTTGTTACTGCTTAACAAGGAGCACCTGACTCGCTGAGGATATACCTGGATGTGGCTTGGGTGGGGCTGCAAGTTGGGGGAGGCAGGGTTTCAGGAAATCCTGGACGGGGCATTCTATGTTATCCAGTTTGATGACGTCAGGTCTATGGTAGCACATTGGTATGGGGGAGGGCTCAACAGGGAACAATGGACGCCTCCGGCACTTACGTACAGAGCAAGTCTCGCTTCGGCCCTTGCTCCGACAATGTCTCCCTATAAGTCCCTGGTGCCTGCTGCGTGCAGCTGAATCGGCACTGGTGCTCAGAGTGAGCAGGTCTGTCACCATGAAAATTGAGTTGTATGAGTTTTCATAAATTTTAGATTTTAATCCTTTATCAGATGTATCAGTGGCAGTTATCTTCTCTCATTCAGTAGGTTGTCTTTTTGTTTTGTGAAAGGTTTCCTTTGCTGTGCAAAAACTTTTTAGTTTGATGTAGTTTCATTTGTTTATTTTTTTCTCTTGCTTCCCTTGCCTGAGAAAATATTTAAAAAAGATTCCTCTGTTTTTAATATAGAACTATCTTCCTTTAATTTTTTATGATCGTTGATTATTTTTCCTTTCCCATTGCTGTTGCAAATGGAAATTTTTTCCACCACATATTAGAAATAATACTTATTTGATATATAAAGGCTATTGATTTTTGTGTTATTTTTATATTGCTACCTTCTTAAACTTGTTTTTATTATTTGTATTTGTTTTAATATTAATTTTCTTGGGTTTTTCAGATATATTATCAACTATAATATAATTTTACCTCTTCCCTTTCTATTTTTATGCCTCTAATTATTTTCTTTTTACTGGTTAATACCTCCATACAATGCTAAACACACTCTTCTATTTCAAACCTAATATTGACAACTTATCTCACCTTGCATCAGCTAGGTTTATTTTTAAGGCCTCAGTCTGATGTTAAGTTGGGGGACAATCTGGTGACTTTTTAAAAATTTAATTTTATTAGTTTCAAGTATACAGTACATTGGCGAGACATTTATATAGTTTATAAAACAATTCCCCTAATTGCTCTTTCTTAGTCTGGTGACTTTTTAAAGTGGGATTAAGTTTAGGGAATGCAGAATCCAAATGTGGATTGTCCCTAGAATGTCTAAAAATGCTCTGTGAACATTCAACTGGCGATAGTCAACATGCAGGCGTGTTCTGATCCACTGTGTTCTAAGCCTCTTAATATCTCACTGAAGACCTTTCTGATGCCTATTCTGCTGTTACTGGGTATAGTGTTCTATAAATATGAACTAAGTCAAGTTGGTTAGTAGTATTGCTTAGATTTATATCTTTGCAGATTTTGTCTACTTGCTCTACTGATTACAAAGGGAGGAATGTTTATCTCCAAGTTTAACTGTAGATTTTGTCTATTTTTTCCTTTAAATTTTATTCAGTTTTGTTTTATGTATTTTGGGCTCTATAGTTAGGTATATAAATATTTAGAGTAGTTATATCTTCTTGGAGAATTGACCTTTTTGTTATTATGTAATGTGCCTTCTTATTGCTAATAATTTTCCCTGTTCTGAAATCTACTCTGCCTGATATTAATATAGCTATCCCAGTTTTTATTTATTTTTTTATTTATTTTTTTACTTAGCATTATCATTGCGTATATATGTTTAGCAGGATGCATTTCTCAGGCCAAGAAAGATATACATAAGAAATAGATCTTTTTTCTATGATTTCTATTTAGAGCCCTCATTAACTGAGACAATTACAGTCAATTCAGGGTTCAAGATCCTCCCCAGTATTGCATCTCGGCTCTTCAGGGAGCTCATGTAGCACCAAAGCTTCAGACGGAAAGTTACTTTCTGTCAATACAAGCATCTGCCAATATGCCTCATTCTCTCTTGTCTCCTATCCTTGGACCACACAGGCTTGTCCTTTGTCTTGAATACCAGGCCACTTTTCCACTGTTGCCATGGCCCCAACCACACTGCTCTCAGCTTCACGAAAACACTTTCTGGGTCTCTTTGTGCTATGTTGGCATGTGAAAAAATTCTAGAAGGCTACATGTCTTCCATTAGCCACCCATACCTTCCCCTCTACTCTCTCCCTTAGGGCTCCTACAATGCAGTTTGATCTAGGGTAGGAGAAGAAATTTTCATTTCTTATAACTTAATTTTGATATTATAATTGTTATTTTGATATTTTGATATTATTTCCAACTTATAGAAAAGTTGCAAGATTTGGACAAAAATTTTTATTCAAATTCACCAATTGCTTACAATTTGCCACATTTGTTTTGTCATTCTCTTTATATTTGTGTATATATGTGTAGGAATGTGTATGGGGGTAGTGTTTGTATATATTGTTTTTCTGAATCATTTGAAACTAAACAAAAAAATAGAGTAAAGAAATGAAATAAAAAATTGGTTCTTTGAAAAGTTCAACGGAATTGATAAATCTTTACTTAGATCAATCAAGAAAAAGAAAAGACATAAATTATCAAAATCAAGGATGAAAAAGAGAGTATTCTGTTGACCTCACAGAAATTAAAAGAATTATAAGAGAATGTTATAAACAACTTAACACCAATAAATTAAGTAACTTAGGTGTCTTAGGCACAAATTACCAAAACTGATTCAAGAAAAAGTAGAATCCAAACTTAGAAATATGCTCAGGAGGAATGAAAACATATGTTTTGTACACAAATATTCATAGTAGCATTATTTGAAATGGCCAAAAAGTGGAAACAACCAAATGTCCATCAACTAATGAATAGATAGATAAAAGCGATAAATCTATACAATGGAATAGTATTGGGCCATATAAAGGAATGAAATACTGATACATCCTACAACATGGATGAGCCTTAAAAACATTATGCTGAGTATAAGAAGCCAGTCACAAAAGACCTCATAGTGTATGAGTTCACTTATGTAAAATTCCAAAATAGGCAAACTTATAGAGACAGAAAGTAGATTAATGGTTGCCTAGGACACGGGGAGGGATGATAGGGAAATTGGGATGAGGGTGAGGGCTAAAGGGTTCAGAGTTTCTTTTTGGGTTGATGCAAATATTCTAAAATTGCAGAGATAAAGTGCTCTGAATATACTAAAGTTTTCACTTCAAAGGAGTATTTTATGGTTTATGAATTATATCTTATAAATCTGTTACTAAAGAAAAAGAATTAAAAAAGCTGAATAGACCTAAAGAAAAGCTTAACCCAGATGACTTCATTGGTGAGTTCTCTCAAATATTTAAAGAAGAAATAATGTCATTCCTTCACAACCTCTTCCATAAAATAAGAGGAGGAGACACTTCCCAACTAATTCAATGAGAACAGTATTACCCTTATACCAAAGCCAGACAAATATAAGAAGAAAGATCACAGACCAATATCCCATGAACATAGATGCAAAAATTTTTAAAAGCATATTAGCAAATTGAATCCAGCAACATATAAAGAGGAGTATATATCATGATCAAGTTAAGATTTATCTCAGGAATGCAGGTTAGTTTATCATGCAAATAATTAATGTAATCTGCCTTATTAATAAAAGTAAAAACCCACATGATCATCTCAATAGTTGCTAAAAAAAATCTGACAAATCAAATACCCATTCATGAAGTAAAAAAAAGAAAAAAAAACTTGGATAGAAAAAATCTCAACCTGTTAAAGGGCATCTATGACAAACCCACAGCTACTATCATATTTAATGATGAAAGACTGAATCCTTTCCCAAGATCAGGTAAAAGACAAAGACATCCACTCTCAGTACTTTTTATTCCATAATTGTAGTGGAGATTTGGGTCATTTCAATAAGTCAAGACGAAGCAATAAAAAACACTTGCAGGCTTTTTTGATGGAAAGTATGTGGATATTTTTGTCTGCTCCCATTGCCATTTCTGAGTTACTGGCTTCTACAATAACTAATCCATGATATTCAAGGCAAAAAGAAATCCCAGGAAACTTACTGCCATGTCATTTTTCAAGGCCCTGGCTCTAGCCAATCAGCTTCATTCTCTCTACCTTTTAAAGTCATTTTACATTTGTTTTTTTTATATAATATTCAGAGTTTCTATCTTAGTGAGAGAAGTAGAAAGAATCGTGTCTATTCCATTTTGGTCTGTAACCAGAAGTCTGGAATATTTATCTTTTATTAAATTTTTATTTTGGAATGATTTTAAATATTCAGTAAAATTGCAAAGGTAGTATAGAGAGTGCCCTTATACTCTTCACCCAATGTCCCCTAATGTTAACATCTTACATAACCATGGTACCTTTGTCAAAACTAAGAAGCTAACATTGATGCAATTCTATTAAACTCCAGACTATTCACATTTTACCCGTTTTTCCGCTAATGTTCTTTTACTGTTTTAGGATCCACTACAGGATACTGCATTATATTTGGTCATCATGTCTCCTTAGTCTCTTCTTAATTATGACAATTTCTCAGTCTTTCTTTGTGTTTTTTTTTAATGACCTTAAAAAATTTAAAGCCACTGAAAAGCTCTAAAAAATAAGAAACTAGCTATACAGGAAGCCTCCAGAGACAGGAAATTAGGTAGCTTGGGGCCAGTGGTGAGAGGAAGACGTTTCGGTTTCCCTTTGTATTCTCAGTAACCATATTGCTTGTATTAATCAGATTTTCGAGAAGCAGAACCAATAGGAGATTTTATCTACGTCTATGTCTATCTCTATCTATATAGAGAGCTGCATTTTAAGAAACTGGCTTACGCGATTGTGTTCGGCAAGTCCAAAATCTGCAGGGTAGGCTGGCAGGTGTTGTAATTCACGTTCAAAGACAGTTTGCTGAAAGAATTCCTTCTTGCTTGGGGAGGTCAATCTTTGTTCTACTAAGGCCTTCAACTGATTGAATGAGATCCACACACGTTATGGAGGATAATCTACTTAAAGTCCATTGATTTAAATGTTAATCTCATCCAAAAACCTTACAGAAAACATCCAGAATGATGTTTGATCAAATATTTGGGCAGTATGGCCCAGCCAATTTGGCACATAAAATTAACCATCACACTGCTTATTTTTTAAAATTTAAATTACTTATTTAAAAAATGCATTTGAAGAGCAATGGTCAGATATTTTGTAGAATATCTCTCAATTTGGATTTATATGATGTTTTCTCATAATTAGACTTGAGTTATGGGTTTTGGGGAAGAGCAATACAGAGGTAAAGTGCTCTTCCTCACCATACCATATCAGGGGGTCCATGATATCACATAACTTTATCACTGGTGATTTTGACCTTGATCGTTTGGTTAAGGTGGTGTCTACATTTTTTTCTACTGTAAAGTTACTATTTTCCCTTTCTATATTCTTTCCAGGTGAGTCACTAAGTCCAGACCATGCTCAAGAGGAGGGAATTAAGTTCCACCTTCTAGAGGGGGTAGTATTAATGTATATATTAATTGGAATTCTTCTGTAAGGAATAGTTGTTACTTTCTCATTTATTTATTTAGTCAATTATTTATTGATATCAGTATTGACTCATAGATATTTATCTTATTTTTGGAATTATAATTCAATACTATTGTTATTTGTTGCTCAAACTATTCCGACTTTAGCCATTGGGAACTCCTTCAAGTTGGCTTTTATGTATTTTTGACAAGCCCCCTTGCATTTTTTTTTAGCACTTCCGAATTTTCTGACACCACAAAATGCTTTAGGCTCATCTTGTATTTTCTCTGCCCCAGTCCTAGACTTAGTCATTTCTCTGAGGATCTTGAGTGATGGATCTGCTCATTGCTTCTGAGACCCTATAAAAGGACAGAACTAGGAAATATATGTACGTGTGCTAACACGTGTATACATATACAATGTCCATAAGTTTGTTTCCATGTTTATATTTATTCAAATAAACGTGAGTTCACTCATATAAAAAAGGTACAAGAAAATTGATGCAAAAAAGTCATGCCTTGACTTCTCAATCTTCTATAATTGTTTCATCTATAAGAAAATAAATGTGATGTAATTACATACATACACAAACACATATTCATATGATATCTGTGACTTGAATCCAGCATCATGGGGTTTGGTCTTGCCTTTTGCCCCTTTTTTAAATTTGTAACCACTTGCTCTGGTACCATGGTTTCTATTGTCTACAATTTATTCACTTATTTGTTCAACCCCAGAATACATACATGTAAAGTAGTTTCAGAATTATTATCCTGTTGCCCTGTGATGAAAAAGTATTTATGTAGTTCTTGTCTTTGAGTATCACTGTTTCCCAAAGTTACTTTGATCGGCTCCTTTTATCCCCACCCACTTCAATAAGGTTATGTCATACATTTGTAATACAGTTAGAGTCATTTGTCACAGTCTGCATTCCACCCTTCCTGGGTTCCCCCAACACTTTTGTCGATTTAAAAACATTGTATATAATAAAGTTCACTTTGTATGGGCAGAGTCATTTATCCACCAACCTAGGACAGTTCAATCACCCTAAAAATTTCCCTTTGTGTCCTCCCTTATCTTCCCACCCCCAGGGCCAGAGCTATTTTGAGGGGCTGGTTTCCAAGTCTGCAGAAACCATAACTCCGATCCATTGAAACTGTTGAGATGAGAGACAGCTGAAGTGTAACAGAATAATGTGATTTCTTCTTTCTGGCTGCCCTCTAGAGGCTGAATGAAAAGCCTGTAACAGTTCCCAGAAGGAACAGAAGAGGTCTGTAACTTCAGATGGACTTTCTCACATACTATGGTTCACTTGTTTAAGTATCAAATGGTTGAGATTATATGTCTTCCTTCTGGAGAACCATACAGAGGAACAGTCTACTCACAGTCTGGTGGGGAAGAAATCTCTTAATATTAATAACATGACCTCACAACCTAATCTTTAATCAGCTCCGTGAGAGATCAGAGAGGAGATCTATGCTTTTAAATAGAGGCCTTGCAATTGGCAGTGAAGTAAGTGTAGCATTTTTATTAAATGCCACTGAATTCAATTAAAAATATTTCATTTGGTATTTTTGCATCTCTAGTTATTAGTGAGATTAGTTTAAAAATTTTTTCTTCTCTTTTTTCTTTTGCTATCTTTGGTCAGGTTTTGATAAAAGGAATTTACTCCTGTTAGAAAATACATTGAAGTTAGAATTCTGTAAAGATTAAAAACCTGGATACAGTATCAACCCAAATATGATCTGCTCTTGGTGCTGATAATTGTGGCAAGTAAGGATGTGAGCCTCATGGGAATCCTAGAGTGGAGAACTTGGGTGGAGCTTTCTCCTGGGTAGACTGGTAAAGCTTTGGAGCCAGAGTGAGAGGTGGCTATTTGAAAAAGCTCAGGCCACAAAGGCATGGACCTCTAGGTATGGGGGAGAGGGAATGACATTTGATCCCCTCAGGTGGGTTTAATTGTCTGGGCTTCAAGAAACTAAAGGGAGCAAAAAGGGTAGGCTGCATCCTCTCCAGGCCTGAGTCTAGGAAGGCATGAGGAGACCTAGGAGCAGGAAGCTTTTCTCCTGGGTCCTTAGCAGGGTACTGGTAGCCTGCCTATTGTTATGGGGAGCTCATGAGGGCTGAGACCATTTTGTCTTCTACCACCTACTGCCCCTGTACTTCAATAACTAGACATTGGCCCCAACTAGAATCGACTCATCTAAGGGACACCAGAAGCTAGAGAAACATCAATCAGAACAAGAATAACACAAATCCAACAAAATTTATTCAATTTAACCACTTAAGTTAAAAAATATGAATACAGGAAAGGTCACTGGTAGTGCAAAGTATTTTCTGAGTTAGCATGACTTCCCAACTGCTCATTTCAGTAGCTGATTAGAAGAAAAGGGTAGTTGTGGGGACACCATGGTGGCCTGCAAACTGAAATGGAAAAAATATGTCAAAGCATAGAGCAAAAACACTAAGATGGAAACCATGAGGAACTTGTCATGAATTGGGGTGAATGTATACATGAGTTTCTTTAGTATATACCCAAGAGTAGAGCTACTAGCTCACAGGATATGTGTATCTTCATCTTTATCAGAACATGCTAAAACATTTTCTAAAGAGATGGTATGAGTTTGCATACTCATCAACATTTATGAGTTACCTTTGCTGCACATCTTCCCTAATTTGGTATTATTAGACTTTTAAATGTTTGCCAGTATATGTTTCAAGTGGTAGGTCATCATGGTATTAATTTGAACTTCCTCTTTAACAATAGAGTTGAACAGTTTTTCATATGTTTTACTGGCTATTTAGACTTCCTCTTTTCTGAAATGACTATTTCAGTGTTTTGCTCATTTTTATATTTAGTTGTCTTCCCCCCTCATTTCCAGGTAGGTATTTTTATGTATTCTGAATGTGAGTCTTTTATCAATGAATGTGTTGTAAACATCTCCTCCCACTCTGTGACTTGTCTCTTAATGTAGTCTTCTTCTTCTTCTTTTTTTTTTTAAATAATGGTTGGTTTTTAATTAAATGGCATTAGAACAATTACCTTATCATTTTGGGGAAAATTCAATATATTCACATCTTATACTAACAACAATCAAGATAGAGTACAGATGTTAATGTAAATAAAGTAAGTTATAAAATTATTGGAAGAAAACACAAAATCGGGATGAATAAAGCCTTTGAAACAATGGCAACAAATTCTGAAGTAATAGAACAAAAGGCAAATATGTTTTGCTACATATTAACCAAGTTTTCTGTATACCAATACCACCATAAGTTGTCTTAAGTGTTAAATAACAAATCACTGAATAGAGTTTGTAACATATAATACTTGCAAAGCTGTAACATCATGAATATATGCAAGTATCTTAGAAAAAGCTAAGGAATTACTTTTATTCAAAAACAGTGAAAGGATAGTAATATTCTGTTCTTAAATAAAACATAAATTACCAATAAACATTTGAAAATTGCTGTGTGTCATTAGCAATCAACAAAATATGAATTAAAGTGAACAAAACAACAAAATATTTGGATCATTATTTTGGTAAAGATTATTTTGACCTTTTTTTCTTTTTTCTTTTCAATTATAGTTGACATTCAATATTATTTTATGTTAATTTCAGATGTAGAGCATAGTGGTTAGACATTTATATAATTTATGAAGTGATCCCTTCAATTGATCTAATACCTCAATAAGTCTAGTACCCACCTGGCACTATACATAGTTATTACAATAGTACTGACTATATTCCTTATGCTGTACTTTATTCCAAAGCCATCACTAATAATCTCCCCTGAGTGCCATAGGACAGTTAAAGGATGAATGGATAAGACAGGGCCATCCATGAAGAGGTTGGTTCAAATCCCACAGATGGTATCCAAGTCATTTATGTTAGATTTCTCAGGCCAGAGTCTGAAGAACTCAGCCAAACGCAAAATTTTAATTAAAAATAAAAACTTGAGCTCAGTCATGGCTTGCATTGCTATTGCATTTCATTGCCGTCAGACACAGCTTCCTTCAGACTGTTAGAAGCATCAGACGGCTTCTTTGATTGGGCAAAATTGGGGTAGCTCTTTGATGCTCTAAATTTATCTGCGAGCTGGACCTTTGGAGATGAGGCTATCCCTCCAATGTCCTGTTGCTCTTGATGAAGGCTTTGCACCCCAACTTAACTGCCTTCGTCTCCTCTATAAGAAATGGATTCTTCAGTAAAAAGAGATATGTATAGGTCACATAAAGACATATATAAAAGCATTCATAACAGCTTTATTTATAATAGCTCCAAACTGGCAACAACCCAAGTGTCCACCAACAGATGAATGGTTAAACAACACAATATTTCCACATGATGGAGTTTTACTCAGCAATGAAAAGAAAGGAAGTACAGATATACATGACATGGATAACCTCAAAAACATGTTGAGTGAAAGAAGCCGGTTGCAAAAGAGTACATACTGTGCAATTCCATTTGTGTAAAGTTCAAGAACAGGCAGAATGAATCTATGGTGAGAAATAACAGAATTATGGTTACCTTTGTTGTGAGTGGGAGGGGAGTAGTAGTGAATGTGAAGTTGCATGGAGGACATTTCTTGGGGAATGAAACCTTCTATACCTTGATGGTGCTCATATGAGTGTGTATATTTGAAAATTTATCAAACTGTACACTGAAGATGTATGCCTTTTTGATGCCTAAGTTATACCTCAGTTAAAAGAAGAAGAAAAGAAAGAACAGGAATAGAAAGCAGAAAATGAAATCATCAATAAACCCAAGCAAAGCACAAAACGAGGTTAGCAGGCAGTACCATGCAGGTGTGTCCTCTGCAGCGGGGAAGCAGGCAGCTGTGGCTGTGAATGAAGCCCATGTTCTGGGCCCATTCGTAGGTCACCTGTGTGGAGTTGACCCAAAGGGGAGGCTTGACTTGCTCTTGGGGCAGGGGTTGGCTTTACTGGAGCAGGTCGCTCCTCAGTATGTAAAACTTACACGAGCTTTTGCCAACCCCATTCAGCCTCTTAATCTTTTGGCAGCTGCTTCAAAAGCATCACAGAGCCAGATGAGACAGTTTCCAGAGTCTGACAGAGTGAGCATTAATCCCACAGATTTGCTGCCAAACAGGAAGAAAAAGGACAACTTTTAAAAAGGCAAGGGGATAGTAGCTGGAGGCTAAGATGCTTGACTGAAGGGCCAGAGTGCCTCCCAAAACTACAGCCGAGTTCTGTGCTGGATACAGTTTCTTCTTCTTAGAAGGCTGGTTCTTCTGACATTCTGCACCGTAGAAGAGGAAGAAATAATTGTGAATGCAGCTCCCAGTCTTTCTCCCTTCCTCCTTCCTCTGTCTCTCCACATCCCTAGCTCCCACCAATATTGCTGTATTCTATACTTGTTCTGTCTACAAGGAGTGAGCTGCATTCTCAATGAGCAGAGGTTGGTTGTCCCTTTCACTCAGCCTAGAGTTCCCCTACTTCCATTTCTTTCCTCTTGTAGGTCCTAACAGTGTAATGGCAAGTTGCATTTCTCTCTCTTCCTCCATCTCCCCCTCCTTCTCTCTTATTTTGTGCATCCAACATACAGTTTCATGCATCTATTCATGAAAAGCTCTATTATGGACACTTGGGTGGACAATTACTCTTAATATAACAGTAGCCAAAAATTATCCATGTACAACCTAGATAAAAATTATTTATGGATAAACATTATACTCCTTTTCTATGAACACATGAAGGCGATACAAATTATGATTCCTGCACAACTCATGACTCAAAGAAGCAGCATACAACACAAATGGAAATGGAGAGAAAGCAAGCTGCATATTTAGAACTGAAACAAATGCAACAAAAACAATGATAAATGTGGAAATTATTTGTTCTAATTTTCATTGTTAGTCACTCAGTTTCGGCAAGTCGTCTGAAACTTTGTTTTGGTTTTGTTTTTACTTCCTGGGACTTAGCTTGAAAATAAACATCAAAACTGGTTCAGATTTTTTTCAACGGGCTCTTATCTCAGTTTTAAAAATATAGAAATCTCGATGCCTCAAATGAAGTCTGTCTCAAAGTCAAGGCCAAGTCTTGGAAGCTTTGATCAAGTCCCAGGCAGGAAGACCAGAGTGTCATGGTCATAGCTGCTCCCAGGCTGCTGGGCATGCACAAGGGAGAAATCTCTGCTCTTTATTTTACTTTATTTTTATTTTATGGTGAATAGTTTTAATTTATTTTTTATTGTTTTATTTTCCTATTAGAGTTGATGTTCAATATTATTTTATATTAGTTTCAGATGTACAGCATAGTGATTTGACATTTATATAATTTGCAAAGTGATCCTTCCAGTTAGTCTAGTACCCACCTGGTACTATACATAGTTATTACAATATTATTGATTGTATTCTCTATGCTATACTTTACATATGTGAAAATTTTGTAACTACCAATTTGTACTTCTTAATCCTTTCACCTTTTCACCCAGCCCCTCAATATCCCCTCCCATCTAGCAACCATCAGTTTGTTCTCTGTATCTGTGAATCTATTTCTGTTTTGTTTGTTTATTTTGTTCTTTAGATTCCACCTATAAGTGAGATCATATGGTATTTGTCTTTCTCTGTCTGACTTGTTTCATTTAGCATAATACCTTCTATGTCCATCCACGTTGTTGCAAATGATCAGATTTCATTCTTTTTTATGGCTAATATTCCATTGTATAAATATGTATCACTTCTTCTTTATCCAATCACCTATTGATGGGCACTTAGGTTGTTTCCATATCTTAGCTATTGTAAATAGAGCTGCAGTGAACTTAGGGGTGCATATATCTTTTAAAATTAAGGTCTTGGATTTCTTGAGATAAATACCCAGAAGAGGAATTGCTGGGTCATATAGTAATCCTATTTCTAATTTTTCAAAGAGCCTTCAAACTGTTTTCCATAGTGACTGCATCAACTTGCAATCTCACCGAAAGAGCACTAGAGTTCCCTTTTCTCCAAAACCTTGTCAGCACTTGTTGTTTTTTGATTTATTGATGATAGCCACCTGACAGGCATGAAGTGATATCTCGTTGTGGTTTTAATTTGTATTTCTCTGATGATTAGTGACATTGAGCATCTTTTTATATGTCTATTGGGCATCTGTATGTCCTCTTTGGAGAAATGTCTATTCAGGTCTTCTGCCCATTTTTTAATTGGATTGTTTGGGGTTTTTTGGTGTTAAATTATATGAGTTCTTTATAAATTTTGTATATTAACTCCTTACTGGGCGTATCATTGGCAAATATCTTCTCCCATTCAGTAGACTGTCTTTTTGTTTTGTCCATGGTTTCCTTCATTGTGCAAAATATTTTCGGTTTAATATAGTCCCACTTATTTTTTCTTCTGAGACATATCCAAAAGTATTACAAAGAATGATGTCAAAGAGTCCACTGACTATATTTTCTTCTAGTAGAGTTTGCTGCCTATGTTTTCTTCTAGGAGTTTTGGGTTTTACATTTAAGTATTTAATCCATTTTGAGTTTATTGTATATGGTGTAGGAAGGTGGTCTAGTTTCATTTTTTACATGTATCTGTCCAGTTTTCTCAACACCATTTATTGAATAGACTGTCTTTACCCCATTGTATAGTCTTGCCTATTTGTCACAGATTAAATGACCATAGAGGTGTGAATTTATTTTCTGGGCTTTCTATTCTGTTCCATTAATCTAAGTGTCTGTTTTTATGTCAGTACCATGCTGTTTTGATCACTATAGCCTTGTAGTACAGTTTGATATTAGGTAACATATCTCCAAGTTTTTCCTTCTTTCTCAAGATTGCTGTGGCTATTCAGGGTCTTATGATTCCATATAAATTTTTTCATATAAACTATTTGTTCTAGTTCTGTGAAAAATGCCATTAGTATTTTGATAGGGATTGCATTGAATCTGTAGATTGCTTCGATAGTATGGCCATTTTAATGATATTGAGTCTTCCTACCCATAAGCACGGTATATGCTTCCATTTATTTGTATTTTCTTCAAATTTCTTTCTTTAATGTCATAATTTTCCGGGTGAAGGTCTTTTACCTTCATGGTTAAATTTATTCCTATGTATTTTATTTTTTGATACAGTTGTGAATTGAGCAATCCTTGCTTTTTAAATATGTCTGCATTTTTCATAATAAAAACAATACATTTGGATGACTTCTATTTTCTTCTTGGTCCATGTTAATAGTTTCCATTTTGCTGTAGCAAACAAATATTTTCTTATTAAAACAGTTTTACAAGTTCTCAAAGAATATTTGTTAAATACAGAAAAGTAGAAATAATTTTAAAAAAAACCCAAAGCCCTAGTATATAAATCTAACCACTGTTAATATTTTAGTATCTTTACTTGCAGTCTTATTCTGTGCAAAATTTTTGTATTAAAAAAAAAAAACAACCCAAGAAACAAAAACAGAAAAAGCTCAACATGTACAAATCATTTTGTGACACTTAGCATTGGGTCACTAGCCATTTTCTCATGGCGTTATAACTTCTCTGTAAATAGTATTTTAATTTTGTTACATTTGTAATTGTGTGGGTGCAAACCAAATTACTTAGCCAGTTCTCTACTCTTGGGAATTTTGATTATATACAATGCTCTGCTATTTAAAATAATGGTGTGATTATAATTTCAATGTATAAATCTTCTATCATGATCTTTTGGTCTCTTTCCTGGAGGTTCACTCATCAGTTCTCCTGGCATTGAAGGTCAGGCTGCCAGTGCAGGGGAGGGCAGGGAGTGGCAGTCACTGTGTACTCAGACCCTTGATCCCCCAGTTTTTGGTGTGACCTGCTGTCCTAATCTGTGCTGTTTCTGAAGACCCCTTGACTCTCTTCAGGGAAGGAGCATCCAATCTTTTTTGGGTCTTAGAGGACTATGAATGGGGGAGGGAGCATCTGGGGTCCAGTTGCTTCTTAAAAGGACCATTTAAAACTCATCCTTATTTCAGTCACCCCTTCCCTCTCACTTGGAGCTAGTGCCACGAATTCCTCAAACTTTCGAGAAGTTTTGTGGTATAAATTGGGATGGTTCTCATTGTCCTCTGCTGCCAGCTTAGGATTCAGTTCTCTTGGTCCTGATGTTATTTGCTTTCCAGCCCTCAAAATTTTGTTTCTACTTTTCTCCTCTCTCATTTCCCCCTATGTGGTAGATTATGCCTATTAAAAGTTCCATTGACCCTCATTTTAGTAGGGGTTACTAGTATTCAATTCATGATTTTTAACAGTCAGTCTGTGAATAAATCTCTCTTCATTCTTAATTACTTCCTTTGGATAATGTCCCAGAAGTGAAATTATTGGGTAGAGTGTGCAATCCTTTTTGAAGTTCTTGATGAACTTTGACAAATTGCTTTTCAATAAGATTATATTCTCGTTGCTATGACTTATTTTTTTCCTGAATTTTTACCTGCCTTGGGTAAGATCATTAAAAAAAATAAAATATGAAAATATGTGTTATTTTGACAAGTGGAATATTAACTCACTATTGGCATAATTCCCTCTAAAGAGTGATTTTTCAGGAGAAGCTCCATGTAGGGGCATGAGGCAGAGAGGTGGATTCAGCTAAATGACAAAGGGTGTGGTGAGGTTTGAAGGGGGATTTCAGCTCATGCTAGATGCCCTGTATACACAAGACACTATGGTTTGTGTGTAGAAAGGAAGGAATCAGAAATGAGCTTGTGAGCCTCAAGTCTCTACTGCCTTCCAGTGGTAGGAGCTATCCTGGTTCTGGTATAGGCACATTCACTTGGACAGATTGAATAAGAAAGTAAGAGAAAAAGAGCAGTAATCATGAAAATGGTGCAGTGGTGTTTCTACTCAATGAACATCACCCCAGAGTAAGCCCCAAATGGGAGACATGAATCTTCCTTTTAATCCAACTCAGTTTCTACATGTTTCTCATAGTTAGAACTATCTTGTCACACAGATAATGCTCTTGCGTTTTGGGTTACGTCTTTTGTTTCATATAGCACAGCCCCAATGTGCAAGCCAGCTTCTTCACCTGGTGCCAAACCAATTTCTGCTTCATGTACTGCATTGCCTTTTTAACTTTTAATTTGGAATAATTTTAGACTTACAAAAAAGTTAAAGAATAGTGTACCAAGTTCCTTTATCTGACTTCCCCTAATGTTAACTAACATTTTACATAACCATAGTACAATTATTGAAACTAAGAAATTAACATTGATAAAATACTGTGTACTAATCTAATAGACCTTATTGGGGTTTCACCAATTGTCCCACTGAGAAAGAGAAGAATGGACCACGGTAGCTGGGAACTGGCCTGGCATTATTCAGGCCTTCTCCTTGGTGTTGCTCAGCGCAGGCCTGGCCCTTGCAGCTAGACCTTCATGTTTTCCCTGAATGGAAACAACTTCTCAGATCACTAACATCAAACAAGGCCAATCTGTGACCATGATGAATCAGTATAAAAAAAAAATGTCTGAACACAAACAATAACGTGAACATTGTTTAAACAAAAATGATCAAACATCCCTCTATCCTGGCTAATATGAATGACTGCTGCTTTACTAACTACAGTGTTAGCCTGCTTTATCTCTACTGCCTTATGGATAAGACTTATTGAGATGTGGAATCATGGATTTACCACCACTTCCTGACAGCATCCAATCAAGAGTAAAACCCTGCTTCCTGAACCCTCCCCCCAATAACAAGCCCCAATCCTCTAAAAAGTTCCCTCTTACTGAGACCCCTTGTATTGCTCCATGGTGTGCTTTCTCCCTTGTTGTAATGGACAATAAACTCAACTTGTTCAAATATAGATGTATTCCTGGTGGTTTTTAGCTGGTGGATACTGACACTACTAATCAAGGAGCCCACATTGCATGTAATTGTCTTGTCTCCTTAGTACTCTCCAATCTGTGATAATTCATTAATTTTTCTTTGTCTTTCACAGTCAGTTGCAGGATATCCCTCAATTTGTCTGATGTTATCTCATGATTCAGTTGAGGTTCTGTATTTTTGGAAAGAGTACCACAGAAGATGCTGTGCCTTTCTCGGTGCATGATATAAGACGGTACACAATGGCTATATGATTTATCTCTGTTGATGTTGACCTTGATCATTTGGTTAAGGTCATGTCTGCCAGGTTTCTTCATCATAAAGTTACTATTTTTCCCTTCATAATTAGTAAGTATCTTGTTGCAAGATAACTTTGAGACTATACAAATGTCCTGTTTCTCATGATTTCATCTACTAGTTTTAGCTCCCATTGATGATTTTTGCCTGCAACGATTATTGCTATGTTGTTTGCCAACTGGTGATTTTTCATTCCCATCATTCCATCTACATTTATTAATTAGGATTTTACTGTAGGAAGAGCTCTTGCCCCCCTCATTTATTTACTTATTCAGTTATTTTTTTATGTCAGGATGATCTCATAAGAATTTATATTATTCTGTGGGTTATAACACATTACTATCATTGTTTATTTTGTAGCTCAAAATGTTCCACATTTGGCTATTATGAGTCTCTTCAAATTGGCTCCCATGTCCTTTCGACATGCTTCCAAAGTTTTTTGAACACTTCTTTCCTGGCAACACAAGATTACTCCGGGCTCATCTAGTACTTTCTCTGTCCCAGTCTGAGAATCAGCCCTTTTCCCGAAGAGTTCTGGTTTCTTTTACTGGAGAAACCAAGACCTGAGCACTAGGTACTAAGGTGTCACTGCTTGTAGGCCCGCTCAGAGACAGAGCTAGGGATATATTTCTATATATGCACATCTATTTCTATATCTATCTGTATATACCTCAAAAATCCTGAGTGCAGAGTGATACCTTCAATTCTAGTCGAATACCACAGGATTCAATTTTGTTTTCCCTCTTTCTTTACTTGTAATTTCTTTCTCAAACAATGAGAGAAGCCCCTCTCTCATTATCCACAATATATTTATTTACTTACTTGCCCAACACTTAAAGTGGTTTTGGAATTGCTAACCCAGATTCTCATGGGGAAAATATTTATTAACTAGAGCACAATTTTTGTCTATGTTTTTTTTTTAATTGAGGTGAAATTCACATGACATAAAATTATCCATTTTAGTGTATGTACAGTCCTTTTTGTCTTTAGCCTTATACTACATAGTCAAAATGCTTCCTTTCCAAGTTACTTCAGTTAGTTCTTCAGTGTAGTTATTTATTTGTAATCCAGTTAGATCCATTTGTTGTTGTTTGTATTTCATTTTAGTTTGACCCATGTCCTGGTTGATCTTAATTATTTATTTGTGGGTATGTGAGACATTCTTATGATTCTAAGAGTCAAATTCATACAAAAAATTATACTCAGACAAGTGTCAGTAACTCCTCATCCCTACTATGCCATTTCTATCCCTCCTTTCTTTCCACCTGTTCTCACTCATCCCCTATAAATAACCAATCTTAATGAGCTTCTGGTTTATTGGCCCCCTTTCTCTTCCTCTCTCATATGTATATGTATATATATAATATGTTTATATATATAATATATAAACATATATGTATGTATGTATATGTATATACATATGTATATCATCACAAGTGAGCAGATGCATAAATGTTTTCTTATATTGCCTTCTTTCTTACATGAAAGGTAGCATCCTATAGATACCCTCATGTGCTTTGCTCTTTTTTTCTTACCTAGCAGTATATCCCGCAAATCATTCCATATCAGTTCATAGAGATCTTCCTCATTCATTTGTAGTGCTGTACAGAACTCCATTGTGTGGATGTATCACAGTTTATTCAACCACTATCCCATGTTTAGGTATTTAGATTGTTCCTAGCATTTACAGTTGCAAACAATGCTTCAATAAATAACTTTGATGCACTGACTTTTTCAAGAGGGACTAGCACAAGATCTGAAGTCAGACATTTCTGCTTCCAGAGCCACTGCTTCCTCTGCATTGCCATACTGCCTCTACAGTCACAGTCTAGGTCTGAGACTACGCCCTAGTCACCATAGTGGAACATGGGTGTTCCCCTCCTTGTCTGCTTCTCCATTTGGTGGGGCACTTGAACTGGTTGCCCAGTTACCCTTTGCTGGCCAAGTCCTCTAAGTTGACTTCTTGAAGGGTTATTATATCTGCAAATTCAAGGACTCCTGCCTAGGTGTCGACTCTCCTACATAGCTCACAACCATAACTTTTCTTAAGAATGCCATAAAGAATTGTGGGTAGGCCAGAGTATAGCTGTGTGTGCATGAGCCCAGATGTGCCAATATATGTGGATAATAGGCCCAAAATGTGCAGAAAAGCTACATCACCACCAAAAGGCAGTGAACATGAAGTTTTCAATGGGCCAAGATGGCTTTCTCATTTCACTACAATACTGAGTGCAGATGGACTTCCCAAGGCCCCCAACACTACCTGCTTGAGGAAGATTCTCTCTTAACCTGATGGAGAGCCAGGCTGGGGAGGCAAGTGTAGTGACTGCCCAGCTGCCATTCATGATCAACCCAGAGTCTAGATTACAGGAGGAAAGAACATGGCCCAAGTCAGACTGTCTAGCAGCCTGTGGTATCCTGGTGCTTCCTCTGGGCTGCAGTAGTGCTTTAGGGCAGGCATCAGGGTCCCTCTCAAGAGACGACAGCACTTACCTTGGCTGGGTGAGGTCTCTTTCTGCCAGGTGACCCTCTGCTCTTTCCCAAAAAAACAAATACAGAATGTTCATATGTGCCAAGCTCTTGAGGGACATTGTACTGTTTAAACAGGACAATAACGCCAAGAAGATTAAGCGTTTTCTTCCCATTTTATTGATGAGGAAAGTGAGGCTCGAAGAGGTTCAACAACTTGCCCAAGGTTACACAGTAGCCAACAGAGTCATAATTTGAAACCAAGTCTGTCTGATTCCAGGACTCTAGATCTTTCAAAGAAAAACACATACATACAAATCCAACAAAGTATCTTAACTCTGGAGAAAACATTCAGGCTCATAGAATCACTTAGAAGCAGAAGTCAGATGCTATAGGGGAAGACCAGCAAAGCAGGAAACCTAAAAATTGTTACTTTGAGCAAATCACTTGAACCCGTTTCCTCATTTGAAAAGTAGGACTTGTCCCCAGTGCTGCTGTTATGCTTGCCTGGTAGCTGCAGCTGGTGGGGTCTGTTCTCATAGTTCAGTTCCTTTGCCATGGTGGTTAAATATATATCACCTCTGGTCCCACACCTACTTCCCTTGAGTGTAGAGGTCAAGTTAGATCCCAGTAAATTCCAAGAACACTCTATGCAGAGGTTAAGGTATATTAGTATTCTCAGGCACCTAGGGCCAGCTACATGGATATGCAATATATGCAGTCCCACAGGATCTGCGCTTAGTTTAATGCTCTGCTGTCCCCGTCTTGCAATTCTTAATAACAGGAGGCCCCAATGTTCATTTTGCCCTAGCCCCACAAATTATGTAGCCAGTCTTGCGGACAAAAAGGCAGTGGCTGGCAAAACTCAGAAAAATACTCTAATGTGTCCAATCAGATTCCAGGGGACTGAGAATATGCTGTGAAAAATTCTGGTTGAAGCCTCTTGAGTGTTGACTCACCTGTCTCCTGGTTGTTGAGGGTAAAGAGCTGTTTTCAAGGAAGTGGTTGTGTTGTGTATATGACCAGCATGGTGTCTTAGCCTATTTGGGCTACTAGAACAAAATACCACAAACTGGGTGGCTTACAAGCAACACACATTTATTTCTCACAGTTCTGGAGGCTGGGAAGTCCAAGATGAAGGCACTGGCAGATTCAGAGTCTGATAAGGGCCCATTTCTTGGTTCATAGCCTGCACCTTCTCAATGTGTCCTCACGTGGAAGAAGGGGCCAGAGAGCTCTCTGGGACCTCTTTTATAAAAGCACTAATCCCATTCATCAGAGCTCCACCCTCATGAGCTAATTATCTCCTTAAGGTCCCATCTCCTAATACCTTCACCTTAAGGGTTAGGATTTCAATATATTAATTTGGGGATGACACATTTAGTGTATAGCACATGGTATGTGGAAAACAGCAAGCAAAAAGGGCTTAAGAAGGCGATCATTATTCTTAGCAAGAACATTTTCCGAGCACCTGTCTGTGCCCAGCCCTGTGCCAGCTGCTTTGGGAACACAACCCCACCCCTACCCCCTGCCCAATGCTATCACCATCCTCAGGGATCTCCCAGTTTGATGGAAAGGTAGGACACAGATCTCTCTGGGATTGACCTCAAACGGGACACCGACCTATGGTTCAGGGGTACAGAGTTGGAGTTCAGAAAAGATTCTGGAGGTTGCACTGTTAGGAAAAGATTTCTGTCAAGGTAAGAACTCAGACAGGGTTTTAAATGATGCACAGGATTTAGCAAGTGGAGGAATGGAACCATCCAAGCCTCAGCCCTGAGTATAGATGCTAACACACTCCTTCATGTCGGGTCTGGCTTTTTAATCCATCATAACAGACTGGAGTTGGAGAACACTGCAGGTTAGGTTCTCTGGAAGCAGACACTAAAATAGAATTTGAGGTGTGTATTCATTTCCTGTGGCTACTATAACAAATTACTTCAAAGTGTGTGGCTTGAAACAATAGGCATTTATCCTCTCACAGTTCTGAAGGCCAGAAGTCTAAAATCAGTTTCACTGGGCTGACAACAAAGTTTTGGGAAGGGTGGTCAATCCTCACTCTCCCAACCAGGCCAGAAGGCAACTGTCTCAGACTCTCAGGTAGCCTAAGCCTGTTCTTCCAGAAGCTTGTGCCTGTCAACCTCATTCTCATGGCTTCCCTGGGGATAATGCCTGGAGCAGTCAAAAGGCAAATCCCACAGGCAACCTAGTGCACCTTAGTATAGGATTTTTTCTTGGCCCAGCTTTAAATGTGAATGAAAGGACTAGAATTGCATAGGTCATGGTGAGAGTCACAGGCTGAAGGAGGAGGCACCAGGAGTGCGGACTGGTAGTAGGAGTTCTGGAACTATCCCAGAAAGTCACTCTTCCTCCCTGGACCTCAGTTTTCCCATCTGCATCATGAAGCTTAAGCCAGGCATTTTTAAAAGAGAGGCCAATTGAGAGGCCCCTGGGGTAGAAGTCCCTGGCAGGGAGGCTGGGCAAAGGTCCAAAGAGCCCCTGACTAATGTTTGAGAAGCTAGAGCAAGAATATACATGAAGGCCCATATACCATGTGGCTAAATTTTTAAAAGGTATATGTCAAACTAACATACTGTTGAATAAAATATATTCTTTTGGCTAACCTTGAAAAAATTTATAATGACCTGTAAGACCACATTTGAATGAAAATTCTTGGACTCCTTAAAGTCCTGCGTTGGAGGCCACAGTACAGAGAAAGCTGTCCTGGTCCTGGCTATGGCTGCAATGAGAATGTCTACTCACAGTCCTCCTGCTCCAGGGTGCAGAATTGGCTAAGTGCCCCTTGCTGAATTTTGAAATCCGTCTTTGCGTTTGGGCTGAGGCCATGCTTCCTATGGGCTTTTCCTTACAGCAGGGGTATAGGGCTGCCCATTCTCGGGAGACTTGGGCCTCATCTGATGGCTGGCTTTGGCTTAAGGACACCCTGAAAGTCTTGCTGAAGCTTTCTTTTATTGTGCAAATGACAGTCTTGGATACTTCCACAGGACCTTCTTTCTGTCCTTCAGGTTCAGACTTCCACAGGACCTTCTTTCTGTCCTTCAGCTCCGCCTGCTGCCTCTCTCAGCTGTCTCTGGCTCCCTCTTTCTTTCCTCCCACACAAGCATCTTTGTTAATACAATCCTTGCCCGTTTCATCCTGTCTTGACACCTGCTTTTCCAAGGACCCTGATGAATATTGACCCTCAGCCTACCCCGCTGACTCCTTCCCACACAGAAGGTGCTTCACTTGCACATGTATGGGGCCCCAGGCATCCAGGGCATGGTTCTGTCTGTGTGTGTCCTTGGCCTGCAGTCTTCTTACCCTGAGATGATGTGGTTATTGTGGCAGAAGGACTAGTGCAGGGGCATAGGGAGCACTAAGGAGGATTTCTTGTCTGTTTAAAGTGCTACTTGCAGTGGGCCTCACCTTCCCAAAACCTTCCCTTCACTCCAGCCTTTTGACCTCCATGGTTCTGTTTCATTCACCCTGCCTGTGCACAGTTCTGGAACATACCTTATAACCACCTGGGCTGGGGGAAAGAAGTATATGTCTCTGGCCCTTCCAATCTGTGCCTTCTTTCACTAACTCGGGAGTCTGGTGGAGAACAGAGGAAACTGGGGCTCACAGTTTGAGTGAGTGTCCACTACTCCTGGGCTCTTCCACGATGGCCCAGTCAGCGGGGCAATCATACCATGTTGCACAACTGCCTTCTGGTCGTTGGAACATTCCTTAGTCCCTGGGAAATGAATGTGAATTTTTTCTAATGTCTAAAATGGATCTGCTTCTTTCAACCTTGCAACAATTTCACCTGGGACTGGAGAGTCAAGGATGTTGTCCCTGGAGCCAAGGCTCCAGTCCCTCAGAACTTATCATTATACTTGCAGTCTGGGTAGCGGTAGGCAAATCTGGGGTCACAGGTTCTCAGGAGTCTCAAGATGTCCTTCAGTTGGCTGGCAGCCCCAAGGACTTCGGGGTCTGGGCGGATTCCCTCCCCACACTGAGCGAGGAGGACATCTATCCGCTCCTGCACCAGGGAGGGGAACTTCCCCTGGAGAAGTCGAGGCAGCACCTGCTGACACACCAGTACCAGGCTCTGCTTCTCAGGGATGGTGTCACAAGAGGGCAGTTTGGCTTGGCAATCAGCAACCAGGCAGCTAAAGATGTCTTTATTCTCTCCTGCCATGGTGGATGCTTGACTGCCTAGAAGAGAAGTAGGAAATGTTGCACACCTTACAACCTGTTTTCCTTGGGAGAGGTGCCACTAATTAGAATTGCTGGGCAAAGTGGTTTAGTCTCCTAGCATCTCCAAGAGATTTAGGGTTGAGGGACACCATGGCCCCTGCTGAGAACAACATGGGAAGAACTCTCTTTGCTACAATAGGATGAGGCCTGGGCATAGAAATTGCACTTATCTCTAGCAGAAGTTGGGCTTACAATTGTAGGGCTCACCTCCATATTGTGATTTTTCCATTCTTATTACTGAATCAGGGAACTAAGAAAATTAATAGGACAACTTTCACTTGCCTTTTTTAAATACAAAGTTGGGAGAAAGCACAGGTAATCCATAATATGCATTCAGTGGGTTGTCATGGGACTCGATGTTCAGTGATTTACATATCCTGAATATTTGGCAATCAGCCTCATTTCTGCTAGTAAAGGCAAACCAGGAAATGAGTAAGTGTGATTTAATTGGTCTATCTTCATAGGGCCTTCTCATATAAAGAATCCTCTGTCCTATTATTGGGCTCAGAACATTTGGTCACCGTTAAAGACTGGGATGCTCAAAGGGCTCTAGAACCCCAGATGACTGTGCACACAGTGAGAAACATGATTCACTCATATAACTCATGTGGCGCCATGCTTTTAAGTTTCAAACTTTATAAAAAGCAAAGGTGCCAGAATGGATTGCAAACTGTACAAATGAATCAGCCAGATAGTTAAGTTTCAGATAAAGGCTGAAAACAATTGATGAGAAAGGTGCTGAGGGGGAGATGGATATAGGAGTGGTATATGTGAGGAGGGGCAGGTCAGGTCCTCAGGCCACAGAGACCGAATTGGACTACAGCAGTGCCTTTGAGGCCCAGCCACAATGTAAAATACCCTCCATGGACAAGGTCAATGTTACTTCCCATTTGGAGGTAGAGTTGGAGCAGAGACGCTAAAGGGGGAGAGGGTCATTTGACACGAACTTGGGCTGCTCTCACCATGACACACGGAGACTGTAAAAGCCCAGTGGTGCTATTCTCTGTCACCCCAACAAGCTCCTGTCACCCTGACATCCCCTCTGACAGCTGCTCAGCCAGGCCCATGCTGGGTACCTTCCTGCTTGTCGATGACGCCCAGAGCACTGGCATCCCTGATGAACAGATGCCCGTTGTTAAAGATGCCAAACATGGTGGCATCCACATGGGTAAAGTAGAGGAAGTAGTTCAAATCGTTGCTTCTCAGAGACTCCAAGACCCCAAGGAGCTGGTAGGCTAGGTCGGCTGCCTGGTCTGGGGGGGCACCATAGAATTCCTGCAGTAGGCTGGTGCTGGTGCTGACCAGGAATCGGCCACAGGAGCCCAGATACTTGGGCAGCGGCCACCCCTCAGCGCCAGGGAAGATCTGTCAAGCAGGGAAGAAGAGGAGGTATTAGAGGAATGGAGAGAAAAAACTCACAGAGACAGCTCCCTTGCTACCTCCATCCCCTGCCCCCCACCCCACGTTTCTCAGTGCAGGCACACAGAAAGATCAGCTTCAAACAGGCACCCTCCTTCTCAAAACATGTCAGCAAAGTGTCCCTCAAATTTTTCTATATCTCTTGGAACAAAGCAACACTCCCTCTGTCCCCTACTCCCGTTTTTAGATGAAGAGATTCAGAAAAGGAAGCTCTTATTTCCATGTAGTGGATGCATTTCCAGAGTGTCCCCAGGTGAGATATGAGAATGTTAAGGCACTTGCCAGGGTTTAGAAAAGATTCAGATTCAAGGGAATATATTTATTTTAAGAGTTATATAGTTGAAAAAAATATGACTAGTATTTGAGATTTCACAGATATCACTGCATAGGAAGAGGCCAAGGAGAGAAAAACAGGGCCAACTTAAGGCCTATTGAGGAAAAATATTCTTCAAAATAACAGTATAGGCACCAGGTTCTGTGATAGGCCAAAAATCGTGAAGGCTCCCCTTGGGTGACACAAGTTTTGGGAACCACTGCGCAAGCCCAGAGTTTCTCTCTTCTATCCTCTCTCCAGTCTTGTTGACCAGTTTATCCTCAGGCTCTAGTGCACTCTCATTTATTTGACCATTCCCATGTTGTTGGTCATTTAGATTACTTGCAGTCTACAGCCAGGCCACCCCGAACAAGCCCTATCCCGTCTGATCTCAGAAGCTAAGCAGGGTCGGGCCTGGTTAGTATTTGGATGGGAGACCACCTAGGAAGATCAGGTGCTGTAGGCATAAAAAATAAAATAAAAAATAAGGGATTGTAAGCTGAAAAGGTCCTTTCCCTCTGTGAGGTCAACCAAGGGTTGCCCCCCCAAAAAAAAAAAAAAAAGTTACTTGCAGTTTATTTTCTCCTTTCCAACCACAGCCCCAGGGTACATCTGGAGGAGGAGGGGTCATTCTTTGGCTATTTCCCTACCTCCTTGGCTTGCTCAAATCTTACTGATCTTTGAGGCACAGATCAGAGTTGCCCTTCACAGAGCCCTTCCAGGCTGCAGTGATGGTGGCTGTTATCTCCATCTCATCCCTCTGGCTCCCACATGTCTTTCCTCTACAGCAACCACAGCGCTTTCTCCAGCAGAAGCCAAAGTGTATTTACTGAGTGCCACGAAGGCACTAACATGGTTTGGTGGCCCCAAGGCGTGCAGTAAATGGGAAAAGAGCTCAACCCAGGGCTGCCCCTTTCAGAGTCTAAAGTGAACTCCTTCCCTGGAGGGGCTTTCTGGGGTCTCTGTGTACCTGTAGGAAGATGGGATGCGCGTTGACAGCCAGTGTGTAGAGCAGACGCAACTTGTCGCGATCCGTGAAGTGGTCCATGAAGATGCTACCGGCATCGGCCACCTCTGCATAGCGCCGGACCACGCGGTCCAGGAGTCGCTGTGACGGGCAGAGCAGAAGAGGGCTGGACAGGCCCTGCGAGGGAGGGTGAGAGAGACCGCAAAGGGTGCTGACCACTCATGTCATCTGCAAGACAGGGCTCTGGCAGGCTCTGATGGTGGGGGACACTTTGGGGTGAAGGGGTTCTGGGGAGGAAAGGTCCCAGGCAGGGGGAGGAGAGCTGGGCTTAGCGCTACTGGGGGGCAGCGTGGGAGGGGGATGGAAAAGATCATCGAGGTGGGGAGGAGGGCAAAACACCCCTGGGGGGTGGGGCAGGAGGGAGCCAAGCAGGTTACCTGGGAGGGGGCAGCAGTGAGGGGCGAGGAGGACCCAGGAGCAGAGGAGAAGGGCTTGAGTTGTCCTGGGGATAGAGGATGAGGGCACTGAGAAGGCAAGATACTCCCAGCAGGCAGGCAGTTGGAATCTTGGCGTGCCTGTACCCACCCATCTTAGGGCCCCCACCCTGCCCTTCCACACAGATCTTATCTCAGGCTGAGTTAATGAGTTAGGGCCCCTTGCAATTGGCCTTTTGGATCCCTTCCAGCATTTCAATAAGATGTCACCACAGTTATGATGGTGTTGCTTTGTTCTTCTTGGGATAAAATTGAGAGATAAGGACCTAGACTTTCTTTTCATGACCTAGTCCTCTCTTACATCTTTCTCCTCACACTGATGAAAGAAAAGAAACATAGTTAAGAACAGGGCCCTGGGGCCCAGTCTGCCAGAACGCAACCCTGGCTCCACATGTACCAGCTAGCTGTGTGACCTTGGACAAGTTACTTAGTCTTCCTGTACCTTTGATTCTAAAGTGAGTATACTAGTAATAGCACCCTAAGAGGGCATGAGGATCAAATAAGTTGATAGATATAAAATACTAGAACAGTGTCCAGTGAGCAGTAAGCACTCAATAAATGCTATCTGCTCTCATTAAATTAAAAAATTTAAATTCCAAGCACAGAGAATAGTGATGATAGCCAATGATAGCAATGATAACAAGAGTCAGACTTTGTGAGTGAGAACAGGGTTTTCAAGTTCAAAGAGCCTGGCTTTGAAGATCAAAATTAAAGCCTGAAAGTTCCAGGGCAGAATGTGTATCCACAGTGTGTCTGTATACTGTGTTTACAGGTGGTCTGCCTAGGGGAGTCTCTGGCTGAATGAGCCATTGTGTTAGGTGGCTAAGGACAGTCTCCAGAGCCCTGAGCACCCTAGTGTGGGGCAAAGACAGCAGACTGGAGTCTTCAATCTTCCCAGTGGGAACCCAGGAGGGTGAGAAGACCTTCGGGGGCCTTGAGATTGGAGCTTGGAGTTTGGAGAAGGTCTGGACAGGTCAATAGGGTAGGATGTCCAACCATCCTGGTTTGCTTGAAACTGAGAGTTTCCTGGGATGTGGAGCTCTCAGTGCTAAAAGTAGAAAACTGAGATGCTTGGTCACACTACCACAGGGCCACATCTGGACCATGGCTTTGGGCAGAGTATGCTCCTGCTCCTAGATGAGGACCAGAGCAGACTGGCAGAGAGAGGCCAGTGTGGATGTTTGTTAAACTACCACGACCTGGGCACCAGATGACCTCCTGGACTCCCCAGGGAAGGAGGGAGGCTGGTTGGAATTCTAAAGTGACTGGACATGCTGGATTGTGACCAAGGTTGCCTGACAGTGTGTAGATGATGCTTTCTAATCCCCAGAGGAGTGGGGACACAAGAGGTCAACTCAAAGAGAGAAAATTAAGAAAATTTCACACATACCTAAAAAATTCCAGTTTTATGCCTCTGTTAGTGTCCAATTCATGTGTTCTCCATCCTTTGGAAATGTTTATCGATGAGAGGAGAGCTAGACAATGAGCTGGGTATTTCACATGCTCATTTAATCCTCTTGCGAGCCCCCACAAAGTAAGTACTGTTATGAGCCTCATTTTGCAACTGAGGAATTAGAAGTTTTCAAAGTGTCGGTAAAGGTTGAAGGGTTGGATTTATGATTTGAACCTGCTATGGCCTGCATGTTTGTATCCCTCCCAAAATTCACATGTTGAAACCCTAATCCCCATTGTGATAGTATTTGGAGATGGAACCTTTGAGAGGTAACTAGGTCATGAAGGTGGAGCCCTCATGATGGGACCAGTGCCCATATAAGAGACATAAACAGCTTATTTTCTCTCTATGCTTTCCACCATGTGAAGATACTATTAGAAGACAGCCATCTGCACACTTGAAATAGAGCCTTCGCTAGGAACCAAATTGGCTGGCACTTTGATATTGGACTTCCCAGCCTCCAGAACTGTGAGAAATAAATTTCTGTTGTTTAAGCCACCCAGCCCATGTTATTCTGTTATAGCAGCTTGAGACAGAACCCAATTTGTTAGATTTTAATATCCATGCCCTTTCCCCTGTAATACATCCTGTCTTGCCCCCAGCCCCACATGCTACCCAGGTGGAGACTATAGAAGATGACTTGAAACTATGAGATGCTCTCTTTGCTTCTGATTGTCTTACCTACACAGCCTGAAATTCCATCATATTGATAACCAATGGTGGTAATGGAGGTAAGTTATTTCTTCTTCTCTTTCAAGAGCCAACCCTTAAATTAAAATACCTCTGGGAGAGGTAGGATGCTAATTGACCATAACAACAACCATATAATCTGTAATAATTACTGTTTAGTATACAACAGGAACTATTCAAAACTCCTTAAAGGTAATATATTCTTTCATTTACTCCTCACAAGAATCCAATGAGGTAGGTACTATTATTGTTCCCAATTTACAGATGGCAATATTGAGATTTAGAGAAATAGTGAGTTGCCCCAAGTCACACATACCTAGTATTTGTACCAAGACAGTACACCAGGTGAGAGGTAGGTGGAGACAGGCAGGAGGACTTGCATTCTTATCTTTACTAGAGATGTAACTGCACAGTTAGCTGAGATCAGGGCACCCATACATTCATTCACCCACCAATGTTTATATCTACCAAGGACCAGAGTGTATTCTGGGCACTGAAGATACAAAGGGGAACTAAGCAGGCTCTGTTCTCCCAGGGCCTGTTGGATGGGAAAGATCATCAAATGCCTAGCAGTTACAGTGTGGTGCAAGGAGAACCATGACTGGGGTGAAGTCAGGGAGCCATGAGCCCATTATAACTTTTATAGGCCTCAGTACTTTTGCCTTCATGGGCCCCTTCCTCCATAAAAAATATTTAAAATTATATTTTGGTATGAAGACACATATATTATTACTATATATTTAAACATTTTCCTAGACCTAAAAGTTTAGTTTTTTTCCTTCTAATTTTAAAATAAATCAAAACATTTTCATGGGTCCCTCAAAGGCTTGTTGGAAGACAGTAGAGTGAACCTGCAAAGAAAGTGGGAGGAGATTTTATACAAAGGGAGCAGTACATGCAAAAATCTTGAGACGAGAGAGAGTATGCTGGAAACTACAAGTAGGTAAGTACACCTTGAAGGCAGAGTATCAATAGTGAGAGCAGACACAGAAGTTCAGATAGGAGGAACATTGGAGTCATTTTAAGGAATTTTTAACAAGGGAGTGATATGCTCAGATGTACATTTAGGAAAACACTTCTTGGTGCAGTGTGGAGAATAAATTCAAAGGAATGTAGCCAAGACTGCTAGTTACTGACCCTTGGATTTTAGTGAGGTATATGGCTGCCTAGAATAAAGATTCCATTCTCAGCTTCCATTGCAGCTAGATGTGGTAATGTGACTAGGTATTGGTCCATGAGATATAAGTAGAAATTTCTGGGAGGGGTCCTTAAAGGGAGAGGATGTATTCTTTTTCACTCCTTCCTTCCTAGCTGGAATGTGGAAGTGATGGCTGATGTATGGGCAGCCATCTTGGACCAAGGTGTGTTAAGGGTTATGGAGCAGCAGAATGAAAGTAGCCAGGATTCCTGACAATCACGGAGGCAGTATATAAGTCCTGGATGGCTATGTGTCAGTTTCTTTTATGTAAAAAAGGAGTATATTTTCACCTTGTTTAAGTACAATGTTATTTGAATTTTTGTCACATGCAACTGAACCTAATCCTAAATGTCACAGGAGGAAAAGCATAGGCAGGAATTTTAGTTAGGATGATCCAATGGTTCAGGCATGAGATGACAGAATGAAAAAATTTGAAGATATTTTTGATAGTAGAATTTACAACTCTTGGAGGTGGGCTGAATAGGGGAGGGGAGCAAAGAAAAAGGAGACATCAGAGACAGTACCCAACATAAGGATGGACATCAGAAATATCATTTGCTGAAGTGGTTTTAAAACATATTTATAAACTCTTTGACACTTGTGCCATCAAGGGGTGGAGCCTAATTCCCTCCTCTGGCTTCAGTGTACTCCCTCCTAGTGACTAGAAGGTTTACAGTTGTGAGGCTGCATGACTTCTGAGCCTCAACCATAAAAGATGATAGAACTTCTGCCTGGCTCTCTCTTGTACCCAGCCACCATGCTGTAAGGAAGTTCAGGCCACACCGAGAGAAACCAAAATCTCTGGCTCTCACCCCAGCTGAGTGCCTAGGTGACAGCCAGTTCCAACTTGCCAGCCACATGACTGAGCCATCTTGGAAATAGCTCCTCTGGTTCCCTATTGAAACACCTAATGCCTCTTGGAGGCTGGCGAGCCTTCCCCACCAAGCCTTGCCCAAATTCCATATTCATGAGCAAAATCAATGAGAGTGGCCACTAAGTTCTGAAGTGGTTTGTTATACAGCAATAAACAACAATATATTTGCTGAGAAGGTTCTGGGCCACCTCTAGAACTATAGCTGGAAAAGTCTTTTAAACGACCTTGTACCCCAACCTCCCTTTATGGTGGAGGCAGCCTCTTCCTAAGGACCCACTCACAGAGTGGAGTTCCATATGCTTCTGTTTGCTGTGCACTGGCCAAGTACAAGCCCACAATTATATTGGCCAATGGCAAACACAATTGGGAAACCAAAGATTTTCAATTAAATAATGATTCATTTAAAAACCAAAGGCAGAGGCAGCAAAAAACCCTGGGCTAAACAATGTGGGAATCCTTTACTTGCATGGCTACCAGTGAAGGGATGCAAATTTCAGGACTTTTGGAAAGGAAACATGGTGGAGAGAGAAGACCCCTGATCTCTCCCCTTGAAACAATAATAAGCTGAACATCTAAAACTCAACAAAAAACACTCAAAATGCACACGAGCACATCTGAGCAGGGGATCTGCGAATAAGAGCTACCACAAGTCACAATCCTGAGTGTCGAGGGGTAGACTGGGAGAAATAAAGAAACTGCCTGTCACAGCTGCAGGAATTCCTTGTAGAGGGAGGGGAAGGGGAGAAGATGCGACAACTTCCCTGAACACTGCTGCTTGGGAGAGTTTGTGAGTTTCACACAGCCAGAGGCAGGGCACAGTTATCAGGGCAGAAAGCAGAAAAAAAAAACCAGTTGATTTTTACTGGCCGCAGTTGCAAAACTGAGGCTGAGCCGCAGCCCCCAATCTCCAGCCCAGAGGGATCCTCCCCGCATACCTTCCATCACTGATCACCACGAAGCCCCAAGGGAATCTGAGCAAATGCTACCAAAACTGTTGCTAATACTGACAGGGACTGAAACTGACAGTAGCGAGTGTGATTAAATATCTATCAGAAAATAAAAAGACATTTTTAAGGCTTTATATAAAGCAGAGATCCAAGAGGCTTAGACACCACCTACTGGAAACCAAAAGAAAAGCATATTCCTTGCCCCAGGCTAAAGAGCGACCTTTATATAATAAATCTTCTTTCGGGGAAAAAAGCAGAATATACTTCTATTAATGCCCAGGCAGAGAAATAGTCCATTAAACACCATGAACAACCAAGGTGACAAGGCACCTCAGAAAGAAAGAGAAAAGTCTCCAGAAAATAAGCTTACAGACATAGAAATATGCAACATAAATGACAGAGAATTTGGGATGGTACTTCAGAAAAAACTCAGTGAGTTCCAAAATGAGTCATAGCAACAATTTCAGGAATCAGAAGAGGGGGAAAATGAAATAACAAGCTTGAGAAATAGAGTCGACCTAATGGAGGAAAGGATCAGTGATATTGAAGACAGAAATCTAAAAATAAATCAGAAGGAAGGAGAGAAACCGAAGAATGAAAGAGCTATTCAAGAAGTAGCTGATGACATCAGGAGAGGAAACATAAGAATAATAGGCATTCATGAAGGCAAGGAAAAAAAGCAGGGACTAGAAAGCATTTTCAGACAAATAGTTGACGAGAATTTCCCAAATCAAGGAAATGAGCTGGAGCTTGGAATTCAAGAAGTCAACAGAACACCCAATTATCTCAACCCCAAAAGGCCTTCACCAAGACACATTGTATTAAAGTTATCAAAATCAGAATAACAAAGACAGAATTTTCAAGGCACCTAGGGAGAATAAAACAGTAACTTATGAAGATAAACCCATTAGATTATCCTCTCAGTGCAAACCTTATGAGCCAGAAAGGAATGGAATCGAATATTTAAACAATTAAGTGAAAGGAACTACCAGCATAGAATAACGTATCCAACTAAGCTCTCCTTCAGATATGAACAAGAAATTGAGACTTTTCCAGACATACAAGAATTGAGGGAATTCTCCACTATGGGGCCTGCACTACAGGAAATACTGAAAGGGGTCAGCTCACCTAAAACAAAATAACAACAACAACAACAACAACAACAAAATACATAATTAGGAGTAAAGTGACTATCAGACAAATAGAAGCAGAGGAGTGCAATCTTTACTAAGAACAAGGCGTTAAAAGCTTAAATAATAAGAGAATTGATATAGCTAGATGGTAATGAATTTTCAGCATACATAGAGACAAATTGAGATAACAAAGACTGAAAAGGGGAAGATTCAAAGATCCAAATTCACAAAGGAGAGTGGAGATAAGGCACATGCAGAAGCAAATGGACAACTGTATATATAAACTATAATTTACATATTCGTAATAGTAACCACACACCAAAGATTCAGAACTGAAATATATAACATAAAACAAGAAGAACCAGAAAAAAAAAAAAAAAAAACAAAAGTCATCTCCTCTGTAA
>NW_006440820.1:1893580-1904141 GCF_000325575.1 Pteropus alecto
GGCAAAACCCACAAAAGCCAACCAAAATAAAGAAAACAGAAACACAAGGACAAGGAAGCAATGGAAACACTGAGCTACCAGAAAGCAAAAGATAAAATGACTATAGGAAAAACTCATATTTCAGTAATCGCCCTAAATGTAAATGGACTGACTTCACCAATAAAAAGGCACAGAGTTGCGGAATGTATCAAAAAATAAAACCCAACCATATGTTGCCTCCAGGAGGCAGCTCTAAAGACAAATAGAGACTCAAAGTGAAAGGGTGGAAAATGATATTTCAAGCAAATGGCATTCAGAGAAAAACGGGAGTAGCGGTACTAAAATCATATGAAATAGACTTCAAAATAAAAAAAGGTAAAGAAAGATACTGAGAGACACTGTATAATGATAAAAGGAATCATGCACCAAGAAGACATAACACTTATTAATATCTATGATCTCAATTACCGAGCCTTGAAATATGTAAAGCAATTACTAACAGAACTAAAAGGAGAAGCAGATCAAAACACTATCGTACTAGGGGACCTAAATACCCCACTGTCGGATATGGAAAGATCCTCCAAACAGATAATCAATAAGGAAATAACATCCTTAAATGACACATTAGACCAGCTGGACATAATTGACACATACAGAGCCTTCCATCTCAAAACAACTGCTTATACATTCTTCTCTAGTAAACATGAAACATTCTCAAGAATCGACCACATACTGGGACACAAAGATAGCCTCAACAAATGTAACAGGCTTGAAATAATACGAACCATATTCTCTAATCATAGTGCTTTGAAACTGGAGATCAACTGCAAAAAGAAAGCAGGAAGAACCACAAATACATGAAGATTAAACAACATGCTACTGAAGAATCACTGGGCCACAGAAGAAATAAAAAGAGAGAGCAAGAGATACATAAAAAAGGAAGCATAACGATAGCACAACATATCAAAACTTTGGGGACACGGCAAAAGCGGTCATAAGAGGAAAGTTCATATCATTACAGGCCTATCTCCAAAAACAAGAATGAGCTCAAATAAACAACCTAAAGCTTCTTCTTCAAAAACTAGAAAAGAAAGAACAAATCAAGCCTAAAGTCAGCAGAAGGAAAGAAATAATCAAAATTAGAGCAGAAATAAATAAAATTAAAACAAACAAACAAACAAAACCAATAAAACAAATAAATGCAACAAAGAGCTGGTTCTTTGAGAAGGTTAGTAAAATTGACAAACCCCTGGCTAGATTCACTAAAGAAAAAAAGAGAAAGGACACAAATAAACAAAATCAAGAACGAAAGAGGGGAGATTACAACTGATATCGGAGAAACACAAAGGATCATACAAGAATACTATGAAAAAGTATATAACACCAAATTTAATAACCTAGAAGAAATGGACCAGTACTTAGAAAAATACAACCTTCCTAGACTGAATCAAGAGGAACTGGAAAATCTAAATAGACTGATCAGCAGGTTGGAAATTGAAACAATCATCAAAAACCTACCAAAACGTAAAAGTGCAGGACCAGACGGCTTCACCAGTGAATTCTACCAAACATTCAAAGAAGAGTTAATACCTATTCTCCTCAAACTCTTCCAAAAAATCAAAGAGGAGGCAATACTTCCCAACCCACTTTATGAGGCAAATATCGCCTTAATACCAAAATGTGGTAAAGTTAACGCAAAAAAAGAAAACGACAGACCAATATCTCTCATGAACACAGTGGCAAAAATCCTAAATAAGATACTAGTGAACAGTCTCCTTGCTCTGCTCATCTAGCTGTTTTTGCAATTCCTGAAATTGTTGCTATGACTTGTTTTGGAACTCACTGAGTTTTTTTTCCAAAGTACCATCCCAAATTCTCTGTCATTTAAATTGCATATTTCTAGGTCTGTAAGCTTATTTTCTGGAGATTTTTTTCTTTCTTTCTGAGATGACTTGTCACTTTGGTTGTTCATGGTGTTTAATGGGCTATTTCTCCGCCTGGACATTAATGGAAATGTATTCTGCTTTTTTTTTTTTCCTGAAAGAAGATTTATTATATAATGGTTGCTCTTTAGCCTGGTGCAAAGTGTTTGCTTTTCTTTTGGTTTCTACTAGGTGGTGTCTAAGCCTCTTGGATTCCTGATTTATATAAAGACTTCAGAATGTCTTTTTATTCTTATAGATATTTAATCACGCTCACTACTGTCAGTTTCAGTCCCTGTCAATGTTACATACAGTTTCAATAGCGTTTGCTCCGATTCCCCTGGGGCTCTGCGATGTTCGATCTCGGAGAGTATGGGGGGCAGTTCCTTCTGGATTGGGGGTAAGGGACTGTGGCTCAGCCTCAGTTTTTCAACCACGGCTGGTAAAAATCAACTGTTGTTTTTCTGCTGTCTTGTTTTTCTGCCTTCTGCTCTGATGACGGGGCCCTGCCACTGGCCGCAGGGAGCTAACAGCTTTCTCAGGCAGGGCTGTTCATGGAATTCGCTGCTCTCCTTCTCCTCTCTCTTTCCTCCTACATGTAGCTCCAGCAGCTGCTTCTTTATTTCTCCCAGTCCACTGCCCGACACTCAAAATTCTGTGATAGCTCTTCTGTGCAGATCCTGTGCAAATTCTTGTGATAGCTCTTCTGTGCAGATCCTATGCTCAGACATGCTGGTGTGCTGTTTGAGTGTTCTTTGTTGAGTTTTAGATGTTCAGCTTATTGTTGTTTCAAGGGGAGAGATCTGGGTACGGCTTTCACTCCGCCATGTTTCCAAAGATTTCAATTCTCTCTCCTTTAAGTTACATATTTCTATGTCTATAAGCTTATTTTCTGGAGATTTTTCTTTTTCTTTCTGAGATGCTTTGTCACCTTGGTTGTTCATGGTGTTTAATGGACTATTTCTCTGCCTGGGCATTAATGGAAATGTATTCTGCTTTTTTTCCCAAAAGAAGATTTATTATATAAAGGTCTCTCCTTAGTCTGCTGTAAAGAAGTCACTCTTCTTTTGGTTTCCAGTAGGTAGTGTCTAAGCCTCTTGGATCCTGCTTTATATAAAGCCTTCAAAATGTCTTTTTATTCTTATAGATATTTAATCATGCTCACTACCATCAGTTCCAGTCCCTGTCAGTGTTAGCAACAATTTCGGTAGCATTTGCTCTGTTTCCCCTGGGGCTCCGCGGTGTTTGGTCTTGGAGGGTATGGGGGTAGGGTCCCTCTAATTTGGGGGTTGGGAGCTGTGGCTTAGCCTCGGTTTTGCAACCACAGTCGGTAAAAATCAACTCTTGATTTTCTGCCAACCAAGTTCTCTGACTTCTGCCCTGATGACTGGGCCCTGCTGTTGTCTACAGGGAGCTCACAGCTTTTCCAGGCAGAACTCTTCAGGGAACTCGCTACATCAAAATTATAGTGTTTATAGGAGCTAATAAAGAACCACATATTACTATATCAGATTCTGGGTTTTAAAAATGCTTTAATAAGTATTACAATATAATTGGGATTTTATGCAATTAGAAGCATTATTTTGAGAAGGAGTCCATAGGGCTCACCAGACTGCCAAAGAGGTCCAAAGAGACACAGGAAAGCTAAGGAACCCCTGGGGAATTCAGGAGAAGCTTCATAGAGGAGACATTTAAATTTATTTTTGAAAGACAAGTAGAGGTTCCTGAGGCGGATGAGCTGGGGAAAATAGGCACTGGTACTCTATTGAGTATCACCGAGGGAAGTGCAGTTTGAGTAGAAAAGCTCACAAGAAACCTTGGAGAACACCAAAATGTAAGGAATAGGCAGAAGAAGAAAGAAGGGAGGCCAGAGATGTTTAAGAGCAACTTTTGAGAAGTAGAAATAAAAGCACAAAAGAGTGATGTTTAGAAAATCAAGGGAGGCAAATTTCAAGGGCAAACTGTGTTAGGATACTTTCAGCTGGGAAAATCCAATTGCTTATAGTAAGCAAAATTATCTTACAAAGTCCAGAGGAAGGGCAGACTCCTATGCGTCAAAAATCTCATCAAAGACTCAGTCTCTTTTCTCAGCTTTCAACAGAGTCTTTGCTCCTTGCCTCCTAGAAAGCCAAGCAGCCTACCAAACCAGAAAAGGGTGGTTTTATTGAGGCCCAAGGAAGGGGCAGTGGGTTAGGATCGGAATATTGGCCCAACTGCAACTCTGCTTTCCTTCTGCAAGAGAGGATTATAGAATGGCAGGAAGACTCAGAAAGACAATGTGTATGAATCTCTTTAAAGTACTCAGTGTCTTGAGCCCCTGTATAACTGTATTATCCTCAAGCTCATTTTCCATATTAATCTTCCCACATGGTTCTGGATGACTTTTGGCTGCTTCCAAAAAGTAAATATTACTCAAAAGAAAAAGACTTACCACCAGTGACATATTTAAATACTTGCTCCGGAGATAATAAAAACATGTAAAAGAAAGAACATTAACTGCTCTTAGAAAGAAAATCTAAGACAAGAGGTCCGACTTTCCTTTTTAAGATCAGAAGTCAGCAATTTGAGGGGACAATGTAGCTGAAGGCAGAGTCTGATCAGGACTCTGACCTCTCTTTCCAAAGACATATCCAAATGACCAACAGAGAGCTTCATGATGAAATGAGATTTAGTTTTCCCTTCTCAGATAAAATCTGTTATTTTGTTCTAAAGCTTTAAAGAACATAAAAATAAGACAAACCAAAATTATTTTATGTTTGCAAATTATGGCACACATGCTAAAGACAGCAGATGTGCTGTCTTTTTATTCCCTTGCTTCCCCTTTCCAAGGACCACCACCATCTTCCTCAACAATGGATCCAGCAGGCCACAGACAGTGCCCATGCTGCATAGAATGGTTAGCCAGTGTACTTTTTTCCATGTACAAAAAGGAAAGAGGTTTTCAAAGCTGGCCATCCTGTATATGTTCATTGTGAGACATTCAAACAATATGAAATTGCACAGTGCAAAACTGAAAACAATTTCATGTTGTCACCCCCAGAAGCTACCATTGGTATATGTAGGGATACACACATGTAGTGATAACAGAAAAAAACACAGCTCTAAAGTCAGTTTTTCCAGTGAGAAGCCTGCCCTGGACAGCTTGATTTAGAAGCCTGAGGGAAATCTGAAACAAATGAGTTTTTACTTTTAGTGAATTTACTATTGTCAAGCTCTCCTAGCACCCAGAGAGAAGAAGAGAATGTTCTTGTGTTAATAAACCCATGAGTTGACTTTTTGGTTACACACCTAAACACCTTTTACATGATTTAGTCATAATAATGCTTGTGAAGCAGGGTTTAAGTTAGTTATGTATCACAGTTAATGTGTCATAATTAAAATAATGACAATTCAATAACTATCAATTGTTTTGGATAATTAAGCCAAAAGTTACTGAACATTTCTTCAAGATGCATTGTATTCAAAACCATGAAAACCCTTGTTTGGTTTATGTTATTAAGAGAAACAGCTCATAGTTTTTTTGTGCTCCAGTAGAAGAATTTTTTTCCCCTTTTAATAAAGTTCTTTTTGGTCAATTTTTCCTCTGAAATTCAGACATAACATGAGACTTCTTGGTTTGTTGACTTTTCATTCTACAAGTGTCTGCCACCACAGTGATTATTTTGCAGAAACTATTTGGATGATTAAAAAGTTTAGACATCCAAAAATATCCTTATAACTCTCAGTCCTGTTACTTTATGATACAGCTTATCCTCTCAGCCATCGTAACTGGTACTAGAGGAGGGAGGAAATTTTTTAGGCAGTCCCCAAATCATTTCAATTTTGCTTTGAAATCCATAAGATATGGTAGATTTATGGTAGGCACCTCCCCACATTAGGAAGTTTCTCTGTGCTACTGTTTGCCTAGGCTGATCAATTCAGATTCCCTGAAACTCAGCCACTGATAGAAAGTCAGGCTCAAAGGGTAAAAGCAGAGACAGGAAGTCATACAGAAATGGGTCTGGAATTTGGAGTTTGCCTTGTATCATCTCAGAGTGGATAACATATCTAAGAGGATTGAATAGATGTTAAAACAACATCTATGGGGTGAGGGATATATATTACCTTTGCACCGGAAGGCTTATCTCTAGCAGAGCTCTGGTTTCCACATAAAACAGGGGCTCAAACTCTGGTTGACATCCTTTCCTTGGGCATGCCTTCTATTTAGATTCCTGGTACTCTATAGCAGCAGTCCCCAATCTTTCTGGCACCAGGGACTGGTGATCCTGAGAGAATCTAATGTCTGATGATCTGAGGTGGAGCTGAGGCAGTGATTCAAGCACTGGAGAGCAGCTGCAAATACAGATGAAGCTTCGCTTGCTACCTGCCACTCACCTCCTGCTGTGTGGCCCAGTTCCTAACAGACCACGGACCAGTATCAGTCTGCGGCCTGGGGGTTGGGGACTCTCACTCTAGAGAGTTTCTGGGTTAAGCCTTGATGCGATGGTTGAGAAGTTCTGTTTAAATTGATGGGAAGGGTTCCCAGGAGAGTAATAATGAGGAGCCACCCTGAGTGGGTGGAGTTATGTGGCTTTATCCTTTCTCCTGTCTCTACCAGCACCTTCTGGTGGATCTTCATGCTTGACCTCTCCAGACCACTGACTTCTTCCCTCCATTCTATCTTGGATTCTATTTGCCTGGGAAGGAGTCTCTACCTGGATGGGTGGACAGCCTTCACTCCAAGCTGCAAAAATGAAAAACTGGATTCAACCTTCGAGAGGCAGTATGATAAAGTAGTTACAAGCAAGTCCTTTAGAATTAAGCTACATGGGCTTAATTCCCAGCTCTGTTACTTAATAACTGCATGACCTGGGGCAACCTCTTTAACTAATCTGTGCCTCAGTTTCCTCATGTGTAACTGAGGGATAATACTTAAGGGGACTATATGACTTATCTTCTAAACCTGGACATTTTTGAAAGTGAAAGTGATGACATTAGTGTAAATCAGGACAATAGGCATATGCTGGGACTGTCTCAGGCAAACCTGAATGCATAGTTACCTTAATAATTATGGTACACATCAGGGTGTTGGGAGGGCCAAATCTGTGGGAAAAATGCCTGGTACATGAAAAGGGCTCTTTAAGTACTTGCTATTATTTGCCCCAAAGACAGTGTCTTTCCCAGTTTTTCCATTTCTATATGTGATCCCACCATTCTCCTAGTTTTCCAGGTTAGAATATCTGGAGGTATTTTTGACTTCTTTATCTTAATGGTTGATCTCTCCTGTCTTTGACTCTCCATATTAATTTGTGCTGTGTTCATTGTGACCTATAACATACCTTCTATTGTGTCCATTTGTGGCATTAGTCACCTCTTCCCCAGCTTGCTCTCTATCTGGGCTTAGCTGGCCCAGGGATGTGTTTTAGGTAAGTCCCTTTCCCCTTTTGAGCCTATTTTCTCATAACTCATGTGGGCCTGATGGTAGGTGCTTGGCTTACACCAGGGACACCACTCCATTACTTGGCTCTAGCTGGGTCTCAGGACTTCATAAGCACCTGATATGGCTTTCTTGGATGCATGATAAACACTTCGCTATGCTTTACAGACTGTAAAGTACTTTGTAAACACAGGGTACTGTTGTCAATTTGAGAGGTCAGTGAAGTCAGTGGTAATATTCCCCCTCCCCAAATTTCACAATAAATTGGATCTCTGAGCAGGAAATGAGGTTGCTTTTGAAGGGTCAAACAAATGACCTCTATACTGTGGCTACGATTCACTCAGGACTTTCTTTAAATATGGTAAAACAGATGGAAAACCCAGGAAACCCTGGTAAGTGAGTTCTGGAAGTAATTTCAAGAGATGGGGAGTGAATGTCATCTACTTGTCCCCAATTTGGATTTGGATAGACCAAGTGGACATAAAGGATTAATCAGATTGGATACTCAAACAAGAAAACCTGAGCATCAGAAGTTGGCCTTGAGGTCTGGGGAAGAGGGTGCACAGGGCATGGCCTCTAGCACCACAGCCCATGGGCAGGTGGCTGAGCCACTGAGGATCACCCAGTTGACTCCTCTTTCAGATCAGCACTCACCCTCCACCTTTCTGACTGTGAGCTGTCTTCCATTACGCTTGTCTTCATGCAGAAAGAGGTGTATTCCACTTTGGCTGACAGCAATGTCTTTTTAGCAGCCATTTCATTTGCTAGCTCTGTGATTTACTTGGCCAGTATGATTTGGCTTCTCTGTGTGTGTGCTGGCAAGACCACCGAATGGCAGCTCCAAGAGAGCAAGAACTTTGTTTCGTTTACCACTATGTTCCTAGTACTCGGTAGAAAGTTCACATTCAATACATAGTTGTTAAACGATTTAGTGGCTAAATTATTGAACACTTAACTCTAGACCGTTGTGAATTTATCAGGGTAAATGCCAGCCTGTGAAGCCCTTTGGGAGGAGCAGAAATGGTGGCCTTTTTGGTGACACACTCATGCATTGCTGTGTTTTATGATCTTTGACATCAATGACAATAAAAGCCATAGCTAAAATTGTCGACTGCTTGTTCTGTTTCAGGCATGGTGCTTTGGGTGTTGCATGTGTTTCCTTGGTGATTTCTCACACTTTGATGGGAGTAGGCACTGTGACAGCTTGCAATGAGGATTCTGTGTGCCAGGATGTTTAGGAACATACCCAGGGTTTCCTACTATGTGATGGAGTCAGGATTTGGACCCAGGCCTGTCTGAATCCCAGGCAGGCCATATTGCCATCTTGAATTGAACCTGCAGCCTCCTTGTTGGGCTTTTTTGTCTCTGGTACTGCCAGGGAATCCCAGCCTCAAGGGCAGGACCTAGATCCCGTGTGTCCTCATTTTTCCAGGAATCTTGATCATCAACAGACCTATGGCAGATGACACGCTTCATGGATGTACCCTCCCTTCCCTACATTCTTTGCCAGCTGTTATGTATATGTGGCTTGGTCCTACCTTTGCCACAAAGCCTCCCTGATCCCACTTCCTTGCCCATCCACCCTGCCACTATTAGTCTCATTCATGGAAAGATCCACTATCCTCAAGTCGTCTTTTTTGAGAAATGCAAATTCTCAGACCCTGCCCCAGATTTGCTGAATCAGAACCTCTGGGGGCTGAGGCCCAGAGATGCGTGTGTTAACAAGCCCTCCAGTGGATTTTGATGCCTGCTCAAGTTTGAGAACACTGTTCTATAGAATAAAATTTAGAGCCCCACCTCCCTCTCAGTCTTGCCATTGTAATGTTTACCCACTGCTCTCAACACATACTATAGTCATGAGTCATGACACTTCCTGCTTCTTGCAATTGCACCTTATTCTCACTTTCACATCTTTGCTTTGAATGCTCTTCTTTTATTCTTTGGAACATCGGCCAGTGACATTTTCCCTAGCCCATCCTTCCTCTCCCAGTTCAACTCATACCTCCTCTAAGCCCTAATTTCCTGACTCCCAGCCCTAATTTTCTTCCCTCTCCTGGAGTTTATTACACAAGCCTTGTGCTATGTGTGTTGGATTTCTCTTTAGCTGTTCAGTGCCTTTGGACAGGAATGTTGGATAATCACACTTCTGTTACCTCCTCAGCTCCTAGTTAGGGGTTGGCACTTAGGAGGTCCTTAACAAGCAAATACTAGATTCTAGACTGATTGATGTGCCGCAGTGCACTTACTTAGGGTGTCTGCCCCAACCCATGATTCCTGAGAGGCTGAGTCAGGTAGCTGGTGGTCCATCTAAGAATTATGATGTCATGTCATGTTGGGGAGGAGCAGAGAACATGACCACAGAGAGAGATCCAGTCTGCTGAGAAGGCAATGGAGCAGACATGTAAAGAGAAGCAGAGATGAGGGATGACGCTGTTCTGGAGGCAAAGATGGCCTGAGTAGGTGCCTTACCACTTCCTAGTTTCCATGAGGCCTGAATGGATGTACTTCCAGCACAATAAACCTCTTTTTAAAAAACAAATTTTATTTTAATTGGTCTGCAGAGGTTCCTAATCCTTGAAAATACTGACCCCTGATTAAGATACAAACAATTGTTTTCTTTTGGAGACATGCATTGTTGTGGTTAGGTAGGTGACCATCTTATCTAAATTCCCCACAGTGTCCTTACTGTGGCAGAAGCCCTGGTCAGGGCTACCTCCCCTTGCCTACCTGTGCCCCTTACTGCCAAGCCTTTGGGTGCCACAGGCTCACTTGGTGATGATCATGGTCCCCTCTTCCATGGGGTAGCCGGCATCTTGGATGGCCCTGCTGGTGGAAGTAATGGCTAGCTTCCCCCTCCTATTGAAGTTTCTTTCTTTCTTCCCACCTCATTCCTCCATCTCCCTCCACTCCAGGGATTCTAAGGCTTTGGCACTGAAACATTTGTGGGCTGTTCAAAGATTTTCACTGTGGCAGATGAAATAACCATTGTGGCAGGCAACTCAGCTCTGATAGTTGGGACTGGCAGGACAGCTGACACAGAGTAAAACACATTATTTCATGGTTTATTATTCTGATTCAGGTATGCCAAGTCTGATCATAATTCTCTACTGGCCCATTTTATTTTATGGGCTGCTGGCCTATCTTTCCTTCCTTCCTTCCTTCCTTCCTTCCTTTCTTTCCTCTCTCTCTCTCTCTCTCTTTCTTTCTTTCATTTTTTTTTTTTTTCTTTCCTCTTTTCTTCCTT
>NW_006440820.1:1904445-1911783 GCF_000325575.1 Pteropus alecto
TCTCTTCATTTCTTTCTTTCTTCATTTCTTTTTCTTTCTCAAAATACAGGAAGCCAAGTGCTTATGACAATTCATTGGTGCATGCAAGTGTGCAGAAACTTCCATAGGAGCGCAGTGGCTTTTGCTATGCAAAGGTCCTGTGGTCAGAAAGCTCAGACAGAATTCTGATTGTCAGGAAAACCTTCTACCAGACTGTGCTTTCCTGGGGGGAGGGGCTGCCAGGCTTCCTTTCCCCAGCCCCTCTGTTGAGGTTGTATCACTTGTATCAGTTATGGGTTAATCAAAGAAGCAAAATCACTAGATTTTTACTTACAGGGGTTTGACTTTACACAATTAAGAGTAGAAGAAGGTTAAGTAATCTCTGTAAGGCTTCTGTCCTCATATCTGATGTTGGAGCTTTGAGTCCACAGGCAGACAGTGGTGAAAGGAAGATGGATGTAAAGTGGGGAATGGTCAAGGACAAGATTGAACCCATAAGCACAAACTGGAATTCATGAGGAAGGACTGAAACCTGTTCCAGTTCTTACAGCCTGTGAGCTTGATGGCGTGATGACCTGCAGAACCTCGGGTCTTTTGGTATGGAGATAAATCTGGCCTAAGAGTTAGAGAAGTTGGAAGAGCCCTGGAAAGACAGAACAGCTGCAGGCCTGGTTGCTGCCTCACCTCAGCAAGAGGAGCCAGCAGCTAGGTGACACTGTGTGTAAGCTGCAAAATGGCCAGTGTTTCCTTTTTACTCACCAAAACTCCCAATAGAGCGTCTGTGGCCCACTCTAACTGGAAACATACAGTGAAGGGAATTCTGGGAAATGTAGTTCCACCTGGCCAAGTTGACACACTATATTTTTATTTATTTATTATTATTATTTATGCTTACAGCACCTGGTCTTCTTAGGTGGTCTCCCATTCAAGTACTAGCCAGGCCCGACCCTGCTTAGCTTCTGAGATCAGACATAGGGCTTGTTCAGGGTGGCATGGCTGTAGATCATGGACCGTGGCTCCACTAGGAGTGAACCTAGGACTTTCTGCATGTAAAGCAGACATGCTAACTACTATGCTATGGAACCATGTCGACACACTATAAAGCCACCACATCATCTTTGGCTTTTTTTGCATCTCTCATGGTAACTTTTCTCTCCTTTGATTTGACTGAAGTATCTCACTGGGGTCCAACCACCCTGAGTGTATATTTGGGGTATGGAGGGTTACTGTTTCGAGAAAAGCCTGGATAGAGGAGTGTGCTTGGATAGGCAGCTCAGGGCCAGGATAGCAGGTGAGGGTCTCTCCATCAGATGGAGCTCAGAGAAGAGCCAATGATGCATTCTCTGGATAACTGAGAGGAGCTCCTGGTGGGCTGAGCCTCCTTTCTGTCTCCCACCTCAACCCCTATTATATCTTCTTTACTTCTCTCACTCTATTGCACTCCAGGTAGCTTCAAAAGGTACCATCTACCGGGTTCTTTCTGAGATTCAGGGAAAAGTCAGGAGAGAGAGAAAAACTGTTGAATTCCCACATAGTAGGTATAAGAAAGTAGTCCTGGAGAGAGAGGTCACAAAGCCTAGAAATGACAGAGCTGAGTGTTTGCCCTGAGAAGGACGTGCTAGCTGTCCAAACCCAGATCTGTCACTAGGATCAATGGCCCTTTGGGACTGCATTACTGGAAGAACAAAAAAGAATCTATAAAAAAAAAAATATACGGGCATGATCGTACACATGGGTTAAGAAACTTGTAAAAGCTCCTCTCTGAGGTTGTTGAAAGTCATTTAGTGAACAAAAATTTATTAAGTCCTTACTTTATACAAGGCATTGTGCTAAGCACTGGAGTCACAAAGATAAATAAGAGATAATCCTTACCTCTAAAGAACTGGTACTCTAGTGGGGCAGAGTGGCATGTATACCACAAAGTTCAATATAGGGCAAAGTGTCACAAATGCTTTAAGAAGTGTAAACAAACTGCTATGGGAATACAGAAGAGAGAGCAGTAGGGGAATCCAGGAAGGCTTCACAGAAGAGATGGCATGAGCATGGCCTTGAAGAACAAGCGGGATTTTGGCAGGTGGAGATCTAATGTAAATGAACTTCATGCTTAAAGATCAGAACTGAGCAAAGGCAAGGAGCAGAATTAAAGGTCATATCTGGCCTATGAGATATAGACATAGGTTCACTGGGAAAGAAGGCTGGAAAAGTAGGTTGGGACCAAACTGTGGCCTCTTGAATACAATATTTAGGAATTTAGGTTTTATTCTACAGATAATATACATAATCTTAGAGGAAAATATTTTTGTTTGTGAGGATGCCAAAACTGTTGGTGGGAGTTAAATCCAGTTTGGCAATATGCATCCAAAGATTTAAGAACATGTATACCTTTTGACCCAGTAATTACACTACATGGAAGTAAGGAAGCAGCAAAGCATAGTATTTAAGGTTGTGACTGCTGGTGTCAGGAGATAGACCTGTGTTCAAATTCCAGTTCCAAAATTTTCTAGCCAAGTGATCTGGAACAAGATGTATAAATCTCTCTAAGCCTCAGATTCCCCATCTATAACATGACTAGAACAAGAATATTTCATAGGGTAGTGAACATTAACTGTGACAAATGTGCATTAGTATGCCTGGCACATAGATAGTGATCAGTACATGGTAGTTTTGAAAAGGAAGGAAATTTGTCTCAAAAATATAAGGTTGAGACAAAGACTTTGCAAAAAGATATTCATCAAAATATTAGTTATATTGTGCTTGCTTTGGCAGCAAATACACTAAAATTGGAACGATATAAAGAAGATTAGCATGGCCCCTGTGCAAGGATGACATGCAAATTTGTGAAGCATTCCACATTTTTCTAAAAAATATGCTGCTAAACAATGAATGAATTAATGAGATCAAGGAAGAAATCAAAAGATACCTAGAGACAAATAAAAATGAAAACACAAAGACTCAAACACTATGGGACACAGCGAAAGCAGTCCTAGGAGGGAAATTCATAGCCAGGCAAGCCTACCTCAAGAAATAAGAAAAAGCTCAAATAAACAATCTAACCTTACACTTAAAAGAATTAGAAAATGAACAGCAAACAAAGCCCAAAGCGAATAGAAGGAAAGAAATAATAAAGATCAGAGTGGAAATAAATGAAATAGAGTCTAGAAAACAATACAAAAGATTAATGAAACCAAGAGCTGGTTCTTTGAAAGGATAAACAAAATTGACAAACCCTTACCCAGACTCATCAAGGAAAAAAAGAGAGAAGACTTAAATAAATAAAATCAGAACTGAAAGAGAATAAATAACTACAGACTCCACAGAAATGCAAAGGTTCAAGAGAAAATACTACAAGCAATTATATACCAACAAATTGGACAATTTGGAAGAAATGGACACATTCCTAGAAATCTCCCAAGACTGAGTGAAGAAGAAACAGAAAATCTGAACTGGCCGATTACCACCAATGAAATCGAATGAGTAATCAAAAATCTCACCCCTCCTCCTCCCCCCAAAAGTCCCAGACCAGATGGCTTCATAGGTGAATTTTACAAAACATTCAAAGAAGAAATAACACCTATTCTTCTTAAATTATTCCAAAAAATTCAAGAAGAAAGAAGGTTCCCTTACTCCTTTTATAAGGCCACCATTACCTTGATTCCAAAACCAGACAAAGACATTACAAAAAAATAAAACTCTGGGCTTGTATCTCTTATGAACATTGATGCAAAAATCCTCAACAAAATATTCGAAAACCGAATTCAGCAATACACTAAAAATATCATACACCATGATCAAGTCGGATTTATTTCTGGGATGCAAGGTTGGTACAATATCCACAAATCAATTAATGTTATACACCACATTAACAAATTGAAATATGAAAAACATATGATCAAATCCATAGATGCAGAAAAAGCATTCGTCAAAATCCAGCATCCATTTATGATAAAAACTCTCAGCAAAGTGGGAATAGAGGGAACATACCTCAACATAATAAAGGCCATATATGACAAACCTACAGCTAACATCATACTCAATGCGGAAAGGCTAAGCATTTTCCTTAAGATCAGGAACAAGACAAGGATGCCCACTTTCACCACTCCTCTTCAACATTGTATTGGAAATCTTAGGCACAGCAATAAGACAAGAAAGAGAAATAAAAGGCATCCGAATTGGAAAGGAAGAAGGAAGACTCTCATTATTTGCCAATGAAATAATACTGTATAGAGAGAACCCTAAAGATTCTACAAAAAACAACCAACCAAACAAACAAAAAAGCAAACTGTTAGAACTGACAAAAGAATTCAGGAAAGTAGCAGGATACGAAATTAATATTCAGAAGTCAGTGGCATTTTTATACACTAATGATGAACTTCCGGAAAAGGAAATTAAGAAAACAATCTCATTTACGATTGCATCACAAACAATAAAATACCTGGGAATTGAATTAACCAAGGAGTAAAACACCTATTCTTGGAAAAATGTAAGTCATTAAAAAAAGAAACTGAAGAAGATACAAATAATGGAAGCATATACCGTGCTCATGGGTAGGAAGAATCAACATCATTAAAATGACCATACTACCCAAAGCAATCTATGGATTCAATGCAATCCTTATCAAAATACCAATGACATTTTTCAGAGAGCTAGAACAAGTTATTCTAAAATTTATATGGAACCATAAAAGACCCCAAAGAGCCAGGGCAATCTTGAGAAAGAAGAGCAAAGTTGGTAGTATCACACTACATGATATGAAATTATACTACAAGGCTACAACAATCAAACCAGAACGATACTGGCATAAAAACAGATACATTGATCAATGGAACAGAATGTAGAGTCCAGAAATAAGTCCACGCCTATACGCTCACTTAATGTATGACAAGGGAAGCAAGAATATACAAAGAGGTAAAGACAGTCTCTTCAATAAATGGTGCTGAAAAAATTGGACAGATACATGCAAAAAAAAAAAAAAAAAAGAAGCTGGACCACCTTCTTATACCATATGCAGGAATAGATTCAAAATGGATTAAAGACTTAAATGTAACACCTGAAACCATAAAACTTCTAGGAGAAAACATAGGCTGTAATCTTTTCTGATCTATCTTCTCAGGCAAGGGAAATGAAAGAAAAAATAAACTAAAAGTACTACATACATCAAACTAAAAGTTTTTGTACAGCAAAGGAAACCACCAACAAAACAAAAAGACAACTGACTGACTGGGAGAAGATATTTGCTTGTGATACATCTGATAAGAGGTTAATATCCAAAAGAACTCAGAGAACTCAACAACAAAAAAAATTAAAAATGGATATACCTTTTGACTTAGCAATTGCACTTCTGGATATTTATCCAAAGAAAACTGAAATGATAATTCGTAAAGACATATGCACCCCAATATTCATGGCAGCACAATGTACAACAATCCAATTTAAAATGGGCAGAAGACTTGAACAGATATTTCTCCAAAGAGAAATTATAGATGACCGATAGACATATGAAAAGATGCTCAAGGTCACTAATCATCAGAGAAATGCAAATTAAAACCACAATGAGATATCACCTCACACCTGTCAGAATGGCTGCCATCAATAAATCAAAGAACAACAAGTGTTGGCGAGGATGTGGAGTAAAGGGAACTCTCATATACTGTTGGTGAGATTGCAAATTGGTACAGCCACTATGGAAAACAGTATTGAGGTTTGTCAAAAAATTAAAAATGGATATACCTTTTGACTTAGCAATTGCACTTCTGGATATTTATCCAAAGAAAACCGAAATGATAATTCGTAAAGACATATGCACCCCAATATTCATGGCAGCACAATGTACAATAGCCGAGATATGGAAGCAACCTAAATGTCCATCAACAGACGATTGGATAAAGAAGTTATGGTTTATATATACAATGGAATATTACTCAGCCACTAAAAAAATGAAATTGTACCATTTGCAACAATATGGATAGACCTAGAGGTTATTATGCTGAATGAGATAAGTCAGACAAAGAAAGATAAATACCATATGATTTCCCTTATATGCGAATCTAAAGAACAAAAAGAACAAACTAATCAAAAACAGACTGACAAATATAGAGGACAATCTGAGAATGGCCAGAGGGAAGGGTGATTGGGGGACTGGGAGCAAGAGGTTAAGGGTTAAAAAAATACAAATTAGTAGTTGATAAGTGGTCACGGGGATGGGGAGCACGGCATAGAAAATGCAGTCAGTATTAATGTAATGGCTAGGTGGAGAGCCAGAGGAAAGAAAGAGCAATTAGGGGGATCATTTTATAAAGTATATAAATGTCTAACCAATGTACTGTATACTTGAAACTAATAAAATAAAATTTAAAAAATATGTTAGTTATGTTAACAAAGAATCAAATGATATAAACATTCAAAGATAGTAAATCAAATTATGGTATATCAATGTGATGAAATGGTGCTTATAAAGAGTTTTAATGATATGGGGGATACTATGTGATATAATATTAAGCCAGAGATGAATATGCAACATTAAATATACGACTTATTTTTACTCAACTTAAATATGACTAGAAGAAAGACTAGAAGGAAAAACACTAATGTGTTAACCATTTGACCCAGAAATGCCACAGAAGTGGAGAGTTGTGATTTTTTTCCCTACTTCTTTATAGGTTAAATTTTTTTAATTAAAGTATACTTTGCTAACAATATTATATGAGTTTCAAGAGTACAACATAGTGTTTTGACATTTACATATCTCACGATGTGATCACCACAATAGGTCTAGTAACCATTTGTCACTATGCAAAGTTATTAGGATATTATTGACTATATTCCCTGTGCTATACACCACTCCTTGTGGCTTATTATTTTTTACAATTGAAAGTTTGTACCTATTATTCCCCTTCACCTGTTTCACCTATTCCTCTACCTACCTCCCCTTGAACCAGTTTGTTCTCTGTATTTATGAGTCTGTCTCTGCTTTGTTTTGTTTGTTCAGTCCCTACTTCCTGGAGAAGAGATCATTCTGGGATTTCTAGTTCTGGCTATTACAGAATAACTATCATGAGACTTACCCCTCTGCTGTCAACAGCTCTAAAAACTGGATGAACTTTCTAAAACAACTGTTTCTGGGCATTGGACCATGACCAACATAGGGCAATGATCCTTGTGAGAAAAGATTCATTAGAGGTGGGCCCCATATTCACACTATCTTTTTCTCTGAGGGAATTTTTCAAACTACAGTACAAGGTCTTGCTGGGTAGAGGAAACAGCAATCAGGATTTGGGGCTGTCAGAGTAGCTGGGATTTGGGAGGCGGGGTCCTATAAAGGAGAAAGCCACAGAGAAGGAGCCTGCAAAATATCCATAAAAG
>NW_006440820.1:1911849-1920859 GCF_000325575.1 Pteropus alecto
AGCAGAGAAGTACATTAGGGGGCTGTACTGCTGAGCACAAATTTCAGAGGCTATATAGTTCTGGCAAGATGAAGGTTAAAGTTTGGGCTAGATATCTTGGTGAGTACCCTGGGCTTTCAGTTGAACCTCAGAAAGTCCACATTCTAGTCGTAAAGATTATGCCCTACAAGCAAAGCCCATGTCCTAGGAATAAGAGCAAAATCGACAGAGACCTGCAGTCACAAAGTCTAAAACTCAGCCTCAACAGGATTAAGGCAGCGGTTCTCACCTTGGAGCAATTTTGGTCCCCATGGGACATTTAACAACATCTGGAAACAGTTTGGGTTGTCATATTGGAGGTGTGACACTACTGGCATCTAGTGGGTGGGGCCAGGTATGTTTGCTAAACATCTTACAAAACACAGGATAGATCCCACCCCCACCTCCCAACAAAGAATGAGCTAGCCCAAAATGTCAATAGTTCTGAGATTGAGAAACTCTGGCTTTCGGTTATCTGTAGCAATTTAATTGGCTATTAGAACAAAACTCAACAATCTTTAGAGGAAGATAACATAATTCAGAACTTCTACAAAGTATTATTCTTAAAATCCAACATAAAATAAAAATCCACCAAAAATTACAAAGAAGCAAGGAAAACTAATTGATAATCCAGAAAAAAGAAAACAACTAACAGAAGCAAAACCAGAGATATTAAAGTTAGCGAATAAGGAATTTAAAGTAACTATGATTAAGATTTTTTTGTGTGATTGCTATTTTTTATGATTGAGATTTTAAGACAATAGAGAAAAAGACAGATAAAATTAATGAATGGAGAATTTCTACAAAGATTTAGAATCTATAAAAAAAGACAAATAGACATTCTAGAAATACAAAATATAATACTTGAAATAAAAAATTTATTTACTGGATTCGATGGCAAACTTGAAACAGCAGAACATAAGATTAGTGAGCTATATATGAGTAAGTAAGAGAGTACCTTTATGACAATGGGATAGTCAGGACGCTAAAAGCATTAATCTTAAAATAAAACAAGTAATAAATTGAACTTCATTTAAAATAAGACTTTCAGTTCATCAAAAGATAACATTAAGAGCATAAAAAGGCAAACTATGGACTGGGAGAAGATATTTGTAAGTATTATTTCCAACAAAGAACTCATATCTAGAATATAAATATAACTTTTACAATTCAATAAGACAGACGACCCAATAAAAATGGACAAAGAACTTAAGACAACACTTTATGAAAGATGAAATCAAAGCAGCCAATAAATATACAAAAACGGTCTAGTTATGAGGAAAATATGAATTTAAACTACACAATGAGATACTGCTAGACATCCAACAAGATGACTAAAATGAGACACTAACAGTGTCAAGTGTTGATGAAGATGTGGAACAATGGAACTTTCTCTTTCATTGCTTTTAGGAGGAAATCAGTAAAACCACTTTGGAAAACTGCTTGACAGTCTCTACTAACTCTGTCCATATGTACATGCTAGGACCCAACAGTCTCACTTCTGTATGCTTATATTTGCCAACTGACATGTATAAGAATGTTTGCAGCAGATTTAATTCACAATAGCCCAAACTAGATACAACACAAATGATCGCCAACAGTAAAATGAATAAATTGTGATATCACACAGTGAAATATTATACTGCAATGAAAAAACAAGCTACTGATTCATGCAACAACATGGATAAATAGCATGACAACATGCTGAGTACATACCATGTGATTCATTTAAATGAAGTTAAAAAATAAGCAAAACTAATTCATGGTGCTTTAGGTCAGAAAAATTGTTACCATTGGGAGAGAGTAGAGTGATCAACTGTTCCGGGCCAGAGTGATCAACTGTTCTCAGCCAAGGACTGAGGGTTTCCTGGGATGTGGGACTTTCAGTGATAAAACCAGGATAGGCTCAAGAAATCAAATGGTTAGGAGGAGGTCTTTTTAGAGAGGGAACATGAAAGACCTTTCTGAGGGGTTGGAAATGTTCAGTATCTTGAGGAGGATGGTGGGTTCATGAATAAACACATGTGTAAAAATTTATCTAGCAGTACACTTAAGATTTGCACATTTAAGTATGCAACTTAAACTTTGATTTAAAAACTTTAAAAATAGCTATATTTTACAAAGTATAGAGGAAAAAAGAAATGAAAGACCTTTTGAGTAAGGCCATGGATAGGATTGGTGTATAAAAAAATGAAGACCCAATTTTCATTCTTAATATTTGCTTGTCTTCTTTGCCACATGTTGGGCCTTTGATCTGAAGAGAGTAGACAAAAAGTGGTGAACAGGAATGCAAAGGCAGAATGTGTAAAGGAAGCCTTCATTGTTTTGAATGAGCTTTCTCACCTGGAATGTTCAGAGACTTCCCTTGCAAACAATATTGCAGAATCAAGTGCAGTGCATGGAGAGAACAAAAAAGGCAGGGAAATCCATTTCTGATATTCGAAGGAGCAAGAGGGTAGAATTCACAAATTAGTGATTAGCAGACTGATCCTGTCTCATAGGAAATATTCCAAGACAGGTTATTAATAGGATGATTTGCGCACCTCTAGAAGAGAAAGTGATGATCCTAAGGAGTTACTGACGATTCATTTAATTCATTTTAGACAAACAACTTTTTTCCACCTATTTGATTTTTAATCAGAGAAATGCAATTAACTTAGAATATATAGACTTTAGCGAGGCATTCAACAGTACAGAAGTCCCCCCTTTATCCTCGGTTTCACTCAGTTTTAGTCTAAAAATATTAAATTCAGTCTAAAAATATTAAATAAAAAATTCCAGAAATAAACAATTCATAAGTTTTAAATTGTACACTATTCTGAGTAGTGTGATGAAATCTCATGTCATCCTGCTCTATCTCACCCAGGATGTGAATCATCCCTTTGTCCAGCACATCCATGCTGTACATACTCCATGCCCATTAGTCACGTAGCCATCTCGGTTATCAAATCAGTGAGAGAGAGAGAGAGACAGAGGGGGGGCAGGCTATATTATTTATATTACTTTTATTACAGAATATTGTTAAAATTGTTTTATTTTATTATTAGGTATTTCTGTTAATCTTATCATGCCTAATTTATAAATTAAACTTTATCATAGGTATGTATGTATAGGAAAAAACCTAGTATACATAGGGTTCAGTACTATCCACAGTTTCAGGCATCTAGTGGGAGTCTTGAAACATATCCTCCATGGATAAGAGGGGACTACTACAATTTGCATAATAACCCTATAAAGGAGATAGGGAAGTAAGATTTTGGCTGCCTAGAAAATTAAGATGATTAGTAATTTGTTAACTGAGTTTACCTAACAATTAATGAATTAATGACCATTGAGTAAGAAAGCTTTCTCTTTGGCCTTGTTCTGTTTAACTTTTTAAAAAATGGCTAAGACCTAGATAAAAGTTGTGTTCATTAAAACTGAAGATGATGTGTAATTGGGGTGATAGGGACTAGGATAAGTAACAGAATTAAGTTGACAGACTAGAATAAGAGATTTAATCTAAGACAAAAGATCGTATTTAATGGGATAAATAAAAGGCTCTGCTCTTGAAAACTAAAATCTAGGTGCAGAAGGGGACTTAGTTGACCCAATGTTTAACATGCGACAATATGAGGGTAATGACCAAGATGAGAAAGCGAACTGGGGATGTTTAGACTGAGGAGCCAGGATTTAGGAGGTAAATGTATGGGAGGGGGGAATGTCACATGTAACTCCAAGGGGTAGAAATAATTTAATAATTTAAATGAGTGAAAGCTACAAGAAGATAGATTTGAGATAAACTTTCTAATGATCTGTTTTGTTCAAAGAAAGAATAGGCTGTTTCTAAAGATAGTGAGTTTCCTGTTATTGTATGGTAGGACAAAAGATGAAAATATTTTGAGAGTTTGAATTGGTGAGTTTTCAAGTTTCTTTCAACTCCAAGAGCTAATGACATATGTATGCTTCACTGGGCAGAACTCTATTTTGATATTTAACAAATTGATATATTGCTCTGTGATCTGCTGTCTTATAGATAAACTAGAGATAAACTTACTTAATCCACCAAAAATGTTTCTTACTTAATCTACCAAAAAGATTTACAAATTAAGTCTTTCATAGAATTCTTGGTGATCCTTAGAGAGTAGGGTTAACAAAACTGAAAACTTTTTATTGTTTTAAGTTGCCCTGAGTTAGGACCAGGTTGACATACAATTCTCCATTTTTATATCTTTTTGTATTATTCCTCCACACTAATGACAAAACTTGTATTGACAGTTGCCTAACACAACACCAGATTGATTTCCAATTTTCTTCTAAGCAGTGATTTGGCAAAGGTTAAATTATAGATTGGGGATACATAGAGTTTTCATCATTGTTATTTTCTTGATATGAATACAATTTCAGTTATTTGCTCTGTGATTCAAAAGATAATGTTTTTAGATTCCAGATTTGGTGGGTTTTTGTTTTTATTTTTTATTTTTTTTATTATCATTAATGTCTGATGCTATTGTCTTTTAATTAGAGAAAATGGTCTTTGGTGTTTCTACTTTTTAAAATTTATTGAGAGGTTTTGTAGTTTAATAAACAGTTTTTAGAACATAACCAATATATCGATTAGTTCTATCATTAATTTTTAAGTGAATGTCGTTATAGATATATATTATATACCATATAGTTTAACCCGTTTACTTCATATTATGTAGACATATGTAGAGGCACAGCCAATCCCCAGGTCTATGAGCCTATGATACATTGAAGGCCTGGAAACTAATAGGTTAGTCTCTGTCCCATTCCAAATAATCCCTTTGCCACAAATGCTGAGATGACAAAGTCTCAGTGGCTTTGACCCTAAACAAATGTTATGATTCAAAGTCTTAGTTATTTAAACTCTTAACAATTTCATGATTGGAAATGGGCTGTGGGGGGCTGGCTTCCATAACATAATCTGTCTCAAGTAGGCACCTAAAACTCCCATGGACAACAAACGAAGCACCGTGACTACTTCCCAAAGGTCACGGGAGCAAGATCTCATTATTTTATGGTCACAATGTATCTTTGAAGGAGCTCAGCCTTTCAAAGACTGTTCAGCCAGAGGGTGTGTACTAATGTTCTGGGAATATTAGCCTATGTGAGAGGGACAAAGCACTCTACTTGCTTAAATTTCCTTTTCCATTAATAATCATTTCATCTCGACTCTCATCTAGATCAGTATGAAAATGATACAGCCACCGGTAAGCTGTTTTTCTTTTTCAGCATCAATATAGCCATGTTATTTTTAAAGAATGAATACAACTTTCAGTCCTTGATTTGGTAGCCTGTGAGAGATTAAATATTTATAGCCTGAAAATTATCCATGACTCTAATATAAAATTCCCATCGTCATGTGAACACTTTATTATAACCTGTCCTGTATCAGAATGAGTCGAATATGGCCTGTATCCTTCATTGGGGTGTCATTTCCCAGCATTCAGAGCCCTTATCTTGATGCCCTTATACCTTCCTAGGGTGTAGTATAGGTCCTGTTAATACCTCTTACATATTTTTGAATTAAATTTAAGCAAAAGTGAACTTTATTTATTTAGTATTTACCTCTAAACCCATATTATGATTAAATTGTTAACGTGCATTTTAGTTAATTTGCTTATTCCCCGTATTCTATGTATTTAAATAATCGAGATGGAAGAAGTAAAATTGCCTTGTTTAAACAAAGCTGCCTGAACACTTTAGACCGCCGTCTAGTGGGAGAAAAGACTCCACGGTCATCAAGTCTGTTCCCACTTGAGGGTTTGTGTTTAGAACAATGTCAGAAGGACTGGTAGTTGAGGGAATGGGAGGGGGGCACAATGAAGGATATGTGTTTCACTCTAATTAGCTATGTGCCGCTGAGGGTAGTTGCTTCTCTGCACTTGGCATAATAGTGGAGGAAGCCTTATTTGTGATTTTTAAAACAAGTTCATCATAATAAACTGGAGGTGTTTTTGTCTGTGATTCTGTTTGTGGACTAGCAATTTATGCTGTGAAGTATTCCAAGTGGAACAATGCAGCTTTTAGAGGAGAAAAGTCATGGCTTTATTAGCATAAGTGCTACAGACACACACACATAGACACACACACCAATACACACATGCCACATGGACACAAGGACACATATACACACACTACATTGTTGCACCCTCTTATTGATTCCTGGTCCTGATTCCTCGGCAGCCCCTCGTTGCAGTGTACTGCCTGCAGCTCAAGAGAGTGTCCTTAATACACAGCTGCAGTTGGCCCTGTGGGAGGGAGCCACAGACTCCTTGGCTCAGCCTGTGTTGGTGACTACTGGGGATTTTAATCCAAGCTGCCTTTATTTATTCATAAGCAGGACTGATAGTCAAGGTTCTAAGGCCCCTGCACCAGTCAGATCCCTCCTGCCTTCAATTTTTTTATTTCTTTACTCCTCCTCTCTTCTCTCCCTTTCTTCTTCTCTGAGCAAAGCTGTGAGTTCCTCGTGATCCTTTTTTTCTTCACCCAAACACACACCAGCACACACAAGCAGATATGCATGCTTGAGGGCTCTGGCCTAGATCTCTGTTGTATAGTGGCTCTTGAGGAAATCAAGGAAAATCTACTTAAGTTATGTTTTGAGAGTGTCCTTGGGGCTGGCCTGACAGGTAGGCTGGGTTGGCATTGGGCCATTTGGTTTGAGTTGAAAGCTGAGGCAAGTCTCCCTACAGTCCATCCTATAATATTTCTCCAGTTGACTCCTGAAATTCCCATATAGAGAAATATTATAATTTCCAAACCAGAAATTAGCACTTATGCTTAGCCAAATCTGAGATGAATAGTCACTCAGAAATAGATTTCATCTCATATTCCATCTGAGATCATAGCAGAGGCTGCTTGCTTGGAACATTATTAAGAAGGGTTCTGGGGCCACATCTGGATTTAGTGGTGGTGGTGGGGAAGAATACAGGGATGTATTAGGACAGTCTGAGATAGTCATGGGATGGGCTAGTGGGAATATTACAATATTGGCTTTACACACAAATGGTTTCTTGAAGGGTTAACTGTGAAATGCTACTAGGTGTTAAATCCTGGTATGAATTGAATTATTAGATTAGCTGCCCATCACCTCTCAGGTCTCTAAAAGAATGGAGTCACAGGATTGGCGAAGTGTTTTTTAAGGGCTTAGTCTTCTTTTTTTAAAATTGAGGTAAAATTCACATAACATAAAATTTATCATTTTAACTATTTTAAGGTGTACAATTCAGTGGCTTTTAGTACACTCACAGGGTTGAGTGACTGTCACCACTCTCCAACTCCAGTATTTTTTCATCACCTTGAAAAGAAACTCTATACTCATTAAGCAGTCACCCCTAATTCTCTCTCTTCCCCTCAGCCCCTGGCAACCTAATCTGACTTTTGTCTCTATGGATTTGCCTATTCTGGATATTTTTTAAAAATCAAATCATATAATATATAGTCTTCTGTGTCTGGCTTCTTTTATTAGCATAACGTTTCCAAAGTTCATCCATGTTGTAACATAGATCAGTACTTCATTCCTTTCTATGGCTGGATAATATTCTATTGTGTGGATATAACATATTTTGTTTTTCCATTCATTAGTTGATAGACATTTGGGTTATTTCCACCTTTTGGCTATTGTGAACAGTGCTGTTATAAATATTCACATACAAATGTTTGTTTGAACACCTATTTTCAACTTTCTTGGGTGAATAGGTGAGTTTTTTTTCCCCACCTTTGTTGATGATAGATTTGAAACTGTCTGATAGGTTAATTTTGCTAAGAAAAAAAGAGCAGGAGTTTGGATGCTGCCTGGTTGAGGCCTGGAACAGAAAGGGTACAGAGCACCTTGGTCATGCTCTGAAATCCTAAGGTCAAAGGGTCTCTGGAAAGGAGGGCAGGAGAGGGAGGAGATACTGCCAAAATGGGGTAACAATGACCTTAAGCTTGGTGGATGGGGTTTGTCCAGAATTTATAAAATGGCTGCTTATGTTTTCATCTTTTCATAAAGAAAGGAAAAGTCTCTGGTGGGGATGAAAAATGGGCTAAGAGAGGGCCAAAGAAAAGTGAAAATGATTATGGCTTTGGCTATGTCTTAACAAGGTGTCATTAATGGATGCATTTTTGGCAGAGCGTTCCTTCTTTGTGGAAAGCTCGTTTAGTTGCATGTTAATGCAAGATGACAAAATTAGTAGGGCAAGTTTTAGAATAACTAACTGAAGAAAAGCACCCACTTATTACAATAAAGCTGCCATGCATTTCTATGGTGATGGACTTTTTTCTAAAGCATCTTCATATCTATGAGCTCATTAGTATGAATGAATTAGTGCAGACACTATTAATTGCCATTTGAGAAACAGGAAATCCAGGTATCCAGCACAGTGCCTAGTGATAGTAGGCATCCAGTCAAGATTTGTTAAATAAGTGAAGCAGAGTCATATCAAGTCAAAGAACGTCAGAACTGGGAGATCATCCAGAAACCCTTTCCCCAAACAACTTTAAGAGAAGGGATATCAGGGAAGACTGTGGAAATCCTAGGCTTAAATGCAAGGTCAACTGGTTTGTGGATGAAGAACTGAAGTCAACAGTCTCTTTTGTCTCTGTACAGAATATCATAACATCCACTACATTGCTTTATGGTGGTTTGTGTTCTTGTCTGTCCTTGCCACTGGGACATATGCTCATGAGGGGTGGTGGAGCTTGTGTCTAATTCATCTTGGTGTCCCCAGGAAGTAGCACAGTTGTTGAAACTTGTTGAATGGATGAACAAGAACCAAAGCTCTCTGCTCTTCCTGGGTCTCTGCTCCTTCTTGTTCTGCCACAGCTTTTGGTGGAAGAGCCAGGACTCAAACACAGTTTCTAGGCCTCAGGGATCTTTTGCCTATACCATAATGTCTACACTCATAAAAGTGACACTAGATGTCCTCAGCAGATTGCTTTGGACTTGCCAAGGCCCCTGGGATAATCCCCACTCTCTTGTTATTATGGAAGTGTCTAGAAGGTG
>NW_006440820.1:1920906-1925657 GCF_000325575.1 Pteropus alecto
TCTATGGCATCTCAAGTGTATTTGCGCACCAGGAACTCCTGTTCTTTGCTATGTTGTTCAGGTCCCACGTGGAGGTAGTCTGGAGCCAGTGTCTTGAGAAACTGTGTCCTTGAGCATGGGACCTGACAACAATGGGGGCAGGAAGAGGAGATGAAATTTTCAAGGGGTTCTGAAATAATTCCTTGTGTATCTAGGTCTGCTATTCCTAGGGACTTCTATTTGTTCCCATGCACATATTTGAGGCAAAGTGGAGGAGCTCCCATATTGGTCCTTCCCATGTCTCAGTACTAGTTGTAGCCAGCCTGCGAATGGCAGATGGTGGGTATCCAGGCCTGTGCATGGAGAGTCTGTCTACAGGTGCAGAAAGAAATGTGCATGGGGATTATACCTAGTGTGCAAACCGTGGCGTGGACTTTAGTGTCTATCCCCTGACCTCTGCTTTTGCCCAGTGTTGAGCAGCCCTGAGTTCTTACCACTTGAGCTTCCAATTCCTGTCTCCCACACCAAATCCAAGACCCTTATGTTGGATCCTGCCACCACCTCCCCATCTTTAGAAACAGCTTGGTTTCCTCTAGCTCATTCTTTCCCCACTTCATGCCAGTGAGAGTCACAGAGTACAAAGTGCAAAAGGACTACACTGGAGAGCTCAATGACAGATGATGGTCATGTTACCAGCAATTCTATTCCTGATTTCAGAGCAGTTTCTACACAACATAAGAGCAAAGCCAGATGGTCTTGCCACATGGATGAGATATCCAGGGATCAGTGGTTCTTCTTTGTTCTGTATCCCTCATTTTGAAGAGGCTAAGGGAAGGTCTGAGTGCTCAAAAGTCACCCAGGCAGCTTTAGGTGCCCATGTGAAGGGGTAAGTGGCTTGAAGAGTCATCCTCCAGAGGGGGCCAGTGCAAGTCCTCCAGTCAGGTAGGTTGGGGTGAGCCTCTTCTTTACCATCTCTGCTGAATGTAAGTTGGTCCTCAGTCCTCTGAGGTGGCATCTTCTGCCCCAAGGGGCCCAGGGAGATGTGTGTGTAGGTACATGACTGTCCTGGTTTTGATGAAGAAGGACGATATTGGAGATAATAGTGTAGGAAGGGACCAATGCAGGATATGATGGCACCAGCAATGTGCTGAAGCTCTGAGGGCAGCCTACTTGTGGGAATAAGTGGGAGCTCTCAGGTCGTAAGAGGGAGCTGTATTATCAGACTCTGCTTCTGCAATGACTGAGCTTTGGTTCTTCTTTACAGTGGGAGATCAACAAGGAAGGTGATTTTCAAAGTGGGCTCTCTGGATTGGGAAACAGGATATGTATGCGAGCTTGTAAGAGGGCATTGTCTGGGGATTGGCAAAGACTCCTGGGGGAAGTTTTAGGTGAGCTAAGCCTTGTCAGGGGGAAGGGCTTGTGAGGGTCATCCTGTCAGATCTTCAGGTCAGAGATGGCAGTTAGAAAGTGTTTCCCAGATAGTTGCTGAGGGTCACATCAGAGAGAATGGAGTATGACAATGGGAAGTGTCCCTGTAACTAAATATTGTTTAGTCCCTTTCTGTCACAAACCACTCTGTTTCATGACATTGTTTTGTCCTACTTTAGACACACCACAACTCCTTTTTCCCCAGACTGAGGTATAAGATGGGAATGGGTACTTCCCCACATCTCGCCTCCTTGTCTCCAGTCCAATGACCAGCATGCTTACCTGCACCAGGTCCGGCGTGAGGCGCTTGGCCTGCAGCCATTTCTGGAATCTTCCTGTTTTCCTCAGGACATGCTCAATGCTGCACGTCCTTGGGGCTGCTGCGGAGGCACAGATTCTCCTTTCTGAGATCTCATTTTGGTGTTTGCTGACCAGCCTCGAGATCTCCACAGGGCGCCAGGTTTTGGAATCATCCGAATAATTTGCAGGGTAAGAAGGCAAGTAGTCCAGAGGCAACTCGAGGTGAGAGGCCAGCCATTTGTCAAACCTGGAAGAATAGCCCTTTTAGGACCTTCCTGGGGGCTGAAGGGATGAAGTAGGGGCCAAGCAGGGATGAGCAGAGTCTGGGGGACAGTGAGACAGGGGACAACATCTGGTCTGATGCATTTCTCCTCCTTATACTGATATGTTCCAAACTCTTTCTGTGAGAGGACTATTTTTGTTTCCCCAAACTTAGGGAAGTATATATGTGATGTCAGAAAAGGTGAAGGAGGTGCATGCCAGGCACAAACTTTATCCTCTTCATGAAACTGGCATAGAACTAACCATGGCCTCTGAATTTCTACTCCTTGTAAAGATGGAAGCTTTACACATGCTGATACCTTTGATTCTTCTAATACCCCATCCCCACTTTACAGATGTGGAAGCTGAGGCTGATAGACCTTAAATACCTTGTTCAAGGTCAGACAATATGTTGTCAAGCAAACCCAGAGCCCTCTGTCAGCAAAACCCATTGTTCCCCCGCTCCCCTACACTAGTTCCAGAAACAAGCCACTCTTTGACCAACAACCAGGTCTTAGAACTATAGTTTTTGAAGAGGTTTCTGGGCCTGCACTGGGGAGACCACTGTCTCTTCATATTCAATCCCAAGCATTCTCATCAATTTTTCTTTCAGTCCAAAGATATAAATCATCAGTTCTAACCAAGTCACAGTGAACGGAGGTTGCTAAATGGTCACCAAATTCAAAGCTATCTGGGATCCAGGAGGTGTGTAATTCTACACAATAGCCTGGTTAGTCCTGAATGCTCCCCAGGAGAGAGGCACTGTTACTATCTGCTGATTTCCTAAGACCCGCTTTGACCCCTTTCTCCAGTCATTTCTCCAGCTGTATGCAGACATTTCCATTAGGAAAGGATGTTAAATCTGGTTTATGCATGAAAAATTACTAAGATAGCATTTACTTTCATTATTATTAATAATTGAAGGTTATACTTCAAATGAAAATTAGGCTTTTAAGATATATTATATGTTTAAATAAGAATCTTTAAAAACTTATTTTGGGGCATTATTGGGCAAACTCATGATTATGAGTTTTGGAAAAATTAGCATTTTGATTAACCCCAAACCCTTGATTGTTTTGTTTCTTCACTAATATGACACAGCTTTACCTTAAGAGACTGCAAGCTCTTCAAAGAAGGTGCTTTAGCAGAAGCTATTAATAAGTACTTTCTGCAATGCATAACCATTCAAAATGCAATGACAGTAGGCGCAAAGAATTCTGTTCAAGAAAATTGCCACATATGTAGTTAAAAAGACAAAACACTGTGAACTTGCAATCAGTCAATTTTACTGGAATTTCCAGGACAACCATGGGACATGATCATCTTTTCTGGGAGGGTAAGGAAGGATCTTGGGCCCCAAGGCAGGCCTGTCTGCCTGTTTCCTGCAGCTATCACTGCTCATGGGAGTTCAATCCCTTGCCCCTAAAAGAGCATATGACTAAGGATTTACAACTAGGTGACTCTCTTAGATAATGATAGTAGCAACACATTTATGAAACATAGTGTGCCAGTCATTTAAAAAAATGCTTTAGGTGTATTAACTCAGTTAAACCTTTCAACAAGCCTGTGAGGTCAGTACTGTTAATAACCATACAAATGAGGAAACTGAGGCACAGAGAAGTTAGTAATTTACCCAAAGTCACACAACCAGGAATTGGAGGAAGTGGCTAGTGTTCAGGCCTCTGGAGATTGCAATCTTAACCACGTTGCCATTGCTTAGTCTTCTATCATCCAGTTTATGAATTAACTCTTGGGAACAGATCGATGACATTTTAGGAGTTATAAACTAGCAAGGTCTTTAAAGATTATTTTGTCCCTGCTGCCGTCTCCATCATATTTTGAGGATGAGAAAATTGAAGACGACTTGTCTGAAGAGTAACAGACAAGTGGCAGAGAGGGACAGATCTTAGGGCTCCTTGTCTCCCAGTTGGTGAGAGCTGTGTAGGGAGGGACACTCTGCCATGTGAGACAAGCTCATTGTCCTTTTTCTCTATCCCCACCTCCTGAAGAGGTTCTGCTTAAAAGACAACACTGACTTAGTAGGTAACCTGTAATGGATGCCTGGTGCATATTCATCGGTGGCTCAAGGTGTTCCCATAAGGACCAACTGAGGACAAATAAACATATTTACAAGCCACACATCTCCCCCATTCAAAATGGTAATAAATGTATGGCATTGAATGAGAAAAATGTAAATGTATATTCTTACTACTTTGATTACCTACTTTATTGAACAAAAAAATATCAGTGAGAAAACAGGCCCTACTTATTATTCATTGGACTGTTTTCATTTTTATTAATTTATAAATTTTTAATTCATTTTTATTTCAGTCCAAGGTATGCTAATATCCTAGAATTTGGAAAACCAAAAAAAAAAAAAAAAAAAAGAGGCAGCATTTTAATCTTTCTGGACTGAGATCATGAGCATATTTGAAGTGAGGCTGGCCAAGTTCTCCTTGTGTTGAAAGATGGAAAGCAGGATCATAATTTCCAGAACTAGAAGGAAGCATAAAGGGTGTGTGATCCAATACCTCCAAGCTCCTTTATATGCTGGGCAGGTTGTGAATGTGGGGGAGAGTGACAGCACTGCATAAGAATAAAATGCCCTCTTCTCTTGTATACTTTTTGTGCTTGCATCCAGTCAAAAAGCTGTCTATAGATGTGCTGTCCTAAGTATTTTTTGTCTCTCTTCCTTCTTCTTCATCTTTAAGCTCTGCACAAACCCTTTAAATATTGAGCATCTTCTCAGAGTTCTCAGGACACAGTTTGTACTTTTTAGACCA
>NW_006440820.1:1925676-1932649 GCF_000325575.1 Pteropus alecto
TAAAAGCTTGTTGGTATCACCAAACCACTAACCATCTTTGGCTGAGTCATTTGTTTTGGGCCTCTGAGCCTCCACTCACCTTATCATGTGCTTATCCCTTAGAGATACTTTCTTCCTTTTCTTGCCTGGATAATTCCTAACAAACCCTTTAAAACCCAGACTGGTATCATCTCTTCTGATTCTCACTTTCTCATCCCCCAGTTGAGATAAGTTCCTTCTCACATGCTATCATGACATCCTATGTAGGACATTTTGTATAGTCCTCATACTCTGCTTTAACCATTGGTTTATGTCTCTGTTTTCCCAGTAGAAAGCAAATCACTTCAGGGCCAAGATTGCGTTGCCTTCAACTTTATAACTCAGTGCCTAGTAGAGTGTTTGGTGCCAAGTTAGTGCCCAATACACTTTAGTTGGTGGATAGATGGGTATTTGGATGTATAGATGGATAAATGAGTAGAGGGGTACATGGAGAGTTGGATGGTTGGAATGCACAGAGTGAAGGTTAGGTGGAAGAAGGCATGAAGGGATACCTGGATGAGTAGGTAGATGAATGGATAGGTGCATGTATGGATGATTAAAGGTGTAGAGGGATTTTTTTTTTTTGCCATAAGCTTTGGGGCCCTGCAGCTCCCAAGACCTTGAATTGATATGAGGAAGTGTGTTAGAGTAATAATTACTATAATTTTCTGAGGTGAAGGAGACAGACAAGGGCAAGGGAGAGGAGAAGGCAGAATCAAACCTAATGATTTACTTATTTCAATGTGAGCCCTCTACCAGTCAAAAGTATTTAGACATTCTTTAAGACTTTGGAAGTTGAGGGTGGGAATGTAAGGCCAAGTGTGTACACTGAGGAAGGCGAGGTAAGGCATCTGCCCTGGTAAGAGCCCAAGAATTCTTAGGAGTGATTCTGACCAGAAATACTGCCACTAAGTTCCCCTCCTGTACCCCTTCTCATCTATTACCCGCACATAGACAAATACTGATCCATCAGGTCCTGGTAAATCTTGCCAATTGGTGTGAACACTTAAGATTTCAAATATAGGTATATTTCCAGTAGGAAGAATATGTCAATCAAGTTTACTCATTTTTCCAGCTTTCCTTAACTTTTTCATTCAGGATTTGAAAGTCAACATGGAATGCACTGAAACATTTAAATGTTCAAAGGTCAGTGTTGAGTATGGAAAGCATCAGATTCATTATTAACATTCTTGCCAAAGAAAAGGTAAGGGAGAAAAGAAAAGGTGACATTCATCTACCCATCGTGTGTCTTCAGCCTACCCAACCAATCTGGGAAGCTCATTCTCCATTTGTTGCTGAACAACAAGCATTGTCCAGTTCTTCATGAGGACCAGCCCTGGAGTGTTAATGCTTGCCTGGCTGTAGCATTTCAGACAAATGTCTGAGAGTTTTTGATGGACTTTCTCCTAAGGTATCATCATAATCACTTTTAAGAGTGGAGAAATGTTTGGAGATGAACAAGAACAAAATGAACAAACATACCATTAGAAAGAGAGGCAAAGGATGTGAACTTGTAGACAATTTAGCAAAGGAGAAATACAAATGGCTAATAAGTCTGAAAAAAGTGCTCAACTCAGGAGAAATATAAAGTAAAAATAGTAGTGATATTAAATATTTGTGAGTGTTCAAGGAATGAGCTCTATACATAGGAATTTCCATTTGTGTGTGTATCTATTTATCTCAAAATCCAAAAAAAATTGCGGTATTTTTTGACCCAAATATTCCACATTTAGGAGTTTTTCATAGGAATTAATCACTGATATGTATGAAAGTCTAGCCACAGGGATGTTCAACATAGCACTGTTTTTATAATACTGAAAAGTGAAAAAAACACTTAGTTGTCTCACAATACTGGATTAAATTTTGGTTGATTGATGCAATCGAATACCATGAAGCCATTAAAAATCAAGTTGTAGAGAAGAATAGGTAATAATGTGGAAAGGTGTTCCTGATATATTGTGAAATAAAAATTTATACATAGTATGATCACATTTTGTTGAAAAAAAAATTAATTCATACTTAGGAAAAAGGTAGCAAGGATATATAACAAAATGTTAACAAATCGGTGATCTCTTGGTAGAGGAATTATACATGATTTTTATTTTGTGCTTTCTTTAATCAATATTTCCTGGAAATTCTAAAATAAACATATTTCTTTCAAAATAAGAAAAAAGTTATTTACAATGTAGAGAAAAGGACTATAAACAAGTCCATGTCCCCAGACCCACTCACTGTTTCTGCTTTTTCTGTGCTGAGGAATGTGCATTCTCAACACAATGAGCTCTAAACCACAACCTGCCCTGCCTGATGGTTTCCTGCTTGCACACTTCCCTTTCAGGCACACATGGAAAATGAATTTTGAGGGGGCCGAAGTAATATCCTGAGCTCAAATGGCATACAAACCTATTTGGAGAAATGCTTCCTGAATTTGGCCAATACCTGCCTGGTGAGAAAAACTTCATTTATTTCACTTGGTTAAGAATCAACTATGAGATTCAGGTACTCTCGTTTACTTATCTGGATGAGGATGTGAACCTGAAGCTCTTCCTCAGTTGAATCCCTTAATTTCCTTTCCTCCTGTCTTAAAATGTGTCCAAATTCTCACTGCCTCATTTCCCCAAGGAATCAGCCCCACTTTACCTGTGTTCTTGGTCCTCTCCATCCCATTTCTTAGGTGGAAAGCCTTGACTTTACTTTTGACATCTCCATCTTTACTTTCTCTCACATTGAGTTGATCAACAAAATGACTCTCTAGCTGAATTGATTAGCATCCTTCCTGTCCTGATTCATTACCAATAACCTTTCTCTTGGACTAGCAGAACTGGTCTGGCAGCCTCTGCCGGCATCATTGGTCCATCCTGCACACTTCTTTCCATAAAGTCTTTCCAAAACACAAGTGTCGTCTTGTTCCCGCTCCACTTAACTCCCTCACCATGGCCTGCAATAGAGCTTTCCCAATTTTGTGTGTGTGTGTGTGTGTGTGTGTGTTTGGGGGGGTGGGTAGTGGAGAGGGGAAAGTCTTTCAACTTTTCAACATTCAAAATGCCTTTAAAAAAGTCCCAATAAAGTCCACATCAACTCCATACGATATCTACCACCTCACAAAAGAAGTTCAACATTTTTGTTTGACATTTTCTATTTGTTATTTCTGTTTACTAACTTAGTTAAATAATCAACTAAACTATGCCTTTGGATAATACAGATAAGAAATAAAATTATTGTAAATTAATGCCTTTTGTTTGGTCACAAATCTTACATACCTGAGGTAGGTTCTTGAGGTTGGGCAGAAAAGAGACCTATTACGAAGGGTCTTTGCTGTTGAAAAGGCTGGGAACCATTGGCCCACAGGTTAAGGTCCTTATTCTTGGGCACAGCGTTCAAAGCTCCTTGCTCCATCTGACTCTTCCAAACTTCCTTCTCTGCCATGGCTCCACTTATGTTCCATGCTCCAGTTACTGAGCACTTTTCACCTGTTCCCACACCTCTGGATCTTTGTTTAAGCTGGTCCTTCTACCTTAAGCCCCTTTTCTCCCACTAATTTTCAGCTCATCCTTTAAGGCCTTGCTCAGAGTATCTTCCCCTGGAGAAAACTTTACTCAGTCCCCATTTGGAGTTAATAGCTCCCAAAGGTCCTTTACCCTTCACTTCTGACCTGCATCAAATCAGGCCTTATTATTATTATTTGTAATATGGATCCCTCCCCCTGAACCCCTGGAGGGCAATGACCAGAGTTATAAGGATGTCGCCACAGCACCTGCTTGGTCTTGGCTATGGTAAAGGCTCATTGACTGTGTGTTGACAGGCTTGAATTTCAGAGTGTGATCCCATTCTTTGGTGAGAGCCAGGTGCATTGAAACTTACTAAACTTGGGTTTTCCTCTGATCAAGGGAACATCTCGCAACAGAAAACTGGTTCAGAAATTTTGCTGCAAACTGCCCTTGCTTGAATCCCAATTCTGCCACTTATTAGGTGGCAACCTTGGGCAAGCCACTTAATCTTGCTATGTTTCAGTGCGCTATCTGAATAATAAATACAAAACATTAACTCTCAGGATGGTTGTGAGAGTAAATAAAAATAGCTTTAAAATGTCTGTCACATAGTAGGCTTTCTATACATTTTATTTTCTCCCCCTATGAAAAATGAACTTGGTTAATGCAAGAGTCCCAGGCTACTCCATTCACAGAAAACATTAAGCTCCCACTTCAAAAGGACACTTTGGATTTAGCATTTAGGGCTGGAATTTGGCTTCACACCTTAGGTAAAAACACACACACACCCCCTCCCCCCACCCCCGGTGCCCCAATTTCAACCCTTCACCGCAATGATTAAATGACTTGGCTTCAGCTCCCACCAATAAATTACACCCTGACTCATTTTCAACAAGTTTCTGGACATCTTCACATGAAAGGAACAGAATTTTTTCCCTCAGAATTATCTGATTGAGATTCTGACCTTATTTCTTCTTTAAAGAACTTCTTGCAAATTGATGTCCCGATGCAGGCATTGCATTTGTCAAGGCCGAGGAAAGTCCTTCCAAAATTGTAGCTGGTTCTGACTCGGGGCACCAGAGAAGGAGAAAGAGGAGCCGACGAAGAGACAGAATAGTTCAGGGCTGAGATCCATAGCAGTAAGGCCAGCCAGCCCAGGTGGAGGGCAGCAGTCTCAGGCTCCAGCCGGGGCTCCATTGGGGCCCAGGGCTCCAGTTGCAGCCTTCAGCTGTCCACTTAGGGCTGTGCAGAAGTAAGTCTTGGCAAAAGAAAGGGGGCTGGCTTCAGGGCGTTGACCCCATCCCAGCCTCCCAGGTTCTGTTGGAAGATGCTAAGGAGCTTGGGGCTAATGAGGCTGGGGAGGAGGTGAGGAAGTCAATGGAGGATGCTGATAACACTGTTTCCAGAGTTACTCTTCCTCTGCCTTCGGTGACTGCCACAAGCTGGGAGGGGCTGACTGGCAGATTTTGGGAAGGACAATGGTCAGGGCTTCCCTGTGCAGTCTTTTTGACAAACACAGGATATCCTGGCTGGGCAGAAAAGGTCCATGCAGGATGTATGTCCAACCTGGGTTCCACCTGGGAGTTTCAAAGGATCCTGAAGGCCTCCACCCTCCAGTGTTTGAATCCTAGGTCTATGTGTCCCTATGGATTTCTCTCTCTCTCTCTCTCTCTCTCTCTCTGTCTCTCTCTGTCTCTCTCTGTCTCTCTCTGTCTCTGTCTGTCTGTCTCTCTCCCCACCTCCTCGACTCAGTAATTATATGGGGCTATACTAAAGCATGTTAAAGATACTTTCTCTTAGTAGGATCCCCTCATTCTGGAGTGGATAATTTGGCCTGCTCCTTAACCAGGCATACCTCTTTCACTTTGACCATATTTGGCTGCGAAATAACCAGAGGTCGGTTTGTTGACAATTTGACACTGATTTGAAAAGTGAAGGCTTTTTGCTGCTTAGGGAATAGAAAACCTCAAGTTTGTCCATGCTTCAGTTCCTCTTGCTGATCTGGGAAAAAGAGAGGGGAAAGAACCTGGTGGCCTCTGGTGTGATGAGGGGAGCACCAGAAAGACCCCTATGGCTATACCCAACTGTATCTATCTCCTCCTTCCCCATGCCTGAAAGTCTTTCTTCTCTTTACCATCCTGCCTCATTTCTCAGTGACCAGTCTGACTTGGTGAGGTTTAACTATCCCAGGATTGCCCTCTTCCTGATACCAAGATAAGATCCACAGCATTGAATAGATGGAAGTGCTAATAGAGGAATAGAGAGAGCCTATGAAGACCAAATCAGGAAAGGCGGGTTTGGGCTGGGAGAGGAAAAAAGGGAGGTAAGAGTTGGCTAGGGATGGCTTCATGAGAATTGGGGAGTTTTGCTAAAGGTTAATAGAAAGAGCAGGGTAAAAGCAGTTCTTTGATGGTTAAGCACGTACTTATTAGCCAATTGCATATCCTCCTCAAATGTCTGGTGGTGTTTGTTTTTCTGTGTTGAGCTGTGAGAATTCTTGGTATAGTCTAGATACTAGTTCTTGGATATATGGCTTGCTAGTGATAATTTCTCTTTCATTTTTTTAAAAGGGTTTTTCACAGAGTGAAAGTCTTTATTTTTATGAAGTTCAGTTTGGCAATTTTTCTTTTTATGAATCATACTTTTAGTGTCAAGTGTAAGAACTCTAAGTCCCAAAGACTTTCTCCTATGGTTCTATCTATCTATCTATCTATCTATCTATCTATCTATCTATCTATCTATCTATCTATCTATCATCTATCTATTTATCTATCATCTATCCATCATCTATTTATATTAAATTTATTGGGGTAACATTTGTTAATGCAATTTATATAATTTTCAGGTGTACATTATAATTTAACATCTGTATATTCTATTGTGTATTTACCACCCAAAGTCCAGTTTCCTTCAGCTATCATATATTTTATCCCCTTTACTCACTTCACCCTCTCCCTAAATACCTATATTTGATGCCCTTTACACTGTCTACCTGCCCCCTACTCTCCCTCCACCCTACCCACTGGTAACCACTAGTGTATTGTCCATGTCCATGAGTTTCTGTTTGTCCTGTTCATTTGTTGCTTTTAGGTTTATATCCCACATATAGGTAATATCATGTGATTTTCAACTTATTCTCTCTGGCTTATGATTATTTCGAGGTCCATCCGTCTTGTTGCAAATGGCAGCATTTCATCTCTTCTTATGGCTGAGTAATATTCCATTGTATATATGTACCACAACTTCTTTATCCAATCATTTATTGTAGGACACTACAGTTGCTTCCATGTTCTGGCCACTATGAAAAATGCTGCTATGAAAATCGGTGTGCAAATATCTTTCACTTTGACTTCTTGAATTCCAAGCTCCAACTCAACCCTTAGATTTGGGAAATTCTTGTCACCTATTTGTCTGAAAATGCTTTTTAATCCCTGTTCCTTTTCCTCGCCTTTGATAACGCCCATTAT
>NW_006440820.1:1936309-1953266 GCF_000325575.1 Pteropus alecto
TTATATATATGTATGCATCCATTTTTTTTTCTGTACAATGCTTGTTTCTATTCCCCCTTTTGAATTTGGATCTTTGAATCTTCCCCTTTTCAGTCATTGTCTCAATTTGTCCTTATGTATGCTGAACATTCATTACTATATTGCTATAGCAAATCTCTTATTGTTTAAGCTTTTAATTCCCTGTTCTCTCCTCTTCTTCTCTCTGCCTGCTTGTGGCCTTATTCCTAGTTACTTATTTTTTTTTTTTGTCATTTTTAGGTGACCTGACCCCTTTCAGTATTTCCTATAATTCAGTCCTCATAGTGGAGAATTCCCTCAATTTTTGTATGTCTGTAAAGATCTTTATTTCTCCCTCATATCTAAGGGAGAGCTTTGCTGAATACATTATTCTTGGCTTGTAGTTTCTTTCATTTAATAGTTTAAATATTTGAATCCACTCCTTTCTGGCTTGTAAGGTTTGTGTTGAGAAGTCTGATGATAATCTAATGGGTTTTCCTTTATAGGTTACTGTCTTTTCCCTGACTGCCTTGAAAATTCTATCTTTGTCATTGATTTTTGATAACTTTAATGCAATGTGTCTTGGTGAAGGCCTTTTTGGGTTGAGTTAACTGGGTGTTCTGTTGACTTCTTGAATTCCAGGCTCCAACTCATTCCTTAGATTTGGGAAATTCTCATCAACTATTTGTCTGAAAATGCTTTCTAGTCCCTGCTCTTTTCCCTCACCTTTGATAATGTCCATTATTCTTATGTTTCCTCTGGTGATGGTATCAGCTAGTTCTTGTATTTCTTTTTCATTCTTTTTCATTCTTCGGTTTCTCTCTTCTTCCTTCTGATTTATTTCTAGATTTCTGTCTTTGATATCACTGATCCTTTTCTGCATTTGGTTGACTCCATTTCCCAAGCATGCTATTTCATTTTTCATCTCTTATAATATGTTCTTCATCTTCAGAAGTTCTATTTGGTTCTTTTTGAGGGGTTCAATCTCCTTGCTATAGAATGGATTCTACTCATCTAGTTGTTTTTTCAATTCCTGAAATTATTGATATGAATCATTTTGGATCTCACTGAGTTTTTTCAGATGTATCATCCTAAATTCTCTGCCCTTTAAGTCATATATTTCTATGTCTGTAAACTTATTTTTGGAGGTTTTTCTCTTTCTTTCTGAATTGCCTTGTCATCTTGATTGTTCATGGTGTTTAATGGATTATTTCTCCACCTGGGCATCAATGGAAGTGTGTTCTGCTTTTATTTTTTTTTCCAGAAAGAAGATTTATTATATAACAGTCTTTGTTTAGTCTGTTGCAAAGAAGGCATTTTTCTTTTTGTTTCCAGTAGGCGGTGTCTAAGCCTTTCAGATCCCTGCTTTATATAAAGCCTTTAAAATGCCTTTTTTCTTTTTTATAGATGTTTAATCACACTCGCTACCCTCTGTCTCGGTCCCTGTCAGTGTTATCAACAGTTTCGATATTGTTTGCTTATATTCTCCTGGAGCTCCGTGGTGTTCACTCTCGGAGGGTAAGCGGGGAAGGTCCTTCTGAATTGGGAGGTGAGGGCTGTGGCTCAGCTTTTCGTTTGCAATATCGGTTGGTAAAAATCGACTGTTGTTTTTCTGCTGTCTCCACTTCTCTGCTTTCTGCCCTGATGTCTGGGCACACCTGCTGGCCGCACGGAGCTGACAGCTCTCCCAGGCAGGGTTGTTTAGGGAACTCGCTGTACCTTCTCCCTCTCCCTCCTACTACAAGGAACTCTGGAGGCTGCAAGAGGCAACTTCTTTGTTTCTTCCAGTCTACTGCCCAACTGCCAGGGTTCTGACCTGTGGTAGCTCTTATACGCAGATCTCACGCTTAGACATGCCGGTGTGCAGTTTGGGTGTTTTTTGTTGAGTTTTAGATGTTCAGCTTTGTAAGTAACTAGCTATCTTTCTCTTGCTGCTTTTTAGATTCTTTCTTTGTCTTTGACTTTTGCCATTTTAATTATGATGTGTCTTGGTGCGGTTCTGTTTGAATTCCTCTTGTTTGAGACTCTGTGCTTCCTGAACTTGTATGTCTAATTGCTTTGCCAGGTTAGGGAAGTTTTCTGTCATTATTTCTTCAAATAGATTCTCAATATTTTGCTCTCTCTTTTCTCCTTTGCGTACTCCTATGATCCAGATATTTTTAAGTTTCATGTTTTCCCAGCGGTCTCTTAAACTGTCCTCATTTTTTAAAAATCTTTTTTTTTGTTGTTGTTGTTCTGATGGTGTATTCTGCTACCTTGTCTTCCATTTCACTGATTTGATCTTCTGCTTCATCCAATCTACTGTTGAATTCTTCTAGTGTATTCTTCATTTCAGTTGCTGTATTCTTCATTTCTGTCTGTTTTTTTTTTTATGGTTTCAATGTCTTTTTTTATGCTTACTATCCCTCTGTTGAGATTCTCATTGAGTTCATTCATTCCTACCCCCTACTTTTGTTGAGCATCCTTATAAACATTATTTTGACCTCTGTCTCTGATTGGTTGCTTCCCTCCATTTTATTTAGCTTATTTTCTGGAGTGTTCTCCTGTTGTTTCATTTGTGGGATGTTTCTTTGTTTTCTCATTTTATTAGCCTCTCTGTGTTCGTTTCCATGTGTCAGGAATATTTGTTTCATCTCTCAGCCTTGGCCAGATGGCCTAATGTGGAAGGTGTCCTGTAAGGCTCAGTGGCACACTCTCCCTGATCCCTTATGCCAAGTGCTCTGGATGTGATCTTTGGGTGGATTATATGTGATATTCTGTTGTCACTAAGCCTTCATTGTTGTTAGTAGATCAGTGGGTGGGATTAAGGTTCAGGCTGACTAATTGTAGGAATTGGCTGCACCCACAGGGTAAAATTTCCTGTGTGGGGGTTGACCCCACTGAGTGGGATTTGCCCTAGCAGGCTTGTGTACTTGTTGCAACCATACTTTGTGTGTACCGCTTATGGGGCCAGTCAAGAGTTGCTCTGTTGTGGTCTAGTGGCAGCATCTGGGTACCTTGGTTTTTTGGCCCTTTGGAAATGGCTCTCCAGTAGGCCAATATCAGCTGCTACCTTTGATTGCTCAGTGGTACCTGGGGGGAACTCCAAAGTGATCCATTGATGGTTGTTGCCTATGCTGGATCTATAGGTAAGTGGTAGAGACAACGCTGTAGGCAGCGGTCCAGTATTCCCCCGTCCCTGACATAGGGCAGTTTAGCAGAGAGACCAGTGCTCCTCAAGGCCTGACATTTCCTATTATTTGCCCCTAAGTCTCTGAAAGTGGAAGAGCCTCTAGGTGTTATGAGTGTTGGGTGGTGCAGAGACCCCGAGAGTCTCCTGGATCTATTGAGTAAATTTCCCCCTGCCACTGCAGTGTCAGTTTACATGCCAGCGCTGTCTCTGTGGCTCCCTGTACAAGTTTCCACAAAACAAGTTTCTAATCATAGCAACATCAGCTGCTGCGCACCTCAGGCCTCCAAATTACTCAAGCTCATAGGCATTAGTTTGTGGCCAACCACTGAATGCTTCTCCCAGATGAGTGAGCTTTGCATGAGCCGCACAAACTGAGTGCTGTTGTTTACTGTTGAATTCATGGCCCATGGAAAGCACAGGATAGGACTAGGTTGCCTGGGAGCAGGCTTGCCACAGGTAATTTGTGGGTTACATGGGGCCTTGTCTCAGTGAGGCATGGGGTCATCAAGCCTACACAGCATCAGATTTGCTGTCAGCTCTGGGCCTGCTGGCTCCCTCCAAAGTCAGATATCACTGTGTGACCTACTGTCGTCCTTGATGGGCCCACAAAACCCCTGAGATTTGCCAAACAATACTGTATCTCGTGCTGGCAGCAATGATCTTCCTGTCACTGTATTCTCTGAACTTTGGTCACTTCACTGGCTGAGATCTGTTGACTGCACAGAATGTGTCATCCCAGGGCAGGGGCAGTTGCCTATTAGCATGCAGTGGGCATTTTGTGGATTGGATGGGGCAGGATCTCAGGGAGTCAAGGGCTTTCAGGCCAATAGCTTCAGTTTTCTGCGATTTCTGTGTCTGCACATTCCTGATGTAATCGCAGATCACAGGGAGACAAGCTGCTGTCTGGGGCGGTTCCACAGACATCTATGATCCCCTCGAGAGATATTGTAGCTCGTACAGGCAGCAGTGGTCTGCCCACAACTATTTTCCCCAAAATGTGCTCACTGTGCTAGCCAAGGTCAGTTTCCTGCATGGAATGCACAATCCCAGAGAAAAGCAGGGCAGGGAAGGCTGCCTGTCAATGGGCTGCAGGCACTTTGTGGCTTGGGTGAATCAGGATCTCAGGGAGACAAGGGCCATTGGGCCAATACGGCCTGAGTTTTGCTGCAACTTCTGTGTCCAGGCGTTCCTGCAGTAGTCATAGATCACAGTGAAACGAACTGCATTCTGGGACAGTTCCACAGACCCCTGCAATCCCCCCACGCAATGTTGCAGCTCTTGCAAGCAGCGGATGTCTGCCTGCAACTGATTTCTCTGCAGTGCCTGCATAGTGCTAGCCAAAGTTTGTTGACTGTGTGGATTGAGAGACCTGGGGGGAGGGGGAGGGTGGTGGTGACTGACTGTCAATGAGCAGCCTGGGGCAATTTGTGGGTTGAATGGGGTGGGGTCTTGAAGAGACAATGGCCATTAGATCAATACAACCTCAGTCTTGCTGCAGCTTGGTAACTGTTCTCACGTTCCCACAAAAGTCCCAGATCACAGCAAGACCAGCTGCTGTCTGGGAGTGGCCCACAGATCCCTGAGATCTGCCCAAATTCATATTGGCAGCTGTGATCTGTCTGAAACTATCTCTGAATGCACCCTCATAGCCCTGGCTGCCAACTGTGAATGTTTGGCCCTGAATCTGTACAGGGCGTGGTAGCCATCTAGCAACAAAAGCCCTGGGAAATCTGCTGGTTGGGTGGTTGGGTGGAGCAAGCTGGTTCCCTCAGGCCAGCACTTCCTAATGGCCCTGTGGAAGGGGTCTGTACTGTCAAGCTGGCAGGATTTGTAGATTGTCCCTAAGGGGGCCTGACTAAGGCACAATGGTAGCTGCCCATCCAGCCCTTGTTCTGGCACCAGGTAATGCAGACATTCCCCATATGAATCTTGTGTGAGTCTCTGACCCACCACCAGTGTTTCAGGTGAGTGTCTGCAGGTCAGAAAGCCTGTTCATGGGTCCTTCAAAGGGGCATCTCGGGGTTCAGTCTCCTTCCATCTCACCAGATGGCCAGAATCCCCTCTGGTCAGAATTATTGGAAACTCTCCTTCCTTGGGCTGGGAACCTGGGCTGGGGAGCCCCCAAATGAGGTCAGGACACCCCTCTCCTTCAGGGGAGCCTCTGCAGCCTCGCTCTCCCTCCCTGTGTTCTTCTACCACCTGTGAGTGTGGGCCCAGCCTACTGGCTTTGATGTGGCTCCTTCTTTATATTATCAGACATATGTGTTATGATAAGCTGGACTTCAGGTGATTCTCCACGTTGATTATTTTATAATTTGGTTGTAATTCCAGTGTGGATTTGGGAGGAAGCGAATCCTGCTTTTACCTAGTCTGCCATCTTTCCAGCTCTTGATACTTGTCTCTCTAATGCGTTCTTTAATTCAGGTATTGTATTCTTCATTTCTGACCCTATTTTATGTTTTCTATTTTCATTTTTATGTTTCTATCTCTTTGTTGAAATTCTCAGTGAGATCACTGAGCATCTTTATAACCAGTATTTTGAATTCTGCATCTGGTAGATTGTTTGTCTCCATTTTGTTTAGTTCTTTTTCTGGAACTTTGTTCTGTTCTTTTATTTGGGACATGTTTCTTTGTCTCCTCCATTTTGTTTGCCTCCTTGTGTTTGTTTCTATGTATTAGGCAGAGTGCTAGGTCTCTTGGTCTTAGTAGAGTGGTCTTATGTAGTAGGTGTCCTGTGGAGCTCAGTTGCAGTCTCCCTGGTCACCTGAGTCGGGTGCTCCAGGTGTGTCTCCTGTGTGGGTTACGTGTGCCCTTGTGTTGTAGTTGAGCTTTGGCTGCTATTTGTATGTCAATGGGAGAGACTGACCCTTGAGCTGATTGGTTGTAAGGACTGGCTGGTAACTACAGTGGAGGAGCTGTTGTGCATGGGTTTACCCTACGCAGCAGAATTTGCTTTAGTAGAGTTCTGGTGCCTGCTGAGTCTGCCCTTTAGGTATGTTGTCCTCAGACGCCACCCGGTGGTGCTCTGTCTCTGTCTGAAGCTAGCCACTGGGCATGCTGGCTCTAGAGCCTCCAGGGAGGGGTCCTGCCATAGGCCAAGTTTCACTGCAGCCTGTACTTACCTGCCGCCACCTGGCATGAGTCACAAAGCAATCTGCAGATGGCTGCACCTGCACTGAGCGTGGAAGTGCCTGGGAGAGGCCAAGCCTTAAACCAAGGCTGGCTGCTGCTAATGCTGGGCCTGGGGCTGCTCAGCAAGAAGTATGTGGCACATTTATGCCGGATACTGCTTGTTTGGGTTTTGTGAACTTTTGAGATATTTAAGGAAAATTGCAGCATGAGCCAAGAGAGGCCATTTGTATGGAAAATCTTGTGAGAGTGGCTTGGGTGAGTCCGCTCTTTTGGTGGGGCATGGTCTCAGGGAATCATTAGGGCAATGCGAACAGTGTTAGCCAGGTTTATGGATACTCAGATATGGCCACTACTTGTGTCTGCATGCTGGGAGTGGGGGAGGGCTTAACAAAGAAACAATGCTTCTGCTAGAACTTCTGTCTGGGAGATAGCTACTCCTCCAGCTCTCATCCCGAAGCCAGACAATTCAGTTTCTCCCCGTGTGTCCCTGGTACCTTTCGAGCTGCTGTGCCATAGTTGGAGCTCAGAGTGAGTGAGTCCCTTAGTGAGTAAGTCTGTGTGTGAGCCTTTTAAAAGGAATGCCTGTGATTACACCCACCCTTTGTCTCACTCAGCCACAACTTGTTTTCTTGACCAGAGATTGTGGGGACTTTTCTTCCCGGCACTAAAAGTTTGGAAGTTTGGTGTGGAGTTGGGACCCCTTGCTCCTCAGGGGGAACTTCTACAGTCAAGAATGTGGGACCAGCCTGTTCTGTGACTCTGTCTCTCCTACCAGTTTTGAGGTGGCCTCTTCTGTATGTTCTTAGTTGTAGGACTTCTGTTTAGCTAGACTTCAGGCAATTTTCAATGATGCTTGTTCTGTAGTTTAGTGTTAATTTTGATGTGGTCATGAGAGGAGGCAAGCACAGTGTTTACCTACTCCACCGTCTTGACCAGTGAGCTGATGTAGAGGTTTTATTTTTTAACTGTAATAGTTTCTCATGTCACTATATATTATTCTATGAGACTACTTTTAAATACTGAATTCCATTATTACATAGATGTAGCATAATTTATTTCATACATCTCTTATTGTTCACATTTTGGTTGTTGATGGATAGGATTTTGAGAGCTGAAAATCCTGAACATGATGAAAAACATTTTCCTCACTTCCAGAATGCCATGAATTTTAAGATCCACCATCAATTTAAGTAGAAGCTTTTTAGAGGAAAAAACTATAAGAAACACTACATCAAGTATTCATTAAGAAGTAATTTAGCATAAATTTATTCCTATAATTTTTAATATAGACTACTTTCCTTTTTAGAATCATGACCAAGTCTTGAATGTATTTTTCATATTCAGAATCTTAAGATTTTTCCGAATTATTTTCTCCTCAAGCATTCCAGGTAACTTGCTGCTTTTCATAATGTTCTCATGATTCTTGGCCTCTTTGGAGCCTTAAATTTCATGACATAGCAAATATAGCAGCGAAGATTTTCAGTATATAATTTCAGATGTATAAGACATATAACTTTACATTATATAACTTAATTTCTTTTTGAGCCTTTCATCCTGGATTGGTGGGAGATATTAACATGGTTCTTTCCTGAGTTCTTCCCTGGAATTTCATTGTGATTCCGGGGAATTTACTCAACATCCAGGGGCTGAATGAGGATGTTTGTTGCCACTGTTCCTCTTCTATGTGCCCATTACATCCAGTTTCAGTTGCTTCTCAATCTCTTATGAGCTCCACTTTGGACACTTGCTTCAGCCTGCAAGGCTGCCTGCCATACCTTTAGGTGTATTTCCTTTCTGGGATTTTTCTGCTTTCTTCCTGTGTTTCCAGTATAGCCAAGAAGTTGGCCCTAGATTCCCCCTCTCTTAGGCCATATCTATTTTCTAACCTGCCATATCTTTCCCCTGAGGAAATGAAAAATGGACCAACTCTCTGCTTGAATTGGTAGGGGAGGAGGGGGAAAGGAAAATACATGGGTAACAAAGCACAAGCTACTGTCTCCAAGTGTGTTTTTCTGCCACACAAAGTATAACAGGTTTTGTCTGTGTGCCCTATTTGGTTTAAAATATCATTTCATTTTTTCCTCTTAAATTAGTTATTTGTCACTAGAAGTAAAAGGGCATCTCTTAAAAGTTAACCAGACCCTGTGACAGATAGATTTTTCAGAACCTGATAACAATTCTTCATGATTTATACTCCACTGAAGGCAGAGATTTTTATCCATTTCGCTTCAAGCATCCAAAGCAATTTCTGGCATATGCTGCCATATTTTAAGTAAAAATTAGTTAATATACAGCTGCAATGACAATGAGATGAACTGATTCCTTCTTCTCATTATAAATTCTGTCATAGGTGATGGGGACTTTTTATAACTTCTTTCTCAGTTCTGAGGTTGACAGTTTTCTTCTGACCTTGAATGTAAGGTGCTTCTTAATTTCAGAAACATTGGAAAATTTTAAAAAATGTGTAGCTTAGCATTGAAGAAATCTGTAAGGCATCTGACAGCCAGTAAGAGAACAGTAAGAACAGTACTTTGATTAGTCTGATTCCAGGAGTGGAACACATGGGAAAATAGTGGGAGGAGGTCATAAAGGAATCTTGGCTAGCAGGCCAATGGTTTGGAGAGACAGGAAAGTTCAATGTGGGTGGTGTGTGATGGATTATTGTGGGAAGAATACTTCGCAAGCCACAACATATGTTTGGTCTGAAGAAATGGACCCCAGACATATGGCAGCAGGAGTGAAAGTGAAGGGATGAATGCAAAACATAATAAGAACCATAGTCTGCCTGACTTGGAAACTGAGTCAATTAAGGGAATAAGGGTTTCCATGGGGAAGCTCTGAGCTTTCAAATCCAGATGTCTAGGAAAATATAGTACATATAGCAATAGTATTGTTAGAAATTGGAAATGAGGAAGAGGAGCTAATTTTAGAGCCTTTGAACTTTAAACATTAGTTGCTAATGTAAGTCATATTAATTGATCTCCATGGATATAATTGCTTAAGAACAACAGAATTTGCTCAACAAAACTATTATCTAGCTCCCATATTTCTGTCTTGATAAGGCTATAAAAATAATTTTGACTAATATCTTATTGAAACCCAGTTATATTATATGATCAGCATTCTCATAGTGTGCCAGACTAGTAATGCTGAAAACAGGAAGTGGCACTTCATGGCATTTTCTTGGTGAACCCTTATGGGCCCCTAGTGATCTCCACTGTCTATTATAAGTGCTCACAAACAGTTTGCTCAATGATTTGGTCTAGACTTTCTAGAGGCCACCTTTAAGAACCCACAGTATGTCTGAACATCTTTAATATCCTGGCCCCTCCCTTATTCAACATTATGGCAATGGTGGAGGTGCATTGCTCCATCTTCTTTAATGACAGAATGTGTGGATCAACTATAAGGAGTGCAGTTAGCTGATACCCTCCAACTGTTAGCACTTCAGGAACCACCTCACTTTTTGAGTTGAGGCCATGCTTTCCCTGGGAACCTCCACATCCTGCAATAATTGAGCATAGTGGAAGTAGTAAGGTCTGGCCATCTCTGCTCAGTATGAGATTCCTTTAATGGGGAATCTTTGCTCCAGAGCTCCCAGTTGCATTGGTTGAGGTTTTGTCAGATCTGCATCATGGTTTAAAACTCTCCCTGCCCCAAACTGTTTCTACCCCCTTATCTTTTACAAGTGTCTCCTATCAATAAACCTCGTGTTTTCCTAACTGCATCTAGGAAATCCAACTGACACAAACATGATTCTTCCATTGCTCTCCTAACATTCGTCCTGGGATCAAATGTCTAAGTTTTTTAGGGGCTTAGAAATAATTTGTTCAGCATGAAGTTCCAAGGAAAAGGTCTTATAATTTTCTTAGATCACTTGGGCTTTTATTCTTTCTCAACAATATTAACCTTACTCTTTAATATTTGAAAATTATTACCCTTAATATAAAAGATAGCAACCCAATAGGCTTTCTCTCTGCCCACGCTATCTGCCCCAAGGGGTAGATATATTCTTTTGTGGTTTTCCTTTATATGAGCATGGTTTAAAAATTACCCTTAACATATTTACAATTCTTAGTTCCCTACTTTTTATTTTCCTGACCAGGACTTCAAAATCACTAATAATACCCTGCATTGTGGAGACTTCTGTAGTTTTATAAAGCAATTTCACATTTATTATTCCACTAGGTTCTTATAGCAAGCTCGTGAAGTCACCTGCAAATGTAATAAACAACAACAACAACAACAACAACAATTTTATATATGAGAAAACTGAGGTTTAGAGATGTTTAATGGGTACCAAAGTCACACAGCTAATATGTGCTAGACCTAAAGCTTGAACTCAGTACTTCTGAAATATAATACAGTGGACTGTCTACTCTACACACTACCTCTCAAGATACGATTTGAGTTTATACTGGTGGTTTCAGCAAGTTTAACTCAAATCCCCAGATGTGCAGAAGTGGCTTTGGGTTCTCAGAACGTTTTCCACATGTCTTGTAAACCTACTCAGGGAAGAAGATGGCATACTTCTAAGTCAGACACTTGGGACTAGCCTATGCTCTCTTTACTATACCCAGTAGGGACTACTGCACAGAGCTCCTTGTACCTGTGAAGACCCAAGTGTTGTCATGAAGTGCCAGCAACTTCAGATGTACAAGACTTGCCCCAGGAGAGGTTGTCAGCAACTGGGCTTCTTGGTATTATTTCTCTTCCTTCTTAACTCTGTTATTTTTCTTCCAGTCACCATCACCCTCGTGATGTTGGTTTTAATTTCTCTCTGTTTTCTTATTCTGGTTTCTTTTTTAATTTTTTTCTTCCACCATGCAACACTCCCCATCCCACCACTTTCCCTCTAGTAAATTAGCTCATAGAAGATATTCCTCAAACCTTGCCACCTTTTCTGAAACCAGGAGACATGTTTGTACCTACAGAATTACCAATGGTGAGAGGTTTAGGTAGGAAGGCTAACCTAGATATGCCCATCAGGATGCTGGAAGCCTTCTCACATTGCTCATAACTCTTGAGTAGCAAGAGAAATGGTTATCTTTTATGGCTTCCTTGACAACTCTGCCTTGAATAGCTCATAAAGCTGACCATTTGAAACTTAGGTTGCTGAAGAGTCCTAGCTACTTTCTGCCTGTAGGTGTGTACTTTGATGGTGGGCACTTGGTCCTTTCTCTAAGAGAGAAGAAAGAGAATAAACACTTGCAGGAGTTTAGGTTATTTTTTCAAATACCATTAAAAAAAAAACCAAGCATAAAAGCAATGAATCTTCTTAATAGAAAACTTGGAAGATGCAAAAAAAAATTAAAGCAAATGTTAACAATTCTGGATAACTTTAATTTTTTTTAGTGCATTTGTACTGTATTTTATTTGTCACTTACAAATACACTGAAAAAATTTTCTGTGTCACTAAACATTTTTCTTAAAGTAAAAATTTTCTATGGATGTATAGTATGTGCCGTATTTATTGAATCCATCCTTATTATTAAGACATCTGCTAAAAAATTAAATGTGATTTAATTTCTCAAGTGGCAAGATTTCAAAACAAAACACTGTTTTGGCTCCTGAAAGCTCTGAGCAGACATATCAGATAAAATATCTTTAACTACAAGTAACAGAATATCCCTACTAAAATTGGTCTAAGTATTACAAAATCTATTATCCCATTTAAGAAGTCCAGAGATTCAATGGGTTTCAGCTGCTCAAATACATCATCAAAGAGACAAGATCTTGCCATCTCTCCACTTTGCATATTAAGTGAGTCAGTTTTCCCTCTGAATTGGCTGCCCTGGCATAAGTTGGTAGCTGCAGTTCTGGGCATAACAGTTCTGACACGTCAACTTTTCATGGGGGATATCTCATTTTTTTGGATCAAAGAACTGTTTTCCAGAATTCTTCCTTCAGGTCTCATTGGCCAGAACTGTATCAAATCCTATGCCATCTTTGGGAAGAGGACTGACACTCCTATAGTTGGCTTGGCTCTATCCCTAAAGTTGAGGATAGGAATACATTTTCTTGCAGAGTGGACAGCTAAAGCAAAAAAAAAGTATGATTAAGGAAGAAGAGAGTGGAGGAAATGAATGCTGTCTAGTGTCTTGGTTTGGGTTCCCCAGAAACAAACTCTGAAACAAGTAGATTATTTGGGAGGTGACCCCAAGAAATACTGGTAGGAAACAGGGGAGTGGAGATAGGGAGACAATAAAGAGTGCATTATCAAGCCAGCTACCACTATGGAAAATAGGTTCAAATCTGCTGGGGAGTTTTGGGAGACAGTGGAGGGCACAGACATCAGAGTTAATTCTACTGAGGGGCAAGGAGCTGGGGTATTTACAGACCAACTCTTGTTGGTCATTGATTGCAGGCTGCTCTAGGGGATACCGTAGCCCTTCCTTTTCCACAGTTTTGCTTTCTGTTATTTCAATCCAAAAATATTAAATGGAAAATTCCAGAAATAAACAATGTATAAGTTTTAAGTTGCATGCTCTTCTGAGTAGTGTGATGAAATTCTGCACCATCCCACTCCATCCCACCTGAGAATGTGAATCATCCCTTTGCCCAGCATATCCACGCTGCATATGCTACTCGCCCATTAGTCACTTAATAACCATCTTGGTTATCAGATTGACTGTTACAGTATCACATAGCTTGTGTTCAAGTAACCCATATTTTACTTAATAATGGCCCCAAAGCACAAGGGTAGTGATAATAGCAATTCAGATATGCCAAAGAGAAGCCATAAAGTGCTTCCTTTAAATGAAAAGGTATGTATGTATAAGAAAAAAATCATAGTATATATAAGATTCAGTACTAGTCAGTTTCAGGAATCCTCAAGGAGGCTTGAAAGGTAACCCCCACAGATAAGAGGGGACTACTATATTAGCTCTGTGGTAGTCAGCCTGCCCTATACAGGCTGAGTGAGCTCTGATGGTCAGAGGAAGGCCTCAGGCAAAGCATCACAGTGTTTGAAGTTGAAAGCCATTAATTTGGTGGCAAGTAAGGGAATGAAGGAAGTACCAAGAGCATGTGGGCTGAGCTTCCACAGTGTCCATTAAGGTAAGAAGGCAACAGTATGTACTACAGTAAGCACCTAAGGAATTGCTACAGGAAAGGTTTTCATCCTTCAATGTCAGACTGAAGACCAAGCAAGACTAATTAATACAGCAGAAGGAATTACAGAACTATAGAGCTAGACAATCTTTGTAATTATGTAGACTAATTTCATCTTCTATGTCATTTAACTAAGGCCAAAAGAAATGAACTGATGAGCTTGGAATTGATGAATGGCAGATCCTGGGATGAAAATGCTGGCAGGACTAGTAACTTCACACAGACTAAACATGCATTTAGAGCACCAGCAAAACAGGAGTATTGTTTTTGGGGCAAGAATTTGAAATTTCAAGTATTGAAGTTGTCATTATGGAATCATTCAGAATTCTGTAAAGATTCCTTATATTTATTTCATAATTTGAGTTGGGTTTATTTTGAATTATAGTATACATAGGGTGGGGCATATAATGTTTTTAGGGCTTTGGGCTCCTTTCAAAGTTCCTGACCTAGACTTGAATCCAGAGCTCTGGACATAGTCTAGTGAGCTCTGCCTGACACCAGGCTGCTTATCCCAAGAGGAGGACTGTCACAGATTAATGGGCCTTGAGCCACTTTGTTGTTCTGAGGATATTGTCCTCTAGATTGACTCAGCATTGAGAATGGTGCTGATGAGTGGGAAGGTACAAGTGAATGTGTTTCAGTATCTCAAAGTGAGTTTTATGAAAAAACAAATCTGCAAGAATGCTCATAGGTTTGACAAGAATAAAAGCTTCTATGGTTGCATAAGTGTGGTTTTTGTTGCTGATGTGTGTAAAAGCAGGGTGTTTTAGAGCTCTTGAAATGTCAAAATGTTCTATGAAATTCCAAGAGAAGGAAATAGCATGCAGTGTTTCCTAAAAGTTTTTGAGCAAGAAACACTTTCTAGCAGAAACTTTCACAGGCTAGTGTTCCTCACACCTCTCCTTGGAAATGTTAATATGGTCTCTACCTAACCAGTCTTCCTGTGAATGTTTTCAGTTGCCTGATTCATCTTGTAATAGGAAAAGCTCTGAATTGAGGCCTGGGCTATGTTTCCTTTCTCAGTGGGACATGATATTACTGACGCTGTCATAGAGTATGTTTTTGCTTAGTTTTCTGGGAGTGATTGAGGGTTTGTGTCAATTCAGCTATAGTTGCTTACTCTGTTTGTCTTGTGATCAAAACCAGATGATCTGCATCAGGAGAAATATAAAATCCGTTGAGCCACAGAGGTTATATTCTAACCAGTGAAACAAATGTCAGTGGCTCATGAGAGCCTGAGACTAAGGACAATCCCTCTGCTTTCTTTTTCATTGTATTTCCTAACTGTCTTTCCTTGGAAAGGCTTCTGTGGTCTGCATTAGATCAATCAAATTAGTATCTTCTATTTGCAAGGCACTTTGCTCAGCACAGAAATGAGAGCCAACAAGCAAACTTCCTGCAAAGTTGCCAAGGATGGTTGGAATGTGGTCCTTAGCAGCAGACTGTCAGACTCTGATGGGCCCTCAGTGCTTTTCTTCAGAAATCTCATTTCCAAAACATTTTTAAAACTACAGTTTCCTTTTCTTTCTTGTGATACAGGCAAAGAGGCAGATTTTTTTTTTTTTTTTTTTTGCTGTAGAAGAGCAAAGCTGGGTTCTGTGCCTTGACTCTTTGTTGGAAGAGAAAGGGTTGGAGTGAATTAGGCTGCCTTAATCAGCTCCTCATAGGCCTGAAATATCAAATAGATAATCTATGTTGGGGTCCCTTGGCTAATGGTTATAAGTACATACTCCCAATGTGGCTTATATTCACCTGTAGATTTGTCCAATAGAATAATTGCAAAAATCTTTGCATCCTGTGGCACTTTCATTAGTCATGGGTCATAAACTTGCAAAAAGCTTCTACAACATGAGAGAAGAGAGGCACGGCATTTCATAAGGCAGCGACTGGTTCCTGATGTAAGCCATCAAATCCCATTGGTAACAAGCCCAAGTACAGACATCCTTAGCTCATTAAATCAGCGGGGGAGAACCAAGTGGTTGTTTGAAAGGATGCTGCTTTCAGAGCCAGGAATAAATAGGCTCTTAAAGTATTTTCAAAGTAGCTTTGGTTAAAAAGAAGGAAATACATATCTTTCAGAAGAAATGACATGATCTTCACACTTCCCTAAACTCTCAACCGGAATGAAAATGCCAGTAGGTTTAATCAAGGAGTAATGATTTTTCAGAGTTACAATTGTCCAGTGCCTCGCCGACTTGGTTAATGAGGATTTGGTTTGGGAGGATGGCAAGCAGTGATGCCAGTGGTATCTGGAGATGGTCTGTGCTCTCTGTCCCTTTAACTCCTCTAACTGCCTTACAGGTGTTTATGAGACAGGATGAGTCATAGACAACTTCCAATAGTCATTTGAAAATGTGTTTTTTTTTCCCTAATAAATGCATTAAATGCAAATGTCCTGTCCTGTGTTAGTGAGATCATAATAAAAAGCAGCAAATGGGAAAAGCAAGTAAAAATCGTTCCTGGCTGACTCCTTACTAAATCATTGGAGCTTTTAACTAAGGTCTTCCAAACGTGGCTGCTGGGTTTTAAAAGCTGACTCCTTCTCTGTGGGAGAGGATTTTCAGAGGCCCCCAATGAAGATATCTTTATTATTTATCTGTCTATTTATATCTATCTATCTATCTATCTATCTATCTATCTATCTATCATCATCATCATCATCATCATCATCATCATCATCATCTATTAAAATCTACCTCTGTTATTATATAGAGAAAAAATTGAAAAACAAACTTTTTTTTGACTCCTTTTACCACATCTACCTTTCCCCTTCCCCTTTCCCTCTGGTAACCACTAGTCTATTGTCCATGTCAATGAGTCTCTGTTTGTTTGTCATGTTTGTTTGTTGCTTTTAGGTTTATATCCCACATGTAAGTGATATTATGTGGTTTTCAACTTTTTCTGTCTGGCTCATTTCGTTTGGCATGATTATCTCAAGATCCATCCATGTTGTCACAAATAACAGTATTTCTTTTCTTCTTACAGCTGAGTAATATAACATTGTATATGTGTACCACAGCTCATTTATCCAATCATCTATCACAGGACATTTCAGTTTCTGCCATGTCCTGGCAACCGTGAATAATGCTGCTATGAAAATTGGTGTGCAAATATCTTTTTGGATATGTATTCAAGTCTGTGGGGGTAAATACCCAGTAGAGGCATTGCTGGATCATATGGTAGATCAATCCTTAGTTTTTTGAGGAAACTTCATACTGTTTTCCATAGTGTTGTGCCAACTTGCAGTCCCACCAGCAATGTATGAGGGTTCCTTTTCCTTTGCATCCTCTCCAACATTTGTTATTACTTGTCCTGTTGATTATAACTAGTCTAACAGGTGTGAGATGGGATTTCATTGTGGTTTTGATTTGCATTTCCCTAATAGCTAGCGATATTGAGCATGTTTTCAAATATTTGTTAGCCATTTGTATGTCCTATATAAAGAAGTGCCTGTTCAGGTCCTCTGCCCATTTTTTGATTGGATCATTTGTTTTTTGTTGTTGTTGTTGTTGTTATTGAGTTGTATGAGTTCTTTGTATATTT
>NW_006440820.1:1953428-1964189 GCF_000325575.1 Pteropus alecto
CATATGTTTTCTTCTATGCATTTTATTGTTTCAGGTCTTATATTCAGGTCCTTAATCAATTTTGAGTTAATTTTGGTGTGTGATAATAGACAACAGTCTAGTTTCATTCTTTTGCAGATGGCTTTCCAGTTTTCCCAGCATCATTCATTGAAGAGGCTTTTCTTTCTCCACTGTATGTTTTTGGCTCTTTTGTCAAAAATTATTTGCCCATATAAAGATAAGTTTACTTCTGGACTCTCGATTCTGTTCCACTGGTCTGTGGGTCTATTTTTCTGCCAATATCATGCCATTTTGATACTGTTGCTTAGTAGTATAATTTGAAGTCCAGCAGAGTGATGCCTCCAGCCTCGTTCTTTTTTTCAGGATGGCTTTGGCAATTCGGGGTCTTTTGTGCTTCCATACGAATATGATGATTTTTTGTTCTATTTCTTTAAAAAAATGCCAATGGGATTTTGATGGGGATTGCATTAAATCTGTATAATGCTTTAGGTAATATGCTCATTTTAACTATGTTGATTCTTCCAATCCAAGAACATGGAATATCTTTCCATTTCTTTGTATCTTCTTCAATTTTTTTTAATAGGGTCTTATAGTTTTCATTATATAGGTCCTTCACACGTTTCACCAGATTTACACCTAGATATTTTATTCTTTTTGTTGCAATTGCAAAATGAATTATTTTTTTCTACTTCTTTTTCTGATACTTCATTATTAGAGTATAGGAATATTATGGATCTAGAAATTTACTGTATTTACTTATTGTTTCTAGTAGTATTCTTGCGGAAATTTTAGGGTTTTCTATATAGAGAATCATGTCATCTACAAATAATGACAGCTTGACTTCTTCATTTTCTATTTGGATGCTTTTTATATCTTTCTCTTGCTTGATTGTACTCGCTAGGACATCCAATCTTATATCGAATGACAATAGTGATAGTGGACAGCCTTGTCTTGTTCCTGATCTTAGAGGGAAGGTTTTGAGATTTTCACCATTAAGTATCGCGTTGGCTAAGGGTTTGTCATATATGTGCTTTATTACGTCAAGGTCCTTTTCTTCTATAACAATTTTGTTAAGTGTTTTGATCATAAGTGGATACTGTATGTTGTCAAAGGCTTTTTCTGAATCTATTGATCATATAATTTTTATTTTTTTAATGTGTTTATGGGGCATATTAAAGTAATCGTTTTGCATATGTTGAACCATCCATGTGCCCCTGGGGTGAAGCCCACTTTATCATGGAGTATAATCTTTTTAATATGTTGTATTCAGTTCGCTAGTGTCTTATTCAGGATTTTTGCATCTATTTTCATGAGAGATATTGGTCAGTAGTTTTGATTTTTTGTATTACCTTTACCAGGTTTTGGTATCAAGGTAATATTGGCCTTATAAAATGAGTGAGGAAATATTGCCTCCTCTTTGATTTCCTGGAAGAGTTTGAGAATAGGTATTAAATGTTCTTTGAATGTTTGGTAGAATTCACTAGTGAAGCTATCTGTTCCTGGTTTTTTACTTTTTGGTAGATCTTTGATAATTGTTTCAATTTCCTTACTGCTGATCAGTCTACTTAGATTTTCCAGTTCTTCTTGATTCATTCTGGGAAGGTTGTGTATTTCTAAGAAATTGTCTATTTCTTCTAGGCTATTAAATTTGATATTATATACTTTTTCATAGTATTCTTGTATGATACTTTTTATTTCTTTGATGTCTTTCTTAACTTATCCTCTTTCATTCCTGATTTTGTTTATTTGTGTCATTTCTCTTATTGTTTATTCAGTCTAGCCAGGGGTTTGTGAATTATTTTAAGCTTCTCAAAGAACCAGCTCTTTGTTGCATTTATTTTTTTATTATTTTTAAAAATTTCAATTTAATTTAATTTTGCTCTAATTTTGATTATTTCTTTTCTTCTGCTGATTATAGGCTTCATTTGTTCTTTTTTTTTCTAGGATTTTAAGATAAAACATTACATTGTTTATTTGGGCTTGTTCCTGTTTTTTTTTTTTTTTTTTGATATAGGCCTGTAATGATATGAACTTTCCTCTTATGACCACTTTTGCCATGTCCCCAAAATTTTGATATATTATACTATCATTGTCATTTGTTTATATGTATCTCTTGATCTCTTTTTATTTCTTGTCTGACCCAGTCATTCTTCAGTAGCATGTTGCTTAATCTCCACATATTTGTGGTTCTTCCTGCTTCTTTTTACAGTTGATCTCCAGCTTCAAAGCATTATGATCAGAGAATATGGTTATTATGATTTCAACCTTATATTTGTTGAGGTTATCTCTGCGTCCCAGTACATGGTCAATCCTCGAATATGTTCCATGTGCACTAGAGAAGAATGTATAAGCAGCTGTTTTGGGATGAAGGCTCTGTAAATGTCAATTACATTCAGTTGGTCTAATGTGTCATTTAAGGGTGTTCTTTCCTTATTGATTTTCTGTTTGGATGATCTGTCTATATCTGACACTGGAGTATTGAGGTTCCCTACTATGACAGTGTTTTGGTCTGTTTCTCTTTTAGTCCTGTTAGTAATTGCCTTAAATATTGCAGGCATCTCATATTGGAAGCATAGATATTAATAAGTGTTATGTCTTGGTGCATGATTTCCTTTATCATTATGAAGTGTCCCTTGGTATTTTTCTTTACCTTTTTTATTTTGAAGTCTATTTCATTCAATATTAGTGCCACTTGAGGCACTTTTCTCTGAATTCCATTTGCTTGAAATATCATTTTCTACCCTTTCACTTTGACTCTATATTTGTTTTTGGAGCCGAGATGTGTTTCCTGGAGGCAGCATATGGTTGAGTTTTCTTTTTGATGCAATCTACCACTCTGTGCCTTTTTTTTGGTGAGCTCAGTCCATTTATACTGAGGGTGATTATTGACAAATGAGATTTTTTTATAGTCATTTTATCTTTTACTCTCTGGCAGCTCAGTGTTTCCATTGCTTCCTTTTCCTTGGGTTTTTGTCTGTTAGTTTAATTTGGCGGGGTTTTGTGGTTTTCCCCCCGGTCCTTCTTTTATGTTATGTACTTCAGTTCTGAATCTTTGGCATGTGGTTTCCATTACAAATGTGTAAAGGGTAGTTATATATATATACAGTCTTCCTTTTTCTTCTGCACGTGCCTTATCTCCATTCCTCTTTGTGAATTTGGATCTTTGAATCCTCCCCTTTTCTGTTACTGTTGTCTCAATTTGTCCGTATGTATGCTGAACCTTCATTATATCTTGCAATAGCAAATCTCTTCTTACAGTTTAAGCTTATAATACCCTGTTCTTAATAATGGTTCCACTACTCTATCTGCCTGCTATTCACCTTACTCATAGTTATGTATTTTATTTTTTATTTTTTGTCATTTTGCTTTAGGTGAGCTGACCCTTTTCAGTATTTCTGGTAATGCAGGCCTCATAGTGGAGAATTCCCTCTATTTTTTTTTTTTTTATGTCCAGAAAGGTCTTTATTTCTCCTTCATATCTAAAGGAGAGCTTTGCAGGATACATGATTCTTGGCTGATAATTCCTTTCATTTAATAGTTTGAATATTTTCTTCTACTCCTTTCTGGCTTGTAAGGTTTGTGTTATTAAGTCTGATGATAATTTAATGGGTTTTCCTTTATAGGTTAACATTTTCTTTTCCCTGGCTGCCCTGAAAATTCTTTTTATGTCATTGATTTTTGATAATTTTAATATAATGTACTTCTAGAAGGCCTTTTTGGGTTGAGAGAATTGGATGTTCTGTCAGCCTCTTGGATTCAAAACTGCAGCTAATTAATTGTTTGGGATATTCTCATCAACTACCTGTCTGAATATGCTCTCTGATCCCTTCTCCCTCTCTTCTTCAGGAAGACCCATTATTCTTTTTTTTTTTCTTTTCTGATGGTATCAGTTGGTTCTTGTATTTCTCTTTCATTCTTTTTCATTCTTCAATTTCTCTTCTTCCTTCTGATTTATTTCTAGATTTCTGTCTTGGATATCACTGATCCTTTCCTCCATTTGGTCAACTCTATTTCTCAAGCTTACTATTTCATTTTTCAACTCTTGCAGTGTGTTATTTATCTCCAGAAGTTCTATTCAGTTCATTTTGAGGGTTTCAATCTTCTTGCTAAAATACTCATTCTGCTGATCTAGTTTATTTTTCCTTTCTTTTTTGTAATATAATAGACAATTTGTTACTTGTATTTACATTGTACAATTCAATGAGGTTTCAATTATAGTTGGCATACAATAATATACCAGTTTCAGTTGCATAGCATAGTGACCAGAGATCCACAAAGTGATCACCCCACTAAATCTAGTACCCCTCTTCCCCCTTACATGTTTATTACATTATTAACAGTCTCCTTCAGGCTACACTACATTTCCATGTCTCTTCTGCAACTTTCCATTTGTATCTCTTCATCTCTTTGCTTTTTTTTGTCCTTCTAACCTCCCTCCCATCTAGTATCCATCTAAATATTCTCTGTGTCTATGAGTTTATTTCTGCTTTTGTTGTTGTTGATGATTTTGTTATTTAGATTCCACATATACTAGGAATCGTGTGATATTTGTCTTTCACTATCCGACCCATTTCATTCAGCCCAATACTCTCTTGGTCCATTAAAACAATCTCTTTTTCCAGCCCCTTCATTTTAGTCTGTGTGTGTCTTTTAATCTGAAGTGAGTCTCTTGTAGGCAGCATATGTAGGGGTCTTGTTTGCTTATCCATTCAGCCACTCTATCTTTCGGGTGGAGCACTTAATTCTTTTTCATTTGAGGTAGTTGTTGATAGCAATGTAATTATTAAAATTGTTTATTCCTGGTTTTGATACATGTTTTTTTTTTCTTCTTAAAGAAATCCCTCAACCATTTACTGTAATATTGGCTTGGTGTTGTTAAATTCCTTTAGCTTATTTTTGTCTGGGAAGCTCTTTGTCTGTCCTTCAACTTTACATGATAGCTTTGCTGGATAAAGTAGTCTTGATTGTAGATAATGAGTTTTTATCATGTTGAATATTTTGTGCCATGCCCTTCTGTCCTGCAGAGTTTCTTTTGAGAAATCAGCTGCTAGTCTTATGGGTACTCCCTTGTAGGTAACTAACTGCTTTTCTCTTTCTGCTTTTAAGATTCTCTCTTTGTATTTAATGTTTAGGATTTTAATTATGATGTGTCTTGGTGTGGGCTTCTTTGGGTTCCTGGTTTTTGGGACTGAGCTTCCTGGGGTTGTATGTCTATTTCCTTCATCAGGTTAGGGAAGTTTTCCATTATGATTTCTTCAAATAGCTATTCAAAGTCCCGTTGTTTTTTTTTTTTTTTTTTTGGTACCCCTATGGCAATGATCTTTTTACATTTAATAGTGTTCCATAGGTTCCTTAAATTATTATTATAGTCTTGGCTTCTTTTTTTCTTGCCATTCTGATTGGGTGTCCTTGACTTTCCCAACCTCTATATAGGTCATTTGATCCTCTTCTTTATTCACTCTGTTTATTCCAGTTAATATACTTCTTATCTCAGATAATGTGCTCTTTATTTCTGACTGTTTCCCTTTCTATTTTTATGTTTTTTATCTTTTTGTTAAAGTTCTCACTGAGTTCATCTATTCTTCCCCTAAGTTCATTGAGCCTCTTTATAATCAGTGTTTTGAACTCTGCATCTGTTAGATTGCTTGGCTCCATTATTTCTGGATCTCTGTTCTGTTCTCTCATATTGTTTCTGCTTCTTTGTCTTCCCATTTTGGCTTTCTTTCTGTGTCTGTTTCTATGTACTAAGCAAAGCACTTAAATCTCCTGGTCTTATTAGTGCAGCTTTTTGAAGTAGGTGTCCAGTGGCACAGTCCTGAGAGGGATTCAGCAGCAGGCCAAATTTGGCTGTAGCCTGTACCCCTCTGGGATCACCTGTTAAGATTCAGCAAGCAATCCACAGATGCTGTGCTTATAATTGTCTCAAAAGGCTACAGTAGAAAACCGTGGCCTGCTGCAACCAGTGTGAGTCTAGGCACTGCTCAGCAAGGGGAATCTGATTCGCTGAGGACACACCTGCATGTGGCTTGGATGGGGCCTTGAGTTGAGTGAGGTGGAGTTTCAGGTAATCCTCTGGGTGGAGCAACCTCTGTTATCCAGTTTGGTGACGTCTCTGCTTTGGTGGCACTGAGTACACTCACCGGGAATGCAGAGGGCTCAACAGAGGAATAATGGATACGGCCTGCTCTTTTGTACAGAATGAGTGTCCTTTCAGCCCTCACTCTGACAACTCAGTGTCCCACTGTAAGTCCCTGGTACCCCCTGCTCAGCCAAACCAGTGCTGGTGCTCAGCATGAGCAGGTCCATCGCCTCGAATGTCCACTCACATACATGGCCACTTTAAGAAGCGTCTGCAGTTGCTGGCTGCTGCTGCTGCTGCTGCTGCTGCTGCTGCTGCTGCTGCTGCTGCTGCTATGGCCTCTGTCCCACTCAGCTGCTTGGGACCGGGCAGCCTCACGTCCTCGCCCTGTTCTACCTTCTGCCATTGCATGGTGATTTCTTAGTTCTCTCCCTAGTTGTACGGTTTGTTCATCTAGACCCTAGGTGATTTTCTTTGCTGTTTGCTCCATGTTTCTGTCAGAACTTTAATTTGGTCTCAAGAGAGATGAATAGAGCCTCTATCGTCTAAGCCATATTTTTTTCTCCCTGATCTGGTTGCTTTTTCAATTCCCAGAATTGTTGATATGAATTATTTTGGATCTCATTGAGTTTTTTTTCAGAAGTACCATCCTGAATTCTCTGTCATTTCTTTGTCTTTAAGCTTATTTTCTGGAGATTTTTCTCTTTCTGAGTTGCCTCGTCACCTTGGTTGTTCATGGTATTTAATGGACTATTTCTCCACCTGGGCATTAATGGAAGTGTATTCTGCTTTGTTTTTTTTTCCCAACAAGAAGATTTATTATATAAAGGTCTCTCTTTAGCCTGTTGCAAATAAGGCGTTTTTCTTTTGGTTTCCAGTAGGTGGTGTCTAAGCCTCTCAGATCCCTGCTTTATATCAAGCCTTAATAATGCCTTTTTTAAAAAATAGATATTCAATCATGCTTGCTACCCTCAATCTCAATCCCTGTCAGTGTTAGCGACAGTTTCGGTAGCGTTGCTCAGATTCCCCTGGAGCTCCACTGTGTTCAGTCTCTGAGGGTATGGAGTAGTGGCCCTCTGGGTTGGTGGATGGAGGCTGTGGCTCATCCTCGTGTTTTGCACCCGGGCTGGTAATAATGAACTGTTGTTTCTCTGCTGTCCCCGCTTCTCTTCCATCCCCACTTCTCTGCTTTCTGCCCTGATGCCTGGGCACTGCCACTGGCTGCGTGGAGCTTACAGCTCTCTCAGGCAGGATTGTTCAGGGAAACCTGTTGTACCTTCTCCCTGTACCCTCCTCCTATAGGGAGCTCTGGTGGCTGGGAGAGACAGCTTCTTTTTTCTCCCATTCCTAAGGCTCCGACCTGTGGTAGCTCTTATTCACAGATCACTTGCTCAGATATGCTTGTGTACAGTTTGGGTGTTTTTTTTGTTGAGTTTTTGATGTTCAGCTTATTGTTATTTCAAGGGATGAGATCTGGGGATATCTCTTACTCTGCCATGCTTCTGACGTCACTCCCCCATTATGATATTTAATGGTATTTTCTCTAAGTGAGTAATATATTTTCCTGTCTCTGTTTTCTCCTCCACTCCTTGATTCAATCAATTCAGATTCTCCCTGTGGAGTTTTTATTATTCCTCCAGGGGTGTCCTCTTGGGAAGGATTTAAATGATTCCAGATTAATTGTCTCTCAATTGCCATCCTCTGTCTACACAAATTCTGGAAGCATGGGCTACCTCCAACACAACAAACTCTTTCCGGCTACCAAATCTTTCTCCCCTGAAAGATTGTTGGTATGAAATGAATACCAGGCTATTATTTCACTCTTAAATTCCAGGGAACACATTTCAAACCCTTTAAGTGGTCCTGTTAAAACATTTTTGGGGGGTGTACTAAGAACACATTTATCTCTAGATAAATTCTGTCTAAAATACTTCTCTTAATCTCCAACGATCCAACTCTTTTACTCCCTCAGTGAAGGTGAATCATCAAATTGGTGTTCAGAACCATCTTGAAATCTCACAACTCACTTTGAGTGTGATATCTATTGCCTTATGGTCTTGTATGCAAATTTTATTCAACATCCTGCTTCAGCTGATTACTTTGAATTTGGGGAAATGTTTTCTTCCTTAAAACTGTCACAGTTTACAGTATCTGGGAAGCAGATGTTGAGACAGAGTTAGGAGTACAGAAGTTCTATTGGAGAGTAATACCTGTGCAAGAAAAAGGAGGAAGCAGGGTTGGAAAAGAGGGGCTGTCAGACTGTGATGAGATCTCTCCAAGCCCAGTGGAATCTCCAGGGCAAAGACTGCCAACTCTAGGAGTCTGCATTAGTGAATATGGCTAGGTCCTTTACCACTGCCTTGCTCAGCAAATTGCTGGGGACTGCCCTAAGAAGAATGAGCACTCAGCTACCATCTTCTTACTCAGTTATTGACCACTGACAATGACTGTCATAACCTGAGAAAGATATGATCCCATCTTGAAAGTCAAAGTAAACCCTGATGAAGCTTACAAGCAGAGCTTTCAGATAACCACACTTTTCCAAACTGGGCAGCAAGTTCTTTTTTGTTTTAGAAAAAAATTATTTATTTATTTATTTTTTTTATTAAAAAATATTGGGGTGACATTGATTAACAAATCAAATAAGTTGCAAGTGTTTCATTCAACAGTAAGTCATATATATATTGCATTGTGTAAGAGGTAAAAGTGTTCAAATATTTGTTGACGGAAGGAAATCTAACTCTGGAAGGAAATCTAACTTCTGGTAACCACTAATCCACTGTAACTGTCTATGAGTTTCTGTTTGTTTGTCATGTTTGTGTGTTGCTTTCAGATTTATAACCCACATATGAGTGATATCATATGGTTTTCAACTTTTTCTGTCTAGCTTATTTTGCTTAGCGTGATTATCTCAAGATCATCCATGTTATCACAAATGGCAGTATTTCTTTTCTTCTTATAGCTGAGTAATATTCCATTATATATTTGAACAACATCTTCCTTATCCAATCATCTATTATAGGACACTTAGGTTGCTTCTATGTCCTGGCCATTGTGAATAATGCTGCTATGAACATTGGTGTGCATATATCTTTGTGAATAAATGTTCTCAGGTTTTTTTGGGTAAATAGCCAGAAGAGGAATTGCTGAATCATATGGTCATTCAATTCTTGGTTTTTTGAGGACCCCAATACTGTTTCCATAGTGATTGTACCATTTTGCAGTCCTACCAGCAGCATATAAAGGATTTTTCCCCCCACAACTTCTGCAACACTTGTTATTGTTTGTCCTGTTTATGATAGCCATTGTAATAGGTGTGAGATAGTATCTCATTGTGGTTTTGATTTGCGTTTCCCCAATAGATAATGAAGTTCAGCATTTTTTCATAAGTCTGTTGGGCATTTATGTATCTTCTTGGGAGAAGTGTCTGTTCAGGTCCTCTGCCCATTTTTTAATTGGATGGTTACTTCTTGTTCTTGTTGAGTTGTATGAGCTCTTTGTATATTTTGGATATTAAGCTCTTAAAAGAGGCGTTGTCTGAAAATATCTTCTATTTGGATAGTTGCCTTTTTGCCTTGTTGATTTTTTTTTTGCTGTGCAGAGCTTTTTAGTTTGATATAGTCCCATTCATTTATTTTTGCTTTTACTTCCCTTGCCTTTGAGATCAAATTCATACAATCATTTCTAAGTCCCAGGTACTTGAGTTTAATTCCTATGTTTTCTTCCATGCGATTTATTGTTTCAAGTCTTATATTAGGTCTTGATCCATTTTGAGTTAATTTTGGTGTGTGGTGATAGACAACAGTCTAGTTTCATTCTTTTGAAGGTAGTTTTCCAGTTTTTCCAGCACCATTTATTGAAGAGGTTATCCTTTCTGTATTGTATGTTTTTGGCTTCTTTGTTGAAAATTATTTGCCCATGTATACGGCATTTACCTCTTGACTCTTAATTCTGTTTTACTGGTTCCTGTGTCTGGTTTCTGCTAATACCATGCCATTTCGATTGTTGTTGCTTTGTAGTATAATTTGAAATCAGGCAGAGTGATACCTCAGGCCTTGTTCTTTTTTCTCAGGAGTGATTTAGCTATTTGAAGTCTTTTGTATTTCATATCAATTTTTAAATTAAGTTTATTGGGGTAACATTGGTCAATACAGTTATACAATTTTCAGATGTACATTGTAATTTGACATCTGTATATTCTATTGTGTGTTTAGCACCCAAAGTCCAGTTTCCTTCAGCTACCATATATTTGATCCCCTGTACCCACTTCACCCTCCTCCTCCACCCCCTACCCTCTGGTAACCTCTAGTCTATAGTCCATGTCTTTGATTCTCTGTTTATCCTGTTCATTTGTTGCTTTTAGGTTTATATTCCACATATAAGTGATGTCATGTGATTTTCAACTTTTTCTGTCTGACTTATTTCACTTAGCATGATTATCTTGGGGTCCATCCATGTTGTCACAAATGGCAGTATTTCATCTCTTCTTGTGGCTGAGTAATATTTCATTGTATAAACGTACCACAGCTTCTTTATCCAATCATCTATTATTATAGGACACTTCAGTTGCTTCCATGTCCTGGTCACTGTGAATTTGAGTTTTAAATGATGATGTGATATACATGGTTTGTTGTCCAGCAATATTTCTTCTCTTTGTTCATAGAACTAGCGCATCTGGTTTT
>NW_006440820.1:1965279-1985992 GCF_000325575.1 Pteropus alecto
ACATGGAATATCTTTCCATTTCTTTGTATCTACTTTGATTTCTTTTAATAGGGTCTTATAGTTTTCATTATTTAGATCTTTCACACCTTTCTTTATATTTATTCCTAGGTATTTTATTCTTTTTGTTACAATTGCAAGAGGAATTATTTTTTTCCACTTTTTTTCTGATACTTTATTAGAATATAGGAACACTATAAATTTTTGAACATTGATTTTCTATCCAGAAACTTTGCCGTATTTACTTATTGTTTTAGTAGTGTTCTTGTGGAATCTTTAGGGTTTTCTACATAGAAAATCATGTCATCTGCAAATAGTGACAGTTTGACTTCTTCGTTTCCTATTTGGATGCCTTTTATATCTTTCTCTTGCCTGATTGCACTTTCTAGTACCTAAAATGTTATGTTGAATAACAGTGGTGAAAGTGGGCATCTTTGCCTTGTTCCGATCTTATGGAAAATGCTTTTAGCCTTTACTCATTGAGCATGATGTTAGCTGTAGCTTTGTCACATATAGCCTTTATTATGTCGAGGTATATTCCCTCTCTTCCCACTTTACTGAGAGTTTTTATCATAAATAGATGCTGGATTATATCGAATGCTTTTTCTGCGTCTATTGAACGATCATATGAATTTTATCTTTCGATTTATTTAATGTGGTTTATTACATTAATTGATTTGCAAATATTGTATCAACCTTGGATCCCAGGAATAAATCCAACTTGATCATGAATGTGTGTATGATATTTTTAATGTGTTGCTAAATTTGGTTTGCTAATATTTTTTGAAGATTTTTGCATCGATGTTCATAAGAGATATCAGCCTATAGTTTTCTTTTTTTGTAATGTCTTTGCCTGGTTTTGGATTTTATAACCAAGGTAATGGATGCTCATAACAGGAGTTAAGGAGTCTTCTGTCTTCTTGAAATTTGTGGAATATTTTGAGAAGAATGGGTGATAATTATTCTTTAAATGTTTGGTAAAATTGGACTATGAAGCCATTTGGTCCAGATCATTTGTTTTTTGGGAGGTTTTTGATTACTGATTCAATTTCATTGATGGTAATCAGTCTGTTCAGATTTTCTGTTTCTTCTTGACTCAGTCTTGGGCAATTGTATGTTTCTGGGAATGTATCCATTTCTTCCAGACTGTCCAATTTGTTGGCATATAATTGCTCACAGTTTTTTCTTATAATCCATTGTATTTCTGTGGAATCCGTAGTTATTTCTCCTTTTACATTTCTGATTTTATTTTTTTGAGTCCTCTCTCTTTTTTCCTTGATGAATCTGGGTAAGGGTTTCTGCATTTGTCTGTCCTTTCAAAAAAACAGCTCATGGTTTCATTAATCTTTTGTATTGTTTTCTAGACTCTATTTCATTTATTTCTGCTCTGATCTTTATTATTTTCTTCCTTCTATTCACTTTAGGCTTTGTTTGCTCTTCTTTTTCCAGTGTTCTTAAGTGTAAGGTTAGATTGTTTATTTCATTGTTTTGTTTGTTTGTTTGTTTCTTGAGGTAGGCCTTCCTCTTCAGGTACTCCCATGATCTGGATATTTCTATGAATTTCCCTCTTAGGACTGTTTTCACTATGTCTCATAGATTTTGAGTCATTGTGTTTTCATTTTCATTTTCTCTAGGTTTTTAAAAAATTTCTTCCTTGATCTCATTAATAACCCATTCATTGTTTAGTAGCATGTTACTTAGCCTCCATGTGTTTGTGTATTTTCAAGTTTTTTCTTATAGTTGATTTCTAGTTTCATATCATTGTGATCATAGAAGATGGTTGATATTATTTCAATCTTCTTAATTATTGAGTGTTGTTTTGTTTACTAACATGTGGTCTATCCTAGAAAATATTCCATGTGCACTTGAGAAGAATGTATATTTTGCTGCTTTGGAGTAAAATGCTCTGAAATATCTGTTAAATCCATCTGGTCTAGTGTGTCTTTTAGGCCCATTGTTTCCTTGTTGATTCTTTTCCTGGAAGACCTGTCCATTGGTGCCAATGAGGTGTTAAAGTCTCCTACTCTGAGTGTATTACTATTGATCTCTCTTTTTATGTCAGTCAATAGTAACTTTATGTATGTAGCTGCTCGTATGTTGGGTGAGTATATGTTTACTATGGTTATGTCCTCTTGATTTATCTATCCCTTTATCATTATATGATGCCTTTTTTTTTTGTCTCTTATTATAGCCTTTGTTTAAAGTCTATTTTATCTGATATAAGTATAGCTACCCTGGCTTTTTTTTTTTCGTTTATGTGAAATATCTTTTTACTTCTCTTTACTTTCAGTCTGTGAGTGTTGTTTGATCTGAACTGTTCTCTTGTAGACAGCATATGCATAGGTCTCTTTTTCTTATGCTTTCGGTTACCCTATGTCTTTTGATTGCAGCATTTAATCCACTTACATTTAAAGTGATTACCGATAGGTACATTGTTACTGCCATTTTATTATTCCTATTCGTTACTTCTATTTTCTTTTTTACCCCTTCGCTTTTTACAGAAGACCCTTTAACATTTCTTGTAATGCTGGCTTGTTGGTGATGAATTCCTCAAGCTTTTTTCTGTCTGGGAAGCTCTTTATCTCGCTTTCCATTTTAATCGAAAGCCTTGTCTGGTAGAGTATCTGTGGTTGTAGATTCATGTTTTTCATAACTTTGAATATTTCTTGCCATTCTCTTCTGGCCTGCAAATTTTTTCATTGACAAGTCAGCAGACGTTCTTATGGGGATACCGTTGTAAGTAACTAGCTTCCTTTCTCTTGCTGCTTTTAAGATTTCTCTCTTTGTCTTTGATCTTTGGCATTTTAATTATAGTGTGTCTTGGTGTAGGTCTGTTTGAATTCCTCTTGTTTGGGACTCTTTATGCTTCCTGAACTTGTATGTCTAATTCCTTTGCCAGGTTAGGAAAGTTTTCTGTCATTATTTCTTCAAATAGATTCTTAATCCCTTGCTCTCTCTCTTCCTCTTCAGGTACTCCCATGATCTGGATATTTTTACACTTCATGTTGTCTCAGAGTTCTCTTAAACTATCCTCATTTTTTCAAATTCTTTTTTCTTTTTGTTGTTCTGATTGGATGTATTCTGCTACCTTGTCTTCCAATTCGCTGATTCGATCTTCTGCTTCGTCCAATCTACTATTGAATCCTTTTAGTGTAATCTTCATTTCAGTTATTGTATTCCTCCTTTCTGTCTGGTCCTTTTAATGGTTTCTATGTCCTTTTTTATGCTTACCATCTCTCTGTTGTGGTTCTCATTGTTTTCATCCATTCTCCCCATAAGTTCATTGAGCATCCTTATAACTGTTATTTTGAATTCTGTCGCCGATAGGTTGCTTGCCTCCATTTCATTTATCTTATTTTCTGGATTTTTCTCCTGTTGTTTTTGTGGGATGTTTCCTTGTTTTCTCATTTTATTAGCCTCTCTGTGTTTGTTTCTATGTGTCAGGAATATTTGTTTCATCTCTCAGCTTTGGCCAGATGGCCTAATGTAGAAGGCATCCTGTGTGGCCCAGTGGCACACTCTCCCTCATCCCTTATGCCAGGTGCTCTGGACATGATTGTTGTGTGGGTTGTGTGTGATCTTCTGTTGTAACTAAGCCTTTATCGTTAGTACATCAGTGGATGGGATTAATGCTCAGGCTGACTAATTGTGGGAATTGGCTGCACCCACAGGATAAGAGTTGTTGTTTGGGGGCTGACCCCACTGAGTGGGATTTGCCTTAGCAGGCTTGTGTACTTGTAACCACCCTTTGTGTGTATCACTGATGGGACTAGTCAGGAGTTACTCCATTGTGGTCTGGTGCCAGCCTCTGTGTACATTGGTTTTTTTGGCCCCTTGAGAGGGGTTCCCCCAGGTCAAGGTCAGCCACTGCTTTTATTACTCAGAGCTTTCCGGTGAGAACACAAAGTGATCCGCAGATGGTTGTTGCCTATGCTGGAGCTATAGGTAAGTGGAAGAGACAATGCTGTAGGCAGCCATTGGTTATCTCCCATCCCTGACCTATAGCAGTTTAGCAGAGAGACCAGTGCTCCTCAAGGCCTGTCATTGCCTGTCAGTTGCCTGTAGGTCTCTGAAACTGGATGAGCCTCTGGGTGATATGTGTGTTGAGTGGCACAGGGACCCTGGGAGTCTCCTGGGTCTATTGAGTAAATTTCCCCCTGCCAGAGCACTATCAATTTATGTGCCAACTCTGTCTCTGTGGCTCTCTGTGCAAGTTTCCCCTTGAAGCACTGCTGCCCACCTTAGGCCCGAATGCACTATCACAGGGCAGGGGCAGTGCCTGTCAACGTGCAGTGGGCACTTTGTGTATTGAATGGGGCAGGAGCTTAGGGAAGCTGTCAGGCCAATACAGACCCCTGCATTCCCCTCAAGAGATATTGCAGCTTGTATAGGCAGCAGAGGTCTGCCTGCCTCTGATTTCCATGCAGTGCCAAAGTTTGTTGCCTGTGTAGTTTGGGAGATCAGGGGAGGGAAGGGGCAGGGCTGTGACAGTTCACTGTCAATGGTCTACCTTGGGCAATTTTTGGGTAGGGTGGAGTGGGGCCTCAGGTAGGCAATGGCTATCAGATCGATGCATCCTCAGTCTTGCTGCAGTTTTGGTAACCATTTGTGCATTCTCGCAGAAGTCCCAGATCACAGCAAGACCAGCTGCTGTCTGGGACTGGCCCACAGGTCCTCAAGATCTGCCCAAGTTCATGTTGGCAGCAGAGATCTGCCTGACCCTATCTTTGGAAATGGGGCTCACAGCGATGGCCGCCAACTGGGAAAGAAAATGTAGTTCACGGTGCTGGCCACCGGCTGGGAATGCTTGGCCCTGAATGCAAACAGGGCTTGGCAGCCATCCAGAAACAAATGCCCTGGGCAATCTAGAGGTCGGGTTGGGCGGGCTGTTTCTCTCAGGCCAGGGCTTCCTAATGGCTCTGTGGGAGGGGTCTGCACAGTCAAGCTGGCACAGTCTGTTGATTGCCAGGTAGGGGGCCAGATTAAGGCATAATGGAGGCTGCCCTTCCAGCCTTCGTTCTGGCGCCAGTTAATGCAGACTTTCTCAGAATGAATCCCAAGTGAGCCTCTGGCCCGCTGCCGGTGTCCCGGGTTATTGTCCACAGGTCAGAAATCCTGTGCACGGGTCCTTTAAAGAGGCATCTAGAGTTTCAGTCTCCTTCCACCTTATCTAGATGGCTGGAATCCTCTCTGGTTTTTACAGTCAGAGTTATTGGAATCACCTCTTCTCTGGGCTGAGACTTTGGGCTGGGGAGCCCCAAATTAAGACCAGAACTCCCTCTCCTTCAAGAGAGCTTCTGCAGCCTTGCTCTCCCTCCCAGTGTTCCTCCACCACTCGTGGTTGCAGGTCCAGCCCGATTCACGACTTTGCCCCTCCTACCCTCTTCGATGTGGCTCCTTTATATTATCAGATGTAGGTGTTACCATCAGCTAGACTTCAGTTGATTCTCCATGTTGTTTATTTTATAATTTGGTTGTAATATCAATGCAGACCTGGGAGAGAATGAAACCTGCTTTGACCTAGTCCACCATCTTCCCCAAGAAACTCCTCTGTCTGTTATTTTAATTTTGTGATGTTCTGTGGATTTTCCCTCTGTTCCCTCATGTTTTATGCTATGTGTCTCAGTTCTTGATTTATGGAGTGTGGTTACCATTAAGTTTATGTAAAGGAAAGTTTATATATATATAGTAGTCCATTTGCTTCTGCGTGTACCATATCTCCATTCCCCTTTGTGGATTAGGATCTTTACTCCCTCCCTTTTTCTGTTTTTGTTGTCTCAAATTAGTACTATATATGCTGAACATTCATTTCTAAATTGTAGTAGCTGTTATCTTCTTGTCTTTTTACAGTTTTTTTTAGCCTTTTATCATTATGTAATATTTCAGCTTATAATACTCTGTTTCTAATTAGGGTTGCATTTTCTTGCATTTATCTTTCTGTTAGTCATCTTACTCATAGTTATGTATTTTTGTCCTTTTGTTTCAAGTAGAATGTCCTCCTTTAGTATTCCCTGTAATGTAGGCCTTGTTTTGGAAAATTTTCTCAGATTTTTATGTCTCCTTCATATCTAAAGGAGAAGTTTGCTGGACATATTATTCTTGGCTGGTAATTTCTCTTTCAGTAGTTTTAATATTTGGTTCCACACCCTCTAGCTTGTAAAGTTTGTGCTGAAAAGTTTGATGATTATCTAATGGGGTTTTCCTTATAAGTTACTATCTTCTTTTCTCTGCCTGCCTTGTGTATTCCTTTGTCATTAATTTTTGATAATTTTAATATAATATGTCTTGAAGAAGAGCTTTTTTTTTGGTTGAGATAATTAGGTGTTATTTTTGCTTCTTGGATTTGAGGATCTAATTTTTTACATAGGTATGGGAAATTCTCATCAATTGTTTGAATATGCTCTCTGTTCTCTTCTCCCTCTATTCTCCTAGAATACCCATTATTTTATTTTGCTTTTTCTGATAGTATCAGATAGTTCTTGTAGTGTTCTTTCATTTTTTTTTACTCTTAAGTCTCTTCTATCTGAATCATATTCAGATTTTTGTCTTTGCTATCACTAATTCTTTTCTCCATCTGGTCACCTCTATTTTCTAAGTTTGTTATTTCATTCTTCATCTATATTAATGTGTTCTTCATCTCTAGAAGTTCTATTTGGTTCTTTTTTAGGGTTCCAGTTTCCTTGCTAAAGTATTCATTAGGCTCTTTCATTTTGTTTCTAATTTCTTGGAATTGTCAGTCAGAATTTTCCTGCATCTCGTTGAGTGTTCTCAGAAGTGCAATCGTGAATTCTCTGTCATTTAAGTCACATATTTCTATCTCCTTGACTTTATTTTCTGAAAAATTTTTATTTTCATTTTGAGCTGCCTTGTCATCTTGGTTGTTCATGGTATTTGATGAACTGTTTCTCTGCCTGGGCATTAATGGGACTGTACTCTGCTTTAAAAAAAGAAAGAAAGAAAGAAAATGTATTATATATGATTTCTCTTTAGTATGTTGATAAGAAGGATTTTTTCTTTTGATTTCCAGTAGGTGACATATAAGCCTCTTGGGTCTCTGCTTTGAGGCTAAAATTGCCCTTTATTCTCTAGAGAGGTGTGTGTCTCCTCTGTGACCCACTGTAGCCTCAGTCCCAAGGCTCCATACCTATGTGAGAATGTGAAGGGCCATGGGGGTTGGAGTCTCTGAAAAGGCCCTGAAGTCCCAGTACTGCCCCAACAGTCAGATTCAATGCTCCGTTGCTTCCTTCTGAATCAGCCTGAGTTGGTGTGGAGTGGATTGGGAGAGGCTAGGTGTGGGGCCTGTTTTCCTTCTGAAAATGCTGACCCTCAGGCTTCAACTGCATTGCTTCTATATTTCTGCCTCCATCACTAGGACTGGCTGTAGAGTTTGTTTCAGTTCTGATTGCTCAGATTACCCTGGGGCTCAGTGCTAGCTCTCGGAGTTCATGGGGAGGGAGGACAAGCTCTGGGATGGTGAGGGGAGGCAGCCAGGCTCTGTAACTCAGTTTTCCGCCTGGCAATGGCGTCTGCTAAGACACAGCTGTTGCCCCTCTGTGCTTGGTCTCTGCCCTGCTCTCTGCCCTGATCACTGGGCTCCACTGTGTGGAATATGCTGATCATTCAGGCAGGACTGTTGAGGGGCTTCCAAGAATCTAAAAAAATCATGCGATTCTCCCTTCTCTTAATCATGCAGGGAGCTCTGGGCTGTGTTCTGCAGCACTTTTGTTCCTTTCCCTTCCACCTCTCTGTCTTGCATGATTGGCCCACCTTTGAATGCTCTGATGCACAGATCTCTCAGATGTGCTTGTGCATAGGTTGGGTGTTATGTGTTGGATTGTAGGTGTTCAGCTTGTTGTAATTTCAAGGGGAGAGATCAGGAGAGATTCCTTATGCCACCATGCTTCTGATGACATCCTCTTCATTTTTTTCTTAGTTCTCACCAGCAGCACCTTTAACATATGAACCTTTGAGAGTCACAGGTAAGACTAGTGGGTTGAATGGTGGCTTCCAAAGATATCAGGTCCAAATCTTCAGAACCTGTAAATGTTACCTTATATGACAGAAACTATGCAGATATGATTAAGTTAAGGATCCCGAGATGGGAAGATTATTCTATATTATCTGGATGGGCCTTAAATTCAATCACATGTATCATTATAAAAGGAAATGAAAGGGAGATTTGACAAGACACACAGAGGAGAACATAATGTGAAGATGAAGCAGAGAGTAATTTGAAGATGAGATTGGAGCTATATGGCCACAAGCCAAAGAATACCAAAGCCACCAGAAACTGGAAGAGGCAAGAAAAGATTCTTCTCTAGGGTCTCCAAGACGAGCACAGGCCTACCAACACCTTCATTTCACATCGGTGAAACTAATTTAATACTCGTGACCTTCATAACTGTGAGATTCTATTGTTCTGAGTGTTGGCAAGTTTATGGTAATTTGTTATAGCCTCCACAAGAAACTAATACACATGGCAAGGGTATCTGCTTTTACAAATCTTATTCAACATAAAGCTGGAAATACAAGCCAGCACAGTAAGGCAAGAAAAAGAAATAAATAAAACTCCTTATTTGCAAATGACATAAAAATCTATGTGAAAATAACAAAGAATCTGCAAAAAAATGTCTTAGAACTAATAAGTTAGTTCAACAAGGTGACAGATTACAAGATCAACATACAACATTCAATTGCTCAAAAAAATGAACTACTTAGGTATACATCTACATAAACATGTACAGGACTCAGATGTTGAAAATTATAAAATTCTGATTAAAGAAATCAAAGATCTAAATAAATGGAGAGACATACCATATTTATGAATTGGAAAACTCCACATAGTAAAGATGTCAATTCCCCCCAAATTGGTATGCAGGTTTAAAGCAATTTCTATCAAAATCCTAACACATTTTTTTTGTAAATATCGACAAGATATCTAAAACTGGTCTAAAATTTATATGGAAATACAAAGGATCTAGATGAGCTAAAGCAAGTTTGAAAAAGAAGAATAAAATGGGAGGAATCACTCTAGCCAATTACAGACATTACATAGCTACACTGTCAAGACTGTGTGGTATTGGAAAAGGAATAGACATATAGATCAATGGAAAATAGAGAACCCAGCCACATGTAGGTACAGACAACTGACTTTTCACAAATGTGTAATAGCAAATCAATGGAAGAAAGACAGTCCTTTCACAAATGATGCTGGAACAATTGGACATCCATAGCCAAAAATATTGACCTAACTTCGCACTTTACACAAAAGTTAACTCATTTAAATGTAAACTTTAAAACTATAAAGGTTTTAGAACATAACATAAGAGAAAATCTTTGAGACCTAGGACTTGGTGAAGAGTTGTTAGACATGACATCAAAAGCATAATCCATAAAAGAAAAAAAATGCACTTCATCAAAATTAAAACTTTTACTCTATGAAAGGCAGAGTTAAGATGAAAAGACTACATACAGACTGGGAGAAAATATTTGCAAACCACATATCTGACAAAGGACTCATATCTAGAATATATAAAGAACTCTCAAAACTTAACAGTTGAAAGAACTTATTTAAAAGAGGAAGAAAACATGAGAAACATTTCATCAAGGAGAATATACAGATGGCAAATAGACACATGAAAAGATGTTCAACATTGCTGGCCATCTGGGAAATGCAAATTAAGACCATAATGAGATATCACTACATACCTACTAGAAGACCTAGAATTAAAAATAGTAAAAATGCCAAATGCTGGTGAGAATATAGAAAAACTGGATTTTTTACACATTGCTGATAGGAATATAAAATGGTATAGCTGCTTTGGAAAACAGTTTGGCAGTTTTTTAAAGTTTTTTTTTAAGAAGAAAAAATGAAATATGTAATTACTGTATACTCCAGCAATTATACTCCTGGTCATTTATCCCAGAGAAATGGAAATTTATATTCACACAAAAACCTGTGCACAAATGTTTACAGTAGTTTTATTCTTAATAACCCCAAACTGGAAACAACCCAAATATTCTTCACCAGTGATTAATTAAACAAACTGTGGTATATTCATACAATAGAAAACTACTCAGAAATAAAAAGGAAGACACTTTTGATACAGATAACAACTTGGATGGACTCTGAGGCATTATTCTGAGTAAAAAAAAGCCAATCTCAAAAGGTCTCATACTGTATGAAGCTATTTATATAACATTCTCAAAATGACAACATTATGAAGAAACAGATTAGTGGTTGCCAAGGTTTAAGGACAGAGATATAACTGTAACTACAAAAGAGTAGCAGGAGGGAGTTCTGTGGTTATGGAATAGTTCTGTATCTTGGAAACCATCAGCAAAATGAAAAGACAACCTATCGAATAGGAGAAGTTATTTGCCAATGGTACATCTGATAAGGGGTTAATATCCAAAATTTATTAAGAACTCATACAACTCAACACTTAAAACAACAAACAATCCAGTTTTAAAAAAATGGGCAGAACTGAATAGGTATTTCTCCAGAGACTACATTTGGATGGCCAATAGACATATGAAATGGTCATTAATCATCAGAGAAATGCAAATTAAAACCACAATGAGATATCATCTCACACTTACCAGAAAGGCTATCATCAATAAATCAAAAAACAAGTGTTGACAAGGATGTGGAGAAAAGGGCACCCTTGTGCACTATTGGTGGGACTGCAAATTGGTGCAGCCAGTATGGAGAACAGCATGAAATTTCCTCAAAAAATTAAAATTAAAACTACCTTACGACTCAGCAATTCCATGTCTGGGTATTTATCCAAAGAAATACAAAAACACTAATTTGAAAAGATACATGTATTCCTATGCTCACTGCAGTGTTATTTACAATAGCCAAGATATGGAAGCAACCTAAGTACCTATCAATAGATGATTAAATAAAGAAGAGGTGGTACATATATGCAATGGAATATTACTCAGCCATAAAAGTAATGAAATCTTACCATTTGTGACAACATAGATGGACCTAGAGGGTATTATGCTAAGTGAAATAAGTCAGACAGAGAAAGACAAATACCATATGATTCCACTTATATGTGGAATAAAGAACAAAATAAACTAATAAACAAAACAGAAACAGACTCTTAGATGCAGAGAACTTGCTAATGGCTGCTATGAGGGAGAAAGGTTGGGGGGCTGGGTGATAAAGGTGAAGGGGTTAAGAAGCACATGGGGATATAAAGTACAACATAGGGAACATAGCCAATAATATTGTAATATTGTAATAACTATGCATAATGCCATTATATAGGTAGTACTATACTAATGGGATCAATTCATAAATTATAGAAATGTCTAACCACTATGCTGTACACCTGAAACTAATATAAAATAATATTGAATGTCAACTCTAATTGAAAAAAAAGGGAAAAATGAACACTCATCTTTGATTTAAACAAGTGTGCTGCTGCATATTATCATGTGCTAGAGAATACGTGGTAGGGCCAGGGGATGAATCCAAAGTCAAGATCAAACCCTTGACAGGGCCTCTAAAGGGTATGGAGATACACACAGTGCAACATTGAAGAAGTTTTTCTTTCAGAAAGATATACCTGAAAACAAGGAAGCACAGCCAGGAATTGGAATACGTCCCTGAGGGTACATGGCCAGGAATATGTCCCTGAGGGTATACATCTCTCTGTTTGAAGGGTGTATGAGTTTGCTCAGGCTTCCATAACAAAACACCACAAACTGGATGGTTTAAACAACAGAAATTTATTTTCTCACAGTTCTGGAAGCTCGAAGTCCAAGATCAAGGTTTCAGCAGGGCTGATCCTTCTGAGGCCTCTCTCATTGACTTATAGATGGCTGCCTTCTCCTTGTGCTGTCACATGGTCACCCATCTGTACCTGTCTGCATCCTAATATCTTTTTATAAGTTCACCAGTCATATTGAATTAGAGCCCACCCTAATGATATTAAACTTTATTTACCTCTTTAAAGGCCTTATCTTTAATTATAATTACATTCTGAGGTACTAGGGTTTAGAACTGATCATATGGATTTAGCGGGAGAACCCAATTCAGCTCATAACAAAGGATTTAACATATTTTCCTTTGGACCACAGGGACAGAAATCTTCAGTTCTTATTTTTCCTCTTTACCCCTGGGCCTTCAGAAAAATCTGATTAACATTGTTTGCTAGTGCTGAGAAAAGCAAAAGGGAGTGTGATCTTCCCTACATTCACCCTTTTGCTAACATGGAGAAGTGAAGAATGCAGCATATTATAAAAGGGACTATGTCCAGGAACTCCTCATGGGGAACAGTATAGCAGGAGAAGGGGATCTTTTCTTATAAGAGCTTTAAGTCTTGAGTAGGGGTAGGACACCCAGAGCAGCACCACTGTATGAATAACAGCCATGCGGCCCAAGCCCCCGTCCCCACTATGTCAAGGAGATCTTACAAGAAAGGGGTCAAGTAATCCAGATTCATTTATTCTTTAAAAAATATTTATTGAACACCTGTCACGTGCAAGTGCTAAGGAACAAACAGACAAAGTCCCTGCTTCACATTGTGCTGAAAAATATGATGATGAGATAAATCCAATTGTAGGTAGTGAATGAAGAGTGTAGAAAAAGCAAGGCTGAATAAGGGAATAGAGAGTGAAGAAGGGGTGATATTTAAGACAGAATGATGAGAAGGCACCTCTTTGAAGAGGTGATTTTGAGAAAGATCTGAATGAGTGAGAGAGAGAGAGAGCCACATAGTGGTTATAGGGAAGCATTCTAGCACAGGGGAGAGACAGAGAAAGATTTCCAAATATTCATATTCATTTTCAGAGTGTGTATACACACACATACATACATATACATATACATATGTGTACATATGGTTTTATGTCAGATACAGAGATGTGCCCCTCAGATCCCCTTCAAAAAAAAAATCTCGTGGAGTGACGTCAGAAGTATGGTGGAGTGAGGGACCTCCCCAGATCTCTCCCCTTGATATAAAAACAAGCTGAACATCTGCAACTCAACAAATGACACCCAACCTGCACACAAGTACGTCTGAGAGATCTGCGATTAAGAGCATCAGGAGGTTGGAATCACGAGAATCTTGGAGGTAAATTGGGAGAAACAAAGGAACTGCCATACGCAGCTAAAGCTCCCTGAAGGAGGAGGAGGGGAAATTTCACAGTTGGTTCCCCAAACAGTGCTGCTTGAGTGATCAGCGTGTTCCATACAGCGGAGCCCAGTGATCAAAGCAGAGAGTAAAGCAGAAACTGAGTGTGGAGGAGTGACAGCTGTGTCTTAGCAGCTGCCATTGCCAAGTGGGAGGCTGGGTCATGGAGCTTGGCCATGTCCAACCCCACCACCAACCTGAGCATGCCTTCCCCTCCCTCTCCCTTATCTTCTCAGCACGAACACCTTCAAGCCCCATGGGAATTTGCACAACTGATACTGAAACATACACTACAGCCAGTACCAGAGACAGGTGCAGTAATATTGAGGCAGGACAGCTGAAACATGGGGGATAGCACAATGATAAAGGAAGTAGCCACACACACCCAGGCTTCTCTCAATCAACCCCTCCCCAACCTCGTCAAGCTAAGCCAGAAGGAAGCAGCAGAACATTGCATCTGACTGTTGGGGCAGTATGAAAATTCAGGGCCTTTTCAGAGTCCCAGACCTTTATTGCTCTTTGCACCCTTTCATTGGGGGGAGCCCTGGGACTGAGCTGACCTGATCACAGAGAAAGTATACAGCCTACCAGAGACAGAGAAAGGAACACTTTAGTCTCAAAGCAGAGACCCAAGAGGCTTAGATGCACCTACTGGAAATCAAAAGAAAAAATCCTTCTTATCAACCTGCTAAAGAGAGATCATATATAATACATTTTTTTCTTTTCTTTTCTTTTCTTTTTTAAAGCAGAGTACAGTCCCATTAATGCCTAGGCAGAGAAAAGTTTCATCAAACATCATGACCAGCCAAGGTGACAAGGCAGCTCAGAATGAAAGTGAAAAATCTCCAGAAAATAAGGTCAAGGACATAGAAGCATGTAATTTAAATGACAGAGAATTCACAATTGCACTTCTGAGAACACTCAACGAGATGCAAGAAAATTCTGACTGACAATTTCAAGAAATTAGAAACAAAGTAAACAAACATAAGGAATACTTTAGCAAGGAGATTAGAATCCTAAAAAAGAACCAACTGGAACTTCTGGAGATGAAGAACACATTAATAGAGATGAAGAATGAAATAGCAAGCTTTAGAAATAAAGGCGACCAGATGGAGGAAAGAATTAGTGCTATCAAAGACAGATATCTGGAAATGATGCAAATCATTTGGACAGATCATCCAAACAGAAAATAAGGAAATATCGACCATAAATGACACATTAGATCGATTGAATAATTGTTTGACATTTACAGAGCCTTTCATCCCAAAACATTCTTCTCAAGTGCACATTGACCATTCTCAAGGATAGACCATATGTTGAAACACATAACTAGCTTCAACAAGTTTAAGAAGATTGAAATCATACCAAGCATATTCTTCAATTATAATGCTTTGAAACTGGAAATCAACTCTAAAAAGAAAGAGGGAAGAACCACAAGTATGTGGAGATTAAACAACATGGTACTAAAGAACGACTGGGTCATAGAAGAAATAAAAGGAGAGAGCAAGAGGTACATAGAATCAAATGAGAATGAAAGTACAACATATTAAAAACTTTTAGGACACAATAAAAGTGGTAAAGAGGAAAGTTCATATCATTACAGGCCTTTCTCAAGAAAAAAGAAAGATCCCAAATAAACAACCTAACATTACATCTTTAAAAACTAGAAAAAGAAGAACAAATGAACCCCAAAGTCAGCAGAAAGAAGGAAATAATTAAAATTAGAACAGAATTAAATGAAATTGAGAACAACAACAACAACAACAACAAAAACCAATAGAAAAAATTGATGCAACAAAGATCTGGTTCTTTGAGAAGATTATTAAAATTGAGAAACCCCTGGCTAGACTCACTAAGGAAAATAGAGAAAGGACGCAAACAAAATTATAAATGAAAGAGAAGTTACAAGAATACTATGAAAGATTACTTGCCACCAAATTCAATAACCTAGATGAAATGGACAAGTTCTTAGAAATATACAACCTTCTTAGACTGAATCATGAAGAACTAGAAAATCCAAATAGATGAATCAACAGTATGGAAATTGAAACAAACATCAAAAACTTCTAAAAAAGTAAAAGTTAAAAATTGCATGGCTTCACCAGACGATTTTACCAAACATTCAAAGAAGATTTAATACTTATTTCCTCAAACTCTTCCAAAAAAATCAAAGAGGAGGCAATACTTGAGAATTCATTTGATGAGGCAAACATTACCCTAATACCAAAACCTGGTAAAGATAACACAGAAAGAGAAAACTATAGACCAATATCTCTCATGAATACAGATGCAAAAATCCTAAACAAAATATTAGCAAATCAAGGGGAAAAGGATTCAAGATAGTGTAGAAGGTATAGGCTATACATGCCTCCTATAGCAGCCAAACCAAAATTATAACCAAACTACAGAACAGCCAGCACAAGCAGTTGCCAGGGATCTAGCTGAACAGAAGCCCCACAACTAGATCATGTCAAATAACAGGTCCCCTCAAAATGGTAGGAGGGGTGGATACATGAAATGACCCAGTCTCACAACTGCATATGGCAATGGAATTGTGTGGGCTATCTTGGCTACAGAGACACTCCCCACCTGAGGAGTGAAGGGTCCTGGCTTTACACCAAGCTCCCCAGCCCAGGGTTCCAGTGCCAAGAATAGAAGTCCCCACGACCTCTGGCTGTGAAAACCAGCAAAGGTTGTGGCTGAGTGAGATGGAGGGCTGTGGGAAGCAGAAACCTTTCTCTTAAAGGCCCATGCCTGGCCTTACTCACTGATGGACTCGATTTCTCTGAGCTCTAGCACTGGGGCAGCTGCTTGTGGAGCACTGGGGACATACTGGGAAGGGCTGGAGGGGCAGATGGCTCCCGGACAGAGGTGCAAGCAGAAGCTATTGTTCCTTTGTTGAGCTCTCCCACTTCCCAGTCTGAAGATGTAGGCACCGTCAACCTGGGTAAGACAGGTAACTCTGCCCAGAAGATTCCCTGAGACTCTACCTCTCCCAACTCGTAGGCCCACCTAAGCCGCTTCCAGTGATTTATTCCATACACTGGCTCTCTTGGCTCCTGCTTTGAAATTTCATAAAATCTCTCAAAGGCTCACAAAACCCAAAGAAGCAGCATCTGGCCTCAGCATGAGCAGTCCCAAGTCTTGCACCAATGGCAACTGGCTTTGGTTTCTGTCTTGGCCCCTGGAGGCATCTATAAGCCTAGCACGGGTAGCAGCCTTATGTGGATTGCTTGGTCACTCTTACCAGATGGCCCTGGAGGTGCACAGGTTGCGGCTGAACTTGGCTTCCAGCTGGACCACTTTCAGATCTGTGCCAAGGGGCCCCACACCACATCCACTACATAAAGCCACTCTACTAAGACTGGAGACTTAGGAGGCCTACCTATACATAGAAACAGGCACAGGGAGGCAGATAAAATGGGAAGACAAAGAAGCATGTCCCCTATGAAAGAACAGAACAAAGGTCCAGGAAAAGAACTCACCGAAATGGAGACAAGCAATCTAACAGATGCAGAGTTCAAAACATTGATTATAAGGATGCTCAACGAACTTAGGGGAGAGTAGATGAACTCAGTGAGAACTTTAACGAAGAGATTAAAAAACATAAAAAAGGAGATGGAAAACGTAATAGGGAGCTAGTCAAAAATGAAGAATACAATATTTGAGATGAAGAGTACATTAAAGGGAATCAACAGAGTGGATGAAACAAAGAATTGAATCAGTGACATAAAGGATAGGATAGCAGAGGACACTCAATCAGAACAGCAATAAGAAAAAAGAATCAAACAAAAATAAAGATAGTTTAAGAAGCCTCTGGGACAACATCATGGGTTACAACATTCACATCACAGGGGTACCAGAATGTGAAATGAGAGAGCAGAGATTGAAAACTTATTTGAAGAAATAATGATGGATGAGTGATGTCAGAAACATGGCAGAGTGAGAGATGTCCCCAGATCTCTCCCCTTGAAACAAAAATAAGTGGAACATCTAAAACTCAACAAAAAACACCCAAACTGCACAACAGCATGTCTGAGTGTGGGATCTGCGCATAAGAGCTACCACAGATCAGAACTCTGGGTGTTGGGTGGTGGACTGGGAAAAACAAAGAAGCTGCTTCTCCCAGCCACTGGAGCTACCTGTAGGAGGAGGGAGGAGGGGAAAAGGTGTGGTGAGTTCCTTGAACAGCCCTAACTGGGAAAGCGGTGAGCTCCATGCTGCCAGCGAGAGCATCCAGTCATTAGGGCAGAAAGCAGAGAAGTGGGGACAGCAGAGAAACAACGATGATTTTTAATGGCCATGGTTGCAAAACGTGAGACTGAGCTGCAGTCCTCATCCAACAATCTCCTCCCCCAATCTCCTCCAAGACCGAACACCATGGAGCTCCAGGGGAATCTGAGCAAACGCTATAGAAACTGTCGCTAATACTGATAGGGACTGAGACTGAGGGTAGTGAGTGTGATTAAATATCTGTAAGAAAAAAAGGCATTAGTAAGGCTTTATATGAAGCAGGGATCCAAGAGGCTTTGATGTCACCTAATGGAAACCAAAAGAAAAATGAGTTCTTTACGACAAGCTAAAGAAAGACCTTTAAATCTTATTAAATCTTCTTTCTGGAAAAAAAGCCGAATACACTTCAATCAATGCCCAGGTGGAGAAATAGTCCATTAACCATGAATAACCATGGTGACAAGGTATCTCAGGAAGAAAGAGAAAAATATCCAGAAAATAAGTTTACAGACATAGTAATATGCGACAAATGACAGAGAATTCAGGATGGTACTTCTGAAAAAACTCACTGAGATCTGAAACGATTCATATCGACAATTTCAGGAATTGAAAAAACAACTAGATGAGCAGAATGAATTCTTTAGCAAGGAGATTGAAACCCTCAAAAGGAACCAAATAGAACTTCTGAAGATGAAGAACACACTGCAAGAGATGAAAAATGAAATAGCAAGCTTGGGAAATAGAGTCAACCAAATGGAGGAAAGGATTAGTCATATCGAAGACAAAAATCTAGAAATAAATCAGAAGGAAGAAGAGAGAAACTGAAGAATAAAAAAGAACAAAAGAGAAATTCAAGAACTAGCTGATACCATCAAGAGAAGAAACATAAGAATAATGGGCATTCTCGAAGAGGAGGAAAAGGAGCAGGGATTACAAAGCATTTTCAGACAAATCATTGATGAGACTTTCCTAAATCTAAGGAATGAGCTGGAACTTGGAATTCAAGAAGTCAACAGAACACCCAATCATCTCAACCCAAAAAGGCCTTCTCCGAGACACATTGTATTAAAATTACCAAAAATCAATGATGAAGAAAGAATTCTCAGGGCAGCCAGGGAAAAGAAGACGGTAACCTATAAAGGAAACCCATTAGATTATCATCAAACTTCTCAGCAGAAACCTTATAAGCCAGAAATGAGTGGAATCAAATATTCAAACTATTAAATGAAAGGAACTACAGGCCAAGAATAATGTATCCAGCTAAGCTTTTCTTTAGATATGAAGGAGAGACAAAGACTTTTCCAGACATACAAAAATTGGAATTCTCCACTATGAGGCCTGAAGTACAGGAAATACTAAAAAAAGAGTCAGCTCACCTTAAACAAAATGACACACACACACACAAATACATAAGATGACAAGCAGGCAGATAGAAGCCGAGGAGTGCAACCCTTATTAAACAATAAGAGATTTGCTATAGCAAGGTAGTAATGAATGTGCAGCATACATAGGGACAAAATGAGACAACAATGACTCAAAAGGGGAGGATTCAAAGCTCCAAATTTGCAAAAGGGAATGGAGCTAAGACACACACAGAAAAAAAGGATGACTATATATATAACTATCCTTTTCATATTTGTAATGGTAGCTACACACCAAAGATTCAGAACTGAAGTATATAACATGAAACAAGAAGGACCAGAGGAAAAACCCACAAAAGCCAACCAGAATAAAGAAAACAGAAACACAAGGAGAAGGAAGAAAGGAAACACCAAGCTACAAGAAAGCAAAAGATATAATGGCTATAAGAAGACCTCATATTTCAATAATCACCATAAATGTAAATAGACTGTATCACCAATAAAAAGGCACAGAGTTGCAGATTGGATCATAAAACAAAACTCAACCATATGCTGCCTCCAGAAGACACATCTCAGCGCCAAAGACAAATATAGACTCAAAGTGAAAGGGTGGAAAATGATATTTCAAGCAAATGCCATTCAGAGAAAAGCAGGAGTAGCAGTGCTAATATCAGATGAAATAGACTTCAAAATAAAAAAGGTAAAGAAAGATACTGAGGGACACTTCATAATGATAAAGAGAATCATGCACCAAGAAGACATGGCACTCATTAATATCTATGCTCCAAATTAGGGATCTCCAAAATATGTAAAGCAATTACTTACAGAAATAAAGGGAAAAACAGACCAAAACACTATCACAGTAGGGGAACCAACCCATTGTCAAATATGGACAGATCATCCAAACAGAAAATCAAAAGGAAATAACAACCTTAAATGACAAATTAGACAAACTGGACATAATTGACATTTACAAAATCTTTCATCCCCAAACAGCTGCTTATACATTCTTCTGCAGTGCACATGGAACATTCTCAAGATTGACCACATACTGGGACACAGAGATAGCCTTAACAAATATAAAAGGGTTGAAATTATACCAATCATATTCTCTGATCATAATACTTTGAAGCTGGAGGTCATCTGTAAAAAGAAACTGAGAAGAACCACAAATGGAGATTAAACAACATACTACTGAAGAATGACTGGGTCAGAGAGAAATAAAAAAAGAGATAAAGAGACATATAAATATGAATGGTAAAGATAGTACAACATATCAAGACTTTTGGGACATGGAAAAAGCGGTCATTACAGGAAAGTTCATATCATTATAGGCCTATCTCAAAAAACAAGATGAGCCCAAGTAAACAATCTAATGCTTTACCTTCAAAAACTAGAAAAGGAAGAACGAATGAAGCCTAAAGTCAGCAGAAGGAAAGAAATAATCAAAATGAGAGCAGAAATAAATGAAATTAAAAACAAAACAAAACAAAACAAAACAAAAAAACAATGGAAAAAGTAAATGAAATGAAGAGCTGGTTCTTTGATAAGGTTAACAAAATTGACAAACTCCTGGCTACACTCACTAAAAATAAAAGAGAAAGAAAACAAATAAACAAAATCAGTGAAGAAAGAAGGGAAATTACGACAGACACCGCAGAAATACAAAGAATCGTACAAGAATACTATGAAAAAGTATATAACACTAAATTTAATAACCTAGAAGAAATGGACAGTATTTAGAAAGATATAACCTTCCTAGTCTTAATCAAGAAGGACTGGAAAATCTAAATAGACTGATCAGCAGTAGGGAAATTGAAAGAATCATAAAAAACTTAACAAAAAGAAAAAATCTAGGACCAGATGGCTTCACCAGTGAATTAGACCAAACATTCAAAGAAGATTTAATACCTATTCTCCTCAAACTCTTCCAAAAAATCGAAGAGGAGACAATACTTCCCACCTGAGTTT
>NW_006440820.1:1986914-1990248 GCF_000325575.1 Pteropus alecto
CCACATGCAAATGAACCTAGACTACCGTTACCATACACCAAAATTAACTCAAAGTGGATCAAAGACCTGAATATAAGACCTGAAACAATAAATTGCACAGGAGAAAATATAGGTACTGAACTCAAGTTCCTTGGATTTAAAGAGAATTTTATGAATTTGACCTCAAGGGCAAGGGGAGTAAAAGCTAAAATAAATGAATGGGACTACACCAAACTGAAAAGCTTCTGCTCAGCAAAAGAAATTGTCAACAAGGTAAAGAGACAACCATCAGAATGGGAAAATATATTTGTAAGCAATGCCTCCAAAAAGAGCTTTAATATTCAAAATATACAAAGAACTCATATAACTCGCTAACAACAAAAATTAAATGGTCCAATCAAAAAATGGGCAGAGGACCTGAACAGACATTTCTTCCTAGAGGACATACAAAAGGCCAACAAATATTTGAAAACATGCTCAATGTCTCTAGCCATTAGGGAAATGCAAATCAAAACCACAATGAGATACATCTCACACCTGATGAAATAGCTATAATCAACAGAACTAGTAATAACAAATGTTGGAGAGGATGCAGAGAAAAAGGAACCCTCATACACTACTGGTGGGACTGCAAATTGGTACAGCCACTATGGAAAACAGTATGGAGGTTCCTCAAAAAACTAAGAATTGATCCAGCAATCCCTCTACTGGGTATTTACTCCTAAGTCTTGACAACCCATACCTGAAATGACATTTGCTGGCCAATGTTCATAGCAGTTTTTTTTTTTTTTCAGAATGGTCAGGACATGGAAGCAACTGTAGTGTTCTATGATAGATGATTGGCTAAAGAAACTGTGGTACATATATACAATGGAATATTACTCAGCCATAAGAAGAGATGAAATACTGCCATTTGCCATTTGGACCTCGAAATAATCATGCTAAGCGAAATAAGTGAGATGGAAAAAGTAGAAAATTACACAATATCACTTATATGTGGGATATAAACCTAAAATCAACAAATGAACAGGACAAACAAACAGAAACTCATGGACATGGACAGTAGACTAGTGGTTACCAGAGAATAGGGGTAAAGGTGCATGGGGGAGGTAGACGGGGTAAAGGGTTCAAATATGTGGTGATAGAAAGGAATCTAACTATGGGAGGTGAACACACAGTGTAAATATATATATTCCTTAGTGTTAAATTGTACAGCTGAAACTTATTGGATTTCGTTAAGGAATGTCACCATAAAAAATAAATAAATAAACAAATTAATTAATTTAAAAGAAGAAGAAACCAACTCTTCTGTCATCTTGATCTCAAACTCTGGCTTCCAGAACTGAAAAAAAAAATTTTTCTGTTGTTTTTGTCAAAAGAAAAACAAAAAGAATAGAAAACTTTCCTATCTCGATAAGTGAAATAGACATACAAGTTCAGGAAGTTCTTATTAGAGTCCTTAACAAGATTGACCCAAAGAGGTCCACACCAAAACACATCATAATTAAAATGCCAAAGGTTAAATACAAAGAGAAAATCTTAAATGCAGCAAGAGAAAAGCAATTAGTTACCCATAAGGGAGCTCCCATATGACTGTCAGTTGATTTTCAACAGTAACTTTATAGGCCAGAAGGACTTGTTACAAAATATTTAAAGTGATGAAAACCCAGGACCTGAAATCAAGATTTCTTTACCCAGAAAAGTTATCATTTAGAATCAAAGGATAAATATTGAGCTTCCCAGACAAGAAAAAGCTAAAAGAGTTTGTCACCACCAAACTGGAAATGTTAGAAGGACTTCATTAGGAAGAAGAAAAAAAATATATCAAAATTCTAAATAAAGAATGGCAATAACTACCAAAAACACTAGCATATCAAATATAACAACACATTAAAAAGATTTTGCACCATGATCAACTAACTGGGCTTCATCCCAGTGGCACAAGGATGCTTTAACATATGAAATTGATCAATGTGATACACCACATAAACAAAATAAAGAATAAAAATCATATGATCATATCAATAGATGCAGTAAAAGCCTTTGACAAGATACAACATCCATTTATTATTAAAACAATGAATAAAATGGGTATAGAAGGAAAGTTTCTCAACATAGTAAAGGCCATCTATGACAATCCCTCAGCTAACACCACACATAATGGTAAAAAACTAAACACGTTCCCCCTAACATCATGAACAAGATAAGGCTGTCAGCTATCACCACTACTATTCAACATAATACTGGACATCCTAGCAGGAGCAATCAGGCAAGAAAAAGAAATAAAAGGCATACAAATAGGGAATGAAGTCAAATTGTCACGATTTGCAGATGACATGATTCTCTATATAGAAAACCCTAAAGACGCCACAAGAACACTACTAGAAACAATAAGCAAATACAGTAAAGTTGCTGGATACAAAATCAACGTTCAAAAATCCATAGGATTCCTATACTCTCATAATGAAGTGTCAGAAAAGGAAGTGGAAAAAACAATTCCTTTTGCACTTGCAACAAAAAGAAAAAAATATCTGGGAATAAAGTTAACAAAACATATGAAGAGCCTATATAATGAAAACTATAAGATCCTATTAAAAGAAATTGAAGAAGATACAAAGAAATAGAAAGATATCTCGTGTTCTTAGATTGGAAGAATCAACATAGCTAAAATAACCCATTCGGATGGTTGTCTCTTTACCTTGTGGACAGTTTCTTTTTCTGTGCAGAAGTTTTTTAGTTTGATGTAGTTCCATTCATTTATTTTAGCTTTTACTTCCCTTGCTATTGAGATCAAATTCATAAAATCCTCTTTAAGACCAAAGTCCTTGAGTTTAGTTCCTGTTTTTTTTTCTATGCATTTTATTATTTCAGATCTTATGTTCAGGTTCTTAATCAATTTTGAGTAAATTTTGGTGTATGGTGATAGATAACAGTCTAATTTTATTCATTTGCAGGTGGCTTTCCAGTATTCCCAGCACCATTTATTGAAGAGGCTTTCCCTTCTCCACTGTATGTTTTGGCTCTTTTGTCAAAAATTATTTGCCCATATAATTATGGGTTTACTTCTGGACTCTCGATTCTGTTCCGCTGGTTTGTGTGTCTGTTTTCCTGCCAATACCGTGCTGCTTTGATTACTGTCACTTTGTAATATAATCTGAAGTTGGGCAGAGTGATGCCTCTAGCCTCATTCTGTTTTCTCAGGATGGCTTTGGTGATTTGTGCTTCCATACAAATCTGTCGAATTTTTGTCCTATTTCTTTACAAAATGCCTATGGGATTTTGATAGGAATTGCATTAAATCTGTATAATACTTTAGGTAATATGGTCATTTTAACTATGTTGATTCTTCCAATAC
>NW_006440820.1:1990282-1990874 GCF_000325575.1 Pteropus alecto
AGCTATTTTGGTACTTTGGAAGAGTACCAAATTGTTATTGTTGAGAAAGTGTATGAGTAGGCCACATATTATTCATATTTCTTAATTCCTGATGGGATCATACTTATCAGCATAACAAAATAACAGATGCAATTTCTATCATTAAAAAATATTTTATTTCATTTCTGACAACACACTGTGTTAGTAGAGGAACACTATGGATTTTTGAACATTGATTTTGCATCTAGAAACTTTATTGTATTTGCTTATTGTTTCTAGTAGTGTTCTTGTGGTGTGGAGTGGGTTATCTATATAGAGGATCATGTTATCCACAAATAGTGACAGTTTGAATTCTTTCTTTCTTATTTAAATGCCTTTTATATCTTTTTATTGACTGATTGCCCTCGCTAGGACCTCCACTGTTATATTGAATAACAGTGGCGATAGTGGACAGCCTTGCCTTGTTTTTAGTTTTTTAGAAGGTTTTTAATTTTTCACCATTAAGTATAATGTTGGCTGAGGGTTCGTCATACATGGCCTTTATTATGTTAAGGTACTTTCCTTCTATACTGATTTTGTTAAGTCTTTTGATCATAAATGGATGACGTACTTT
>NW_006440820.1:1992297-2014269 GCF_000325575.1 Pteropus alecto
TTCTTCCTTCTGATTTATTTCTAGATTTCTGTCTTCGATATCACTGATCCTTTCCTCCATTTGGTCGACTCTATTTCCCAAGGTTGCTATTTCATTTTTTCAACTCTTGCAGTGTGTTCTTCATCCTCAGAAGTTCTATTTGGTTCCTTTTGAGGGTTTCAGTCTCCTTGCTAAAGAATTCATTCTGCTCATCTAGTTGTTTTTTCAATTCCTGAAATTGTCGATATGAATCATTTCAGGTCTTAGTGAGTTTTTTCAGAAGTACCATCCTGAATTCTCTGTCATTTAAGTTGCATATTTCTAAGTCTTTAAGCTTGTTTTCTGGAGTTTTTCTCTTTCTTCCTGAGATGCCTTGTCACCATGGTTGTTCATGATGTTTAATGGACTATTTCTGTGCTCGGACATTAATGGAAGTGTATTCTGCTTTTTTTCCAGAAAGAAGATTTATAATATAAAGGTCTCTCTTTAGCCTGTTGCAAAGAATGAGCTTTTCTTTTGGTTTCCAGCAGGTGGCGTCTAAGCCTCTTGGATCCCTGCTTTATACAAAGCCTTACAAACACCTTTTTATTTTCTGATAGATATTTAATCATGTTCGCTACCCTCAGTTTCAGTCCCTGTCAGTGTTAGCAACAATTTTAGAAGCATTTGCTCAGATTCCCCTTGGTTCTGTGGTGTCTGCTCTCACAGAGGAAGCGGGGAGGGTCCCTCTGGGTTGGGGGATGGAGGTTGTGGCTCAGCCTCGAGTTTTGCAACTGTGGCTAGTAATAATGAAGTGTTGTTTTTCTACTGTCCCCACTTCTCTTCCTTCCCCACTTTTCTGCTCTCTTCCCTGAACCCTGAGCACTGCCACTGGTCTGTGGAGTGCACAGATCTGTTAGGCATGGCTTCTCAGGGAACCCACTGTACCTTCACCCCTCCCCTTCTTCCTGCAGGGAGCTTTGGCTGCAAGAGGCAGCTTCTTTGTTTCTTCTATTCCATCACCTGACACCTGGGGTTCTGACCTGTGGTAGCTGTTATGTGGAGATCCCACACTCAGACATGCTGTTGTGCAGTTTGGGTGTTTTTGTTGTTTTATTGTTGTTTCAAGGGGGGAGGTATGGGGACGTCTTTCACTGTGCCATGTCACTTGTCTTACCATTCTTTGACATGTATTATGATTAACTTTTTCTTTAGCTCAATAAGTCATACACTTCATTTAACCTAACCTCTCTCAACTCACAGTGTTTTCATGGGAAGAAACAAAAAGAAAATATATGGTTTAGAAATCAATAAGTGATAGCAATTACATATATCTTGAGATTAAGTGGACACTGCTATTACTTGATACATGTGCCTTTTGTTATTTTGTTATGAAGAAATTCATCTTCTAGATTTGAAAGGAGATAAAAACTTGAGAGTCTATGTATATTAGTTAACTATTGTTGCATAACAATTTGTTCCAAAACATAATGGCTTAACACACCACTGTTTTAGCTCACAAATCGTTGGGTCAGTAACTTGGGTGGGGTTCAGTTGGGCAGTTCTGTTGGGTTCAGCTGGGCTCACACAGACATCTGCAGTTTGCTCACCATCAGCTAGTGGCTCTGCTTCTTGGGGTTGGATGGCAATGGCTGTGGTGACAGAGTTATTGGGTCATCTGTTTTTCAGGCCCGGGTGTGTTCACATAGAGGCAGGTAGGTTTTCAAGAGAAACAGGAGACTTCCTTATTTTGTAGCTGAAAGTTTGTGTCTGTGAATCCCCTTCACCTATTTACCCATCCACCCTCACCCCTCCCATCTGGCAACCATTGATTTGTTCTCTGTATGAGTCTATTTCTGTTTTGTTTGTTCATTTATTTTATTTTTAAAAATTCCTCATGTAAGTGAAATCGTATAGTATTTGTCTTTCTCTGTTTGATTTATTTCACTTAACATAATACCCTCTAGGTCCATCCATGCTGTTGCAGATGGCAAGATTTCATGTTTTTTATTGCGGAGTAATATTCCATTGTATACATGTACCACATCTTTATCCATTCATCTGTCTATGGACACCTACGTCGTCTCCTAATCTTGGTTATTGTATAAAGCTTCAATGAACATAGATGGTTTAAAGTACAACGTAGGGAATATAGTTAATAGTATGGTAATAATTTTGCACAGTGACAGATTGGTACTAGACTTATTGTGGTGATCACTTCATAGGTATGTAAATGTCAAATCACTGTTTGTATACCTGAAATTAACATAATATAATATTGTATGTCAACTATACTTTAATAAAAAAAGAAAATAAAAAACTGTTTAAGACAAAAAAAAAAGAAGCAGGAGGTAACAAGCTCCAATTCACAAATTCTTTTGAAGTCTTGTGTCACATATGCTAATATCCCATTGGCCAAAGCAAATCATGTGACCAACCCCATTCAACAAGTGAAAAAATAAACTTCATCTCTGGATGCAAGGATCTGTAATGCGTCTTTCAGTGGCATGGATGCTGGGGCAGAAAAATGTGTAGCCCTCTTTCTAATCTATACACTATGCTATTGACTCACTGGAACCCCACTATAGGAAACAGAGAAATCAATAGCTACTGGTATAATCTTTAAATTAAATTTTAATCCATTGTAGGGTTGGGTGTTCATTGATTTTTTTATGAAAATTGAGTCATTTTAAATAAGTCTCAATCAAATATAAAGAAGAGCAAACAGCTCATTTTTAGGAGGCCTAAGCAGATAGTTTGACGACAACAACAAAATGCATACACACAACCATTGATTTACTTTTCAATATAAGGAAAAACATAAAAATACAAGTTTTGTAGAAAATTGATAGATGAATCAGCAGATCACACTAGAACTCTTTTAACTCTTTCCAACTAGCCAGAACTATTAATAAAGCCTGTTTTTTTTTCTTTTAGTTGGCTATTATGCCATATTATGGGTTGTTTTCTTTCCTCACTACTCAGACTTGAAATGTAGAGCAAAAAAGAAGCTTTATTCTTCTTTTCCTTTACAGCTTTAACAGAAGAATTAAAGTTACATGGGATGTGAGCTGTCTTCTGCGTATTTAAGTTTGTAAAGAAGCAGAACTTCCCATCTCTAAAATTGCCCTCAGGGATCTTAATTTGGCCTTGACAACACCCATACAATGGGATTTTAATGCTTTTACTGTCAATGAAGTTTAAAAATATGTCTTCCAATTCTGATAAGACCTCTGATTGCTTTTCCTTCTTCTTATAAATTATGTGGATTCAATAGCATGTGATCTATTTCTTAGAGACATTTAATAGTCAGGCACAGCCTAGGCTTTGACACAGAAGGCCAGAGAGAACACTCTGGGGAGACAGGACCTCTAGCTTCTGCCTCCTCCAAAGCAGAAAGCACCTAAGAAGGTATCTCTTCACCCAAGGCACTGGACAACCAGGCCTGCAGTTTTTGTGGCCAGTAGCTGATGGCTCTGGGGTCCTTCCTAGGAGTTGGTGGCCATGTTGAATTGGAAGTCAGAGGGAGAGCACCACCTCCCAGTACACACACTTCGTGAGGGACTCACAAATGTTTTTACTTCTCTCTTTAGCATGAGCTCTGTGGAAGAAGTTGTTTTAAGTCAGCTTGGCTTGCCATAACAAAATACCACAGACTGAGTGACTTAAACAACAAATATTTATTTTCTCACAGTTCTGGAGACTGAAAGTCTGAGATTAAGGTGCCAGCATTGTCAGGTTTTGGTGAGGACTCTTCCTATCTTGCAGAGGATAGTTTCTCACTGTGTCCTAACATGGTCTTTCCTTGGTATGTGTGTGTGGAGAAAGCATATTTATGTCCCTTCCTCTTCTTATAAAGGCATTAATTCCATTCATGAGCACTCCACCTCATCACCTCATCTAAACCTAATTACCTCCCAAAGACCTCACCTCCAAATACCGTAACATGAGGGTTAGAGCTTTAACATAGGAATTTGGGGGAAAACAATTCAGTTTGAAATAGAAGTGTTGATCTGGGGATGGGGCAGAGAGGGATCAGAGCTCCTGGGGCTGGGGATTCTCACTCCATAGAACAACGGTTTGTTTCTGATCCCCACCTCTCAGTCACTGTTCAAGTTCTGAGGACCAGCCTAAGGGCCCTCAGGACTTCAGGCTCTTCCTCTTGCCCAGAACTTCTATCCATGTACCTCTTCACAGTATCACAGGACAGCTACCCAGGAGCCTCAGGGATGTTGGTGGCCACATTGAGAATGGAAGGCTCTCAACATTCTTTCTCACTTTCTCTGGAGACACCCTGTTATTTGTGTGGCAGACTGTATTTTACAAAGATGGCTGAAACAATATCTTTCACCACATGCACTCTTCTACACCTGTGCCACTCCCCCATTAAGCAGCAGAGTCTCTGCCCCTTCCCCTTGAACCTAGTGGATCTTTTGACTGCTTCAACCAATAGAATGACACTGTGTGACATCTGAGGCATGATTATACAATTGCTCTGCACTTCCTTTAGTTTCTAGTCATGTTCATTCTTGGAACCACCCATTATGCTCTTAGGAAACTCAAACCAGCCCATGCAAAGAGACCATATGGAGAGCCATGGAGAGGAGTTCTGGAGGACAGCTAGCTGATGTTCTAGCTAATAGCCAATTCTCCTTCGGCCTTTGAGTCTTCCCAGTGGAAGGCCCAGAAATTGGGGAGCAGAAACAAGCTATTTCTGCTGTCCTCTGTCCAAATTCCTGACCCATAGACTCCATGAACAGAATAAAATGTTTGCTGGTTTACATCACCATGTTTGGGAAGATTTGTTATATAAGAATAGTGACTGGATCAGGGATCCTTTCCTGGGGTCCAGAATTTGAATAAAAGGCACAGTCTTCTAGTAGAGAAGCAGCATGATAAGCAGGATGACCAACCATCCTGGTTTCCTGGGATGGAACACTTTTCTGGGATGTGGGACTTTCAGTATGAAATCCCGGAAAGTCTTTGGGCAAACCAGGATGAGTTGGTCATCTTATTCGAGGAATAAGTCCCTCTAAGAAAGAATGATTAGTGTTGGAGATGGGTCTTCCCAGGGGCTGGAGAGGTTTTTTTTCCAGCTTTACTGAGATATTTGTGTAAGTTTAATGTGTACAATGTGATGACTTGATACATATGTGTATTGCCAAATGTTTATGCCAAATGTTTACCACAATAAGATTAGTTAACACATCCTTCACCTAACAAAATTACATTTTTTTGTATGTGGTGAGAACATTTAAGATCTACTCTCTTAGCAACTTTCAAATATACAATACAATATTGTTCACTATAGTCACTGTGCTGTACATTAAATCCCTGGAATTTATTCCTCTTATAACTGAAAATTTATACCTTTTGACCAACATCTCATTTCTCCCATCCTGTAGGATTTTAAAATGCACAATAGGGCATTTGGAGCCTTATTTGCTTAATGGAAAACAATTTCTTAAGTCCTAGGGATTAAAATCTGGGTTGGAGAGTGGGAAAGGGGGAGAATTTAAGGGTACATTTGTGTGTGTGTGTGTGATGAGGGCTGTGGTTACCAGAGGACAAGGATCCTTGCATGTGTTCACTTCTTGGAAAGTTGTTACTAACCTGAGCAGGTCCTCACCTGGGGTGCAAAATTTAAGGGGGTGCCAAAACACTTAGCAATCAAGATGCATTGTATTTTAATGCAATGTTAAAAAAAATCTGGCAAATTATAGCCCACAAGCCAGGTGCCTGTTATTGTAAATAAAGAACCTGGGCCAGGATGAGGGTGAGGCAAGTGAGAAAGAGTCAGATCTTCTTTTAATGAAAAAATATTGCAATTTTCTTCATCATGGTATTTTTGCACAAATTTTGATATTTTTTTCATTTAAAAATATTAAAAAATTTTAATTGTAGTTGGCATACAGTATTATATTAGTTTCAGGTGTACAACACAGCGATTAGACATTTATATAACTTAGGAAATGATCACCCCAATAAATCTAGTACCCGTCTGACACCATACATAGTTATTACAATATTATTGACTATAGTCTTTATGCTATGCTTTACACCCACATGACTATTTTGTAACTACCAATTTGTACTTCTTAATCCCTTCCCCTTTTTCACTCTCCCAACCCCCTCTTATCTGGCAACCATCAAATTTTTCTCTGTATCTGAGTCTGTTTCTGTTTGGTTTGTTTATTCCGTTCTTTAGATTCCACATGTAAGTGGATGCATTGTGAAATCATGTGGCATTTGTCTTTCTCTGTCTGACTTACCCCATTCAGCAAAATATCCTTTAGGTCCATCCATGTTGTTACAGATGGCAAGATTTCATTATTTTTTATGGATGAATAATATTGATTGTATATATATATACCACTTCTTTATCCATTCAACCATTGATGGACACCCAGGTAGCCTCCATATTCTGACTATTGTAAATAATGCTGCAATGAACATATGAATACACATATCCCTTTGAAGTAGTGTTTTGGGTTTCTTCAGATAAATATCCAGAAAGGAGATTACTGGATCCTTCTTTGTCTCTTGCTATCACCTTTGGTGTAAAGTCTGTTTTGTCTGGTATAAGTATTGCTACCCCAGATCTTTATTTTTTTTGTTTTCATTTTCATGAAATACCTTTTACATGCCTTAACTTTCAGTCTGTGTGTGTCTTTCAATCAGAAGTGAGTATCTTTAGGTAGCATATGTAAGGGTTTTGTTTTCTTATCCATTCAGCCGCTCTATCTTTTGATTGGAGCACCTAATCCATTTACATTCAAAGGAATTGTTGGTAGATATGTGATTATTGACATTTTACTATTCATATTTTTTACCTTTTTCTTCTTCTTCTTAAAGAAGTCCCTCAAACATTTCCTGTAATATTGGCTTGGTGTTAATGAACTCCTTTAGCTTTTTCTTGTTTGGGAAGCTCTTTATCTGTCTTTTGATTCTAAATGATAGCTTTGCTGGGTAGAGTAGTCTTGGTTGTAGGTCCTTGCATTTTATCAATTTGCATATTTTGTGCCAATCCCTTTTGGCCTGCACAGTTTCTGTTGAGAAGTTAGCTGACAGTCTTATGAGAGCTCCCTTGTAGGTAACTAACTGCTTTGCTCTAGCTGCTTTTAAGATCCTCTATCTTTAACTTTTGGCATTTTCATTATGATGTGTCTTGGAGTGGACTTCTTTGGGTTTATCTTGTTGGGAACTCTCTAAGCTTCCTGGGCTTGTATATCTATTTCCTTTACCAGGTTAAGGAAGTTTTCAGTCATTATTTCTTGAAGTAGGTTTTCAATTCCTTATTCTCTCTTCTCATTCTGGTACCCCTGTGATGTGAATGCTGGCAAGCTTGATGTTGTCCCAGAGAGCCCTTAAACTGTCTTCGTTTTATTTTTTTATTTTTTTTGTGCTATTCTATTGGGTGTTTTCTGCTATCTTATCTTCTAAATTGCTGATTCGATCTTCTGCTTCATTTATTCAACTTTTAATTCCCTCTAATGTATTCTTCATTTCAGTTATTATGTTCTTCATTTCAGACTTTTAAAAAATATTTTTTATCTCCATTTTTATGTTTCCTATCTCTTTGTTGAAGTTCTCACTGAGATCATTGAGCATCCTTATAATCAGTGTTTTGAACTCTGCATCTGGTAGATTATTTGTCTCCATTTTGCTTGAGTTCTTTTTCTGGAGCTTTGTTTTGTTCTTTCATTTGAGGTATATTTCTTTTTCTCTCTATTTTGTCTGCCTCCCTTGTGTTTGTTTCTATGTATTAGGTAGGGCTGCTGTGTCTCCTTGTCTTAGTAGAATGGCCTTATGTAGCAGGGTGCCCAGTGGCTCAGTCTTCCTCATCACCTGAACTGGGTACTCCAGGAGTGTCCCTTGTATAGATTGTGTGTGCCCACCTATTGTAGATGAGTCTCGGTTGCTGTTTGCACCCTGGGTTGCTGATTGACCCTGGGCTGATTGGTTGTGAGGAGTGGCTGGTGACTACAGTGAAGGAGCTCTTATGCAGGGGCTGACCCTATGAACAGGATTCACTCTAGCAAGGCTCTGGTGCCTGCTGATCTGCCCTTTGGGTCATCCTTGGAAGTGGCCTTGAGTGGTGCTCCAGCTCAGATCAAAGCCTGCCGCCTGCCATGCAGGCCAGTGCCTCCTAGGAGTGGCCCTGCCATGGGCCAAGTTCAGCTACAGCCTGTACCTGGCCCAGGGCCACCTGGCATGAGCCATCAAGGAATCTGTAGATGGCCGCTACCCACACTGGGCTGGGATGTGCCTCAAGAGTCCATGTCACTAACCAAGCCAGCTTCAGATAGATCCAGGCTTGAGGTTGCTCAGCAAGAAGTACAGGCACGCGAGGCCAGATGCTGCTTGCTTGGGTTTTGTTAACCTTTGAGAGATTTTAGGAAAGTCTGCAAAATGAGCCAAGACAGGCCATTTGTATGGAAAATTCACTGGAGGTGGCTTGGTTGGGCTCAGCAAGTTAGGTAGAATGGGGCTTTAGGGGATTTCTAGGGTAGGGCAATCAGTGTATCCAAGTTGATGGAGACTCAGACTGGCGGCTGCCTGGTCTGCCTGGGGCTGCCCGGATCTGCCTGGGCAGGGGTAGGGCTCAACAAAAGAACAGTGGCCTCTGCCAGAACTTCTGTCTGGGAGAAAGCTGCCCCTCCAGCCTTTGTCTTGAAGCCAGACAATTCAGTTTCTTTCCATATGTCCCTGGTGCCTTTTGAGCTACTGCCCCAGCGCTGGAGCTCAGAGTAAGTTTGTCAGCAGGTAAATCCATGCACTGGCCCTTTAAGAGGAAAGCTTGGGACTCTCACAGCCCTCTGTCTCACTCAGCCACACTCTCCGCTGATTTTCACATCCAGATTTTGTGAAGCCTTTACTTCCCAGTACTGGAACCCTGGGCTGGTGAGTCTGGTGTGGGTCTAGTATCCTTCACTCCTCCAGGGGAAATCTTTGCAGCTGACATCCCTTCCAATTTTTAACCATTACACATGGTTTGGGTCTGGCCCATTCTGCATCTCTGTCTCTCCTACCAGTCTCGACGTGGCTTCTTCTGTGTGTCCTTAGTTGTAAGACTTCTGTTCAGCTAGACTTCAGGAGATTTTCAATGGTGGTTGTTCTGTAGTTTAGTTGTAATTTTGACGTGTTCATGAGAAGAAACAAGCACCCCATTTACGTGATCCACCATCTTGACCAGAATCCTTTTAATTTTGATTTTTGACATTTTTCCAAAGGAGACATTGAGGCAGCCAACAGGTCATGAAAGGATGTACATTAATTATCAGAGAAATGCAAATCAAAATTACATATCACCTCACACCTGTCAGAATGGGTATTATAAAAAAGACAAGAAATAACAAGTGATGGTGAGGGTGTGGAGAAGAGGGAACCCTCATGCATTTTTGGTGGGAATGTAAATTGGTACAGTCACTATGGAAAACAGTGTGGAAGTTCCTCAAAAAAATTAAAAATAGAACTACCATACAATCTAGCAATTCCACTTCTGGGTAATTATCTGAAGAAAATGAAAACACAAACTGGAAAAGGTATATATGCACCCCTATGTTCATTGCAGCATTATTTACAATAGAAAAGATATGAAAACAACCTAAGTGTCCATTGATGGCTGAATGGATAAAGAGATTGTGGTATATATACACAATGAAGTATTATTCAGCCATAAAAAAGAATGAAATCCTGCCGTTTGTGACAGCATGGATAGACCTTGAGGGCATTATGCTAAGTGAAATAAGTCAGACAGAGAAAGACAAATACCATATGATCTCTCTTATATGTGGAATCTAAAAGCCACCACAACAAAATCAACCAAATTCTTAGATACAGAGAACAGATTGGTGGTTGCCAGAAGTGGGGGTAGAGGTAGGATAAATGATTGAATTTTTTTAAATTTTAAATAAATGGAATAATTTATAATAATAATTTAACAAGTCAGACTAATGGTTATCCTTGGGATAGTACAGACTTTTGGGGGAGATTTAGGGGTATAAAATGTATTGCATTAAGATATTATTTATCTTAATTGCTGTGATTTTTGACATTCCCTTAAATTTTGTTCCAAAGGTGTGTCTCACTTGTCTCAACCTAGTCTCCTTCGACACCTCCAACCCCCTGTCATTTTCATGTTGCTTAGCAAGTTTCTTGGTTTTATTTGGAAAATCCCATTTCCTCACTGTCGTGAGATGCTGTTTGTGGCCTTCTTGAAGCTCTCAGACCCTCTTTGCTTGTGTGATGTGCCTCTCTCCCATCTTCTGTGGGCTACACCTGTGACCTTCTGCAGAAGCCTCCCTTTGGGCTACTGGGGCCAGTAGTGCCTGAAGATTTATGTCCCTGGGGTGACCCTTAGCCAACATCTGACAGATGCAGAAGTACAAGAGCCCAGCTAGCTTGCCTCCAGATCTACCAAATTCTGAAAAGCAGATTTTGCCTCAGAGCACCCTGTGTGATCAGCTGAGGCTGGGGCATCACCTAAACTTGTAGCCTGGCTTGGTTTCTTCCCTGCTCTCTTACTAGTTTTTCCTGGAAGTCCCTTCTACATGAATCACTTCTGCCTGAGTTCTCATCCCAGATATTACTTCTGGAAGAACTCCACCACTCAATAAAACTTAAGAGCCCTGTAGAACTCTTTTTTTTTTTTTAGGTTCTGCCTATGAAATTATGTTTCCTTAGCAACTGCACTCATCACCATGGCAACTCTGAGTCATGGTTGCCAAGGCAAAGTGGACTTTTTGAAAAGAGAAATCTTCACTAATTGAGTATCATTGTGGCTTATAACCCCTCGCCCCGCCTCATTTCTACTTTTTCTCTCCATGGCAGTCCTGTGTGGGCTATAGGGTTCTTTGTGTCTCTTAAAATGGTTATTTTCAATGAAATTCACACAAAATGGATCAAGCATGTGACCTGAGAGGCCACTACTTGGCCATCTCTTGGGCTGCTCAGGAGGGTGCTCTGTGTACCCAGCTAGATGCCAGAGGGCAGACTGCCCACAGATGCAGTTGGACTCTGGAGCGAGTCCAAGATGTAAAACAGTACCCAGAACTGCATAGCCAGTCTGCTCTGCAAGAATCTCCCTTAAAGTCCCCCAGACAAGGGGTGGCAGAGAACGGTGCAATTGTAGCACCTCAATATATGGAACTTTCAAAATGATGTTTCAATGAGAGATGTTGCTTTTTCTCTAAGGCACATACATAATGTTTTTTTTTTTTCAGTTGAAAGGACCTATAAAAAGCAGCTAGTTCTTTGCATAAGGTTTTGTTCTTCTTGGTGATAACTGTTTTTGTTTTTCCTCAATGTCTCTCTCTCTTCAGGGCTGACATTGTGTGGTCTCTTGCTAGCTCAGGCCACCTTGGCTGGTGGAGAAGCCTCACAGTGGGCAGGTGCCCTCTCGCCATTTTGTCTTGCTGTCTACTGGCTTCTCCAGAGAGCAGTACAGGGGTCAGGGCTGAGAGAATGTAGGTACCTTGCTGGCTTTATTTTACAAAAAATGACTCACAACACAAAACCCTCTATTATTCTAAAAAGCCCTTATTTTTCCTGTTCTGCTCTCTGTTTCCATGGAAATGTAACTAGTCTCCAGCTCATAAGTCAATGGCTGTAATGGTTGTATGCTGTTCTTTGTTATCTTCTCCAGGGAGGAAAAACACTTTGATTTCTATTTGCTCTCTTTGTCAATGGACAAGGTACTGTCATTGTAAAGCTCCATCAGATACTAAGTCATGATTGGGGCCAAGCAGAGGGAAATGCACTCTCCTCTTTTTCATTGTCACAATGCCCTGGAATAAATGCATCTGGGGAAATGCATTGGGAGAAATGTTGATTCATTCCCCCTAACCTTCAAGTTTAGCCTGGACACTCGGTAATGGAGATGCTCTCTCCCTGGTTTAATATCAACCCTTAGGTGTTTGGCAGGTCGTTCCCTCAAGGAAGACTTAACTCAAGGCAGGACCATATTGAGGCAAAGTAGATTTGTGTTGGTGAACACTACAGAACACTAAACCCACCCAGACCTCTTCCTTTCATTTAATGAATGCTGCTAATGATTGGCATCTATGACCTTCAGAGGCTTGTTTCTGGGTACAAGAGTCACCTCATTTGTACAGAATTGGTAAATGTTTAGCAACTGGCTTTATGAAAACAAACAATCAAAACCAAAACTAAAGTCCTGGTTTGTAGCATTTACCATTTTCCATGGTATAAATGCTGCCACTATGGCTGATTTCAAGCTACTAACTTGACAGTACTGAATTCCAAATTGGGAATAATTGCCTTTCGGGAGCCAGTACAAACCAGCTCCAGCACACCATTAGTTGGAAGGGCCTGGGATTTCCATTCCTACCTTTGTCCACTGCCAGGCAGCCAATGACAGACTGGTATGGGAAAACAAAATCCAGCTCCCTTGTCTCCAGGCAGAACAAACTCTGAGGTGCAACTGACACTCCAGAATTCTTCTGGGTTCAGCCTGAGTCTGAGACTTCACATGAAAGTATACCTTTGCTTGGTTTCCTCTCCTTTCTCATCCTGGTTCCTCCATTCCCTTACTAGTTTCTTCTGAAAGCAATTTTTAAATGAGTCATTAGCACACAAATTCTCATCTCAGGGTCTGCTTCTAGGAGAACTCACCTAAGATAGCCAATTACATGTTGTCCTGCCAGTGTCATAGAGACACCCTTCTTTTAAAAAAATTTTTTAGTTAAAAGGTGGACTGTGACAGAAAGTAATATTATGGTTACTTTTAGGACTTGTATTTATTGAATTTTAGGGTTCTGTGGACTAGGAATTGGAAGGTATAAAGTAAAAAAGAAAATGATTGGAATCTTTTCTTGATATTCTCCGAGTGAATCCTGCCATCTTGAGGAAGTAGAGAGAATCAAGGAACTGAAGGCTGGTAGGTTAGGGAGTTATATGTAAGAAGAACATTCATCTGAGGGAAAATGACTTAGTGAGAATGATGAAAGTAACAATAATAATCATTATCATTTACTGAGAATTTACTGTGTGCCAAACACATATTTAGTGCTCTATTGACATTATTCAGTAATGTTTACATAACAAGTCTTTATTGAGCACTTATTATGTACCAGACACTATTGTAATCACTGATAATCACAACAGTAAACAAAACAAAGTCCTTGCTCTCCTGGAGCATACATTATAGTTTGGGGAAGATACACAATAAACAAACATGATTATAATACATTAAAAGACACAAAGAAAAAATAAAGCAGGTAAAGAAATTCAGTGACTGGGATAAGGGTGTATATTAGTTTTCTAGGGCTACAATAATAAGTTACCACAAACTGGGTAGTTTAAAACAACAAGAAGTTATTCTTTCACAGTTTTGGAGACCAGAAGTATGAAAGCAAAGTATTGGCAGGGTCATTCTCCCTCTGAAGACACTAGAGGAAAATCCGTTTCAGGCCTTTCTCTTAGCTTCTGGTGTTGTCAGCAATCTTTAGTATTCTTTGGCTTGTAGACACATCCCTCTAATCTCTGCCTCTGTTGTCTTATGGAATTCTCTCTTGTGTGTCTCCATGGCTCTTCTCTTTTTTATAAGAACACCAGCTATATTGGATTAGAGCCCATACTGATGGCATATGACCTCATCTTAAGTTGATCACATCTGCAAGATCCTATATCCTAATAAGGTAATACAGGTCCTGAGAGTTAGGACTTCAATAAATCTTTTGGGAAGACACAATTCAACTTACAACAGGGTGCTATCTTTATACAGGTGGATATCTTTTCTGATAAGGTGACATTCGATCAGAGACTGGATAGAGTGAAAAAGCAAGCCAGAGTGAGCCATGTAGATATCAAGAGGAATAGTAAGTGCAAAGGCCCTGAGATAGGAGCATGCTTGGTAGAGTCAGGAGAATTAAGGAGGCTGGTATTTATATAGTAGAGTGAGCAAGGGGAGGGGAGGTTGTAGAAGACAAGGTCAGAAAGGTAGTAGAGGGCTAGATTGTATAGACCCTGATACAGACTTTGGCTTTGACTCTGAGCAAGATGGGAGCTATTGTAGGGTTCTGAGCAGAGGATGGTTGTGATCTAATTTCCCCTTTTAAAAGATCCCTCTGGCTGATGTGTGGGGAATAGACTGAGGGAAGGGATGGGGAAATCACAGAGGTCAGTGAGGAGGCTGTGGCAAAAACCTAGGTGAGAGCTGATACTGGTTTGTATCAGAGTGATTGCTGGGAAAGTGGTGACAAGTAGCTGAATTTTGGTCAAATTTGGAAGGTAAAGCCCAGCACAACATCTGCTCATTTAATCTTCTCAGCAACATTATAAGGATCTACTTATTATCCTCATTTTATAAACAAGTAAACCAAAACTCAGAGAGGTTAATAAGATTGCCCAGAGTCACTCAGCTTCTAGTAGGAGATAGAGTGAGGCCTGGGTCCTAGTATGTTCAACATTGGCACCAGTGATCTTAACAACCATGTGAAAGGTTTAACATCCCTATTGACTTAACCCTACCTGGACATGGGTTGGCAATGTGGCCTATCAATGGAAAAAGTCTCCCAAAAGGCATGTTCACCTTCTCACCCTCTGAATCTGTGTTTTGATCTTTTTTGGAAAAAAGGTCTTTGCAGACATAATTAAGTTAAAGATCTTAAGATCGGGAGATTTTCCTGGATTCTACAGGTGAGTCTTAAATCCAATGGCAAGTGTCCTTATAAGAGACAGAAGAGGAAAAGATGAAGACACAAAGGGGAAGAGAAAGAAACATAAAAATAGAGGCAGAGATTGTAATACTGCATCTATAAGTAAAGGAACACTTGCAGCCAACAGATATTGAAAAAGACAAGGAAGGATTTCCCCAGAGCCTCCAGAGGGAGCATGGCCCTGGTAATACCTTCATTTCAGGCTTCTGGCCTTCAGAACTGTGAGACAATACCTTTTTGTTGGTTTAAGTCACTGAGTTTGTGGTTATTCATTATGTCAGCCCCAGGAAACTACTACAGAGTCAGAGAGAAGTGAATTCCTCTTCAGCTCATTTCTTCTTAGGTTAAGCAAATTAGTGCACATTTGCATGGCAAACAAGAAAAAAGAGTTTTCTCTACAGACATTTGAGCATCAGTAGTGTGTGCCTTGCGTTGCTGTGATATGAGGTGAGGAGGAGTGTATGAGCCACCTTGTGCTATGCTGAACAGTAAAATCTTAAAAAGTGCTGACATCTTGCTTCTTAAAAGCTTTGTGTAGACTGCTGGACATTTGTTTAACTGAATGGTCACAGGGAGAGTAGGTTGTCAGCCAAGATGCTGTCAGGAGTCAAATGATTTGGTTGGCCTACTGCCACCTATCAGGGAGCGAGGTCTCCATGAGACTAGGCAAGGGGATAAGGTGGTAGTTTGCAAACATGTCCACAAATTCATTAACCTGCCTCCTATAAAGAGGTTGAGTCTAACTGCCTTCTCCTTGAATATAGACTGGCTTTAGTGGCTTGCTTCTGAGAAACAGAATGCAATGTTCCTTCCCAGTCTAAATCATAAAATTTGATACAGCTTCTGTGTGGCCCTCTCTCTCTGAAGACACAAACCTTTGGATCTCTGAGTTGTCTGTAAGAAATCTGACTACTTTTAAGACACCATGCTGGAGAGATCACGTGGAGATAGAGATGTTTGAGGAGCCCCAGCTATTCCAAGCCCCAGCTGTTTAAGTCTTTGCAGCCCAAATGCAGACCTGTGAATGAAGAAGCCTTTGAGGTGCCCTCATCTCCAAGCACCACCTGGCTGTGACTACATGAGAGACCCTGAATAAGAAACCACCAAACTAAGTTCAGTCAACCCGCAGATTGGAGGAGAGAGAAACAAATGATTGCTGCTGCTGTTCTACACTACTATGTTTGTGGTAGTTTGTTATGCAGCAATAGATAACTGGAACAGAAGAGTGTATTTAGATGATTACTTGGGAGAGCGGCAAAAAAGGAAGGAAAATGAATGGACTATAGGGGTAGTGGGGTTTGGTGGGATATAGTGGTGGGGGATACTACAGCTGGAGAGCTCTGGTTGGACAGTGAAATTAACCATATTTGTCCTTCCTTCCTTCCTTCCTTCCTTCCTTCCTTCCTTCCTTCCTTCCTTCCTTACTTCCTTCCTTCTTTCTTTTATCATTATTGAGGCCTTACTTGTTATAGAGAGAAACAATTTAGCAAGGCAAATTAGAGTAACAAACACAATAATCCAAGATGTACATGATGTAGAAGTAGCATAGGAAGTGAATAATCATTTTTATCTGGAAAGAGGAAAGGGATGTCAGGGAGTCAGGGAAGCCTTCTTTGAAGGTCAGAGTTTTGAAGGATGAAAGGAAGTAAAGGTAGATTTACTATGAAGCTAATGAATCTTAAGCAATAAGGATCCTCATGTGCATGGACACTTTCCAAGGCCCTAGGATGGGACTTAGTAATATACTCATATGGTAACATATTCCTGTAAAATTTGAAAGTGTAAGATATTTTGACTATAATTGGTTAAAACCTTATATGAGTCAAGGTTCTCCAGAAAAACAGATTATCTATCTATCTATCTATCTATCTATCTATCTATCTATCTATCTATCTATCTATTTACTATAAGGGATTGGCTTATGTGATTATGGAGGCTGAGCAGTCCCAAGACCTGCAGTTGGCAGATAGAGACCCAAGAGAGATGGTGATGTAGTTCCAGTCAGAGTTCAAAAGCCTTAGATCCAGGAGAACCGATGGTATAATTCCACTCCAAGGGCAGGAGAAGGCTGATGTCCCAGCTCAGACAGGCAAATTTCCCTCTTACTCAGCCTTTTGTTCTATTCAGGACTTCAGTGGATTAGATGTTGCCCATCTACATTAAGGAGGGCAATCAGCTTTATTCAATCTATGGGTTTTAAATGCTAATCTTATTCAGAAACATTCTCACAGATACACCCAGAATAATGTTTGACCAAATGTTTGGGCACCTTGTGGCCCAGTCAAGTTGACACAGATCTCTGTCTCATTTCTTTCTGATTTTTACTCCGTGACATTTCCCCTCACGTTAAGTGGTGTTAGGTAGTGTTGGAATTCTAGAATCCAACTAAGAGGAAGCTGAGTTGGGGTTACATTTAGTTTGGTTTTAGTGGGATAAAAAATGATGAGCTGTATAAAGTCACTTCATATATAGTTAAGTTATTGCTAGACTTCCTGGCATAGGAATGGCTTCAAGGAAGATCTGTACCATTCACTGTATAGACTCCCTTGGCATTGTGATGTGGAAGTCCAGGTACTGAGGTTGTATCATGATATGAATATATTCTGTATCTGGCATCAGAATCATGTAATGAAACATTTGTGCTTTAATAGATAACTATGTATTATCTAGGTGACACCACTTTTGATGATCAATTTCTGATTCTATGGGATAAATTGTAGATAGCCTACAGCAATGCAAAATAATTCTTGCCTAATGATATGCAAATTCTCTCCTGTCTGGTGGAGGTTCAACTGACTTTCCTAACCCCTGTAGAAAAACTGGATTATAAAGTCTTTTACATTAAAGAACCTCTGTTCTGATTGGCTTATAAAGATAAATAAGCACTTACATAAATTAAGTATTCCTTGAGTTATAGAGAATAAGGAAAATTAACTTCTAACACCTTAAATGTGCTAGAATAAAAAAAATTCTTGTAGGAACTAACTCAAGAATCTAATTTCTTAATTTATGTAAATCTTTGGTAAATAAGATTAGTTTACTATCTTTGGTTCAGTAAAAACAGCTGCATCTTTTGGTTTTTCAGTGTTAAGTATAATATAAGCAGACACTTTATTCTACTTAGTATGTTCTTCCAGATTTATAGAGATTTGCTGACCAAATAAAGTAGCATTACTTCTATTTGATGTTTAAGGTTATGAAAAGTGTAAATTTGTGTTTAACCAAATTGAATTATTATTCTGACAAATTTTATTTCAACAAAAATTATGCTTTTTTGTATGTCTATTTGAAGATAATTTCCAAGACTTTTAAGATACTCAAAAATTGGGTTGATATTAAATTGAGATAATTAATAGATATTTATTGGATGCTTAGATCATTTCTCAATAAGTTAAAAGACTGAAACACTATTATTAAGCAGAACTTTAAGTTTTTATGCTTTAGCTTTTTATTTTTATTTGCTTTAAATAGGCTATATCTTTGAGTCTGTTAAGGAATATGTTCATTTTTTTTTTGCCACACTGAGAGTTTGTATAAAGAATGTGTGTGGCTATAGAAAGTTGTATTACATTTTTATGAGCTCTACAAATCCACTAAAATCCTGGTGTGACAGATAGCTCTCAATTATCCACTCCCTTCCCAGTTTTCCTTGAGAAATAGAATACTTTGGTTCATGGCTATGAAGGGGAGGAAAAACTTTTCCTTTACATTCTCACATTCTGTGAGTGAGACCTGCAAATTAAATTGAAAAAAGACAGATTAACAAGAAAAATTAGAGTTTATTTGTTCATGCAACATACGTGCACGTGAGAGAACTCAGTGATGACTACCTCAAAAAGGTGGTTAGAATTTGGGGCTCATATACCATCTTATTAGGTGAGGGGGAGGAAATGAAAGACACTTATGATAAAACAAATAATTTTTTGAAAGATAAATGGGTTTTCAGGAGAACAAGTAGAAGATAAGAAAGTTTGTGATGTTTGTCTATATAGGTATGAGTGCTCCTTCATGGGCCATAAAACTTGCCTAGAGGAATTAGGGTAGGTTTCATTGGCATTATCCTTTCCAGGAGTACATCCAACATGAAGAGGAATTTATGGCAGCCTTATTTCTCAGAAGTTCCTGCTTTTAGTCAGATAAGGGAAGCTCTGTGAGGGTTTTATTTTTTCTTCTGCATCTGTTAAATCATAAATGTCTTCAGCTTAAAATAAACCACCTCTGGGTTTCTGAGTGAATCCCCATAGTTATAATGAATATAAGTGATTGAAACTATACTTAGTAGTAATTTCAGAGAAATACACTTATGGACATGCTTTTGTATTTCAAGGAAAATAATTTGGTCTTAAAAGCAGCAGTTCTCAGAGTTTTGGGGTTTTTGAGAGGGGAATCTCTAAAACTCTTTTTCACTCTTCAAACTTATTGAAGACCTCAAAGAAGTTGTTTGTCGTTGCTGTTTGTCTGGGTTGTAGCTAATGATATTTACTGTATTGGAAATTGAAAGTGAAACATTGTTTAAATGTGTAAATACTTACTAATTTATTTAAAGACAGCAATAGTGAACACATTGCATATTAATGGCATCTTAGTATTGCTACTAAATTAGTTATAACCTATAGACCCTCTGGGATCTGCCCTAAGGAGTCAGTCTATTCAAGAATATGAACAAGCTTAACATAGGACAAAACTTGGTTAAGTGCATTGTATTTGCCTTAGTTTATAATACTTGAGTCTAAAAAACTATGAAATGTGTTAAAATCTGAGCAAAGTTTTCTCAGTTTTGGTGGGCTAATTTCTTTGGTTCACTTTTTACCTTCACCTATAGCATGAATAGTTACTTTTTTCTCTGTACTCTGCATAGGTGACAATTATCTATGCTGTATGTTGACATTAATATGCTTTTTGTCATTTAGAAAAATGAACAAAAGTTCCTGACTTATTAAAGAACTAAAATCCATAATAGTTATGTTAAAATCTATATATTTAAAAAATATATGTTTCTTGTCACTTTGATTAAACAGGTAACTGAATATGGTTTCTTAGCCACCCATGATCCCATCTTAATCAAATGTTTTAATCTCCTCTGATAATTTTTGGGATTTTTGCCTTCTCTAAACCAAATATTAAATAAAAAATAAAACTCTCAGCATATTTTTTTATACTTAAAACTATCTGCCAGATTTTTCCAAGGGACCCTGAAAAATTACAAAGAAGTAATTAAGTTTATTTGATATGTTATGATTGATGAGTTGCATGGAAGAGTTGTCAAATTAAAAGCGATGCTCAATTTTCTCTAGGTTGAATTTGCATAGGTAAATTTTTTAGTAAAAATATTTTAGAATTTGGACATTGTTTGGGAAGTTCCTAGAGATTTGTCGATGCCCTTGGTCTCTAGAATATGATTCTGTTTACTGGTGCCCTGAGGTTGCTTTGATTGATGATATTAGGCAATAGCAATATAATATCACCTGCCATAATTTTAGGTATTATTTAAAATGTGTACAGTTCTTATTTTTACATTTGAATCTAGTCCAGTGCTTTTCAACTGGGAATGCCCATCAGACTTATCTATGGAATTTAATAAACATGCAGATGTCTAGGACCTACTCCAGACTCATAGAATACTTTGCTGTGAAGCCTTGGGTGCTTAACTTCACATCTGATGAGATATGTCTATGTCCCAGGGGATTGTGAAGATGAAACAAATTGACAAATGAGAGTTCCCTCTTGCAATGCTGAGCATTGCACACAGTTAACAGTCAATAATTGTTCTGGCCTCCCTTTATGATTGTGATACCTCAACCTCACTTATTCATCCTTTGGCATTCATAATGACTTGGCTTTAGCAAAATAAAGATTGGTGTTGGCCTGAGGGATAAAAAAGGTGGGTATTATAGGCCCTACTCATCTCTAGGAATGACTCAGCTTCTGGCTTTGAAACAGTTCTCTGGTGCATTCATTTTAAACGTGAAATTATCTTTTGATGACAAGCAGGAAGATGGGGGAGGGAGGATGTGTTCCTCAATAGAAAACTGTGTATTATCTAAAGGATATTCCTCTGGGCTATCAAATTCTGATTCTACGGGAGCTATTTTACAGCTCTGTAAGTCACAAATAACAGATAACGATACAAATAATTGTTGGCCATAGGTGTGCAACTTCTGTTCTGTCCTATAGAGGTTCAGCTGATTTCCGCCCCCCACTGTGGAAAAACCAGTCTGCTTGTATTTGCATATTCATTTCAATATTCTTTTAGGCTAGATACATTTGTACTTTTTTTTTTTTTTTTACACTTCATCCTGAATTGGTTATAACATCTGCTTGGGTTTTTATTGATTGAGTTAAATAAAACTTGAATGCATTTATTTTTATATTTGTATAAGAGTCATGATTTTATCCTTTTTTGGGAGAACTATCTTTTAATGGTTAGTGAGGAGAAACAAGGCTTGAAATATACAAAGGCAGAAGCTAGTCAGATGTATAAAATTCTGAGTGGAGAATTTGGTTCTCAATGATGCCTAGTCATAACAGAAATTTTCTCCTATTAGGAAGTATGTAATGATGCAGCAAATACAACCACAAATGTGCTTTGGAAGTGTTAATAAAATTCATATATTTTTTAGAGGGGAGATGTTTGTGTTATGTGCTTTAAAATTTACAGTGATATATGTTCTCAAATTTATAATTTGATGATATATTTCCTAATTCTAAATAAATACAGATGATCCCTGACTTAACAATGGTTTGACTTATGATTTTTTGACTTTACAAAGGTAGAAATGTGATAAGCTTTCAGTAGAAATCATACTTTGAATTTTGAATTTTGATCTTTTCCAGGGCTAGTGATATGCTGTACAATATTCTCTCATATTGGTGAGCAGTGGCAGCAAGTTGCAGCTCCCAGTCAGCCATGCGATCATGAGGGTGAACAACTAATATTCTACAGTGTATTTGTTGTGTTACATGATTTCACCCAACTGCAGGCTAATGTGAATGTTCTGAGCATGTTTAAGGTAGGCAAGGCTACACTGTGATGTTCAGTAAGTTAGGTGTATTAAATGTGTTTTTGACATATTTTCAACTTACAATGGGTTTATATGGATGAAATCTCATTGTAAATCTAGGAGCATCTGTAATTACTTTCAAATCTAATTTTGTATTTGTAATATTGTGTTCTATTGCTTAGAGGGCATCTAAATGTATAAGCTTTAGGCTCTACAATACCCTCAATCCTCATCCCCACCCAAATCATTTTTTTTTAATGTAGGTTTTAAAAATTTGAATTGGTTATGGTCATTGCCCCTTTACATTTTGACTTCCCTCTGTCCCATTTCCC
>NW_006440820.1:2014318-2032756 GCF_000325575.1 Pteropus alecto
AGCTAGGTATTGTTTAAAGTGGTAAAAGTAGATTTCATTCAGGACTATTGCAGTAGGGAAAAGAGACCTCAGTATGGAACTGGGGTTCAGTTCTGAATATAGCATGGTCAGGCAGGAGTTTATAGCCAAGGAGCAGGAAGGGAATATGTTGGTGGATGGAAAATTACTATGAGGAAATATCAGAGGTAAAGGGGATACTGGCTAAATTGACCTAAAAGAATTCTTGCTGAAAGCAGAACAGGGTGATCTGACATCACTTGAAGGATGGTGAAGGATGAGAAACCCAATCAGATATCCACAATGATCAGATACGGAGGATGAGGGATCCCAGCTAAATTGACTTTAGCAGGATTCTTGCTAAAATTGGACAATGCAGAAACAAACACATCAGACCAAAAATTGAGACCTGGTGAGAATTTCAGGAGAGCCTGAGTAGAGTTTGGTCAAGGAGAGATCTTCGTCATAGATAATGTTAGGAATTCAGCAAAGCAAGTTGATTTGAGAACATATTTAATTTCGGTTAGGTAGGCTATAATGATGTATTTCTCAGTTGCCTTTGTCAAATAAAAAATCCAGACTTGGTAAGGTGGGATTTTACTCAAAATGATTGTTGCTGGTGGGGCAAAGGGACTACTACAATAAGAACTCTCTGTCCATAGATCTGCAGGCCTCTCAAAGATTAGGCAAAAAATGGTTTCTTTCATAGAGAGGAGTAAAAAAGGCTAGAAAGAGCTGTGTATGGAGAAGAGGGATGAAGAATGAATTGAATAGATAGTAGTTGATGAGAGAAGTTCTACTTAGAGGCCAGAGTACTCTTAGGGGGAACTGTATGCTGCCTCGAGCTGACAGTGACCAAAATTCAGAAGCTTGGAGGAACAAGAGAAGCCTAATCGAAGTTTAGGTAACAAGCATTTGGTTCTGATAGATTAGTGGAGACACACAGTTTGGATAATTATTTATGAGACAAAGAATGGAAATTCAAGGAGTCTGCATCTGACCTTTTTTATAGGTAAACAAGGGGGGCATCCAAGAATCCTATCTAAGTCATATGGGGAAAGGAGGGGATTCTTTATGATAAGCTGTTTCCCAGAACACAAAAGGTGGTTAGATTTATTAACCATCTTTGTTTTCCAGGAGCACAGAAATCAACTGAAATTCAACATTGTCACTTTTGAATGTAATTATTTCTAGATGTCCCAGTGTAAGAATGGTCTCTAGGAGTGCTACCCATAGTACTGACCAACTAGGTATTGCAACAGAAAAATGCAAGGTCAATCCTTAAGAGGCAGAGATAAATTCCCAATAAAAGCAATGAATAGGATTGTTGATAATCCAATTAATTAAGATGAGGGAGTTATAGAAACACATTGAGAAAAATTAATTTTTTGTAGACGTGACATGAAATATTAACATCTCCAATGATAACACTCAATTTCTGATACAACACAAAATAAAATAGTGAGGACACACTGTATAATGAGTGTTGTCAATTTAAAGACTATTAAAAAAGATTAAAGATTCAACAACTGAACAAGAACATTTGAAATGCTCTGAAAGAAACTTATTTGAGATTTTCCTGGATTTGATGATTATCCTAAAGTTTTACATATTACATGAGTTGTGAAGCTGCAAGAAATAATTCTAAACTACCATTATAAAAAACAAATTCTGATTGCTTGGGCTAGAAGGAAGACAGTTATTTTTTCATTCTTTCTATTAAAAATTATATTATAAAATTGTCTGAAGAAGCAATTGAAAGTATTGTGGTCTATTTTTGAATAATGGCTCCAAAGCATCATGCCTCCTTGTTTTCTCATATCTTAGCAAAGTGATTTTGCAGCTTCTGTCACAAGGTGGAATCCATTTTTCCACTCCTAGAATCTGTACTGACCTTGTGACTTGTTTTCACCAATAGAATGCAATGGGATTGACACTACAACTTCTGCCTCACAGCTTCTGTTTGCACTCTTTTGGGCTACTCTTGTCACAAGGTAGGGAAGACCAATCTAGATAATAAGAAACCATGTAGAGAAAGAAGCTCAGCTGACAGCCAGCATCCAGGCCCCAAACATGTGGATGAAGCCATTTTGGACCCTCTAGCCTTTCTAGCCACTATCTAATTGCAATTGCATGAGTTAGCCTGGGCAAGACTTGCAAGAAACCTACCCAGTCAAACCAAAGAATCATGAGAAATGATAAATCATTCTTTTAAACCACTAAGTTTTAAAATTGTTTGATAGTAATAGATAACTGATACAGGTATGAAGCAAAAAAAAAGCAAATAGTGTGGTAGTATGCCAAGTCATTAATTAATAAAAATGTTAGTTTTTTGATTTGGTGATATAGTGGTACTTATTGGCCTTTAAAATTTCTAAATTTACTGTGACCTCTTTCTCATTCTATATTCACTTTCTAATTCAATTTTGTATTAGTAATTCTTTTTCTTAAAAAGGGACTCCAAATTACTTAAGCCTTAAGCTTCACAAAGCCTGGAGCTAATAGGAAGCCCTCTCTTCCTCTGTTACTATCTTCCCTCCTAGAGCCCTGTCTCCTCATATTTTAAGCTTCCTTCTACTTCTTACCCCAGCTCATTTGAGTCCACCTCCTTCCTGAATAAACCTCTTATTGTAGTCATGTGACCACCAGGGGACAAAAAGCCATAAACAATATCAAATTATAGGCTTCTGGACATCTATGGAATCACTGATGGGAAGTCTAGGATGAGGGAGAAGGATATGAGAGCTCATTGTGGCCTATTCTCAGTGTGTGGTGAGAGGAAGCTGGATACCTTGTAGGTAGGGAAGTACACAGTGGAGATCAGAAGGCAACTATTTCCTCCTACACAGTATGCCAGACTGGAGGCCAAACTCCAGAGTGATGGAAGAGGCTTGGTGTCCCAGTGAGAGAGAGGGGAGGTCTTGGGATATGGGAAATATTCTTCTTCCTAGTTTGGAAGCAGGAATTTGTGAGGGACTTTGTTTTTCTCCGCAGGCTGTGGAGATGGAGCCAAGAACAGGACCAGGTCTTTGTCAGGAGGGTTCTTTTTTGAGGAGGAATGTAGCTGGATAGTGAAGATAAGACAGGCAAGGAACCATGGAGGCAAGTTGGTCATTCTTTGCAGTATAGTATAGAGGTTAAGAACACAGCCTTTGATACCAGACTGACTAGATATAAGTCCCAACTCTTGTTTGACCTTGAGAAAGTTATTTAAGTTTTCTGTGCCTTAGTTTTTTTTCATCTATAAAATTGATATACCAATAATACCTATCTGTTCTGGTTAAACTACCCTAAAATTAGTAGTATAAGATAACCACCATTTTATTATGCTCACGAATTTTGTGGTTCAGGAATTCAAAAAGGGCACAGTGGAGACAGTTTATCTCTGTTCCATGATGTCTGGGGTCTCTACTGGGAAGACGTGAAAGGCTGAGGTAACCTGAAGGACTGGGGGCTGGGATCATCTAGAGGCTTCTTCACTCACATGTCTAACTCTTAGGTTGGGATAACTGAAGGATGGGATTGCTGGCCAGAGGACTTCTATGCCTGAGAACTGGGTTCCAAGAAGTAGCACCTGGAAGTAAGTGTCTTATGAGAATCAAGCAGAAGCTACGTGGCCTTCTATGACTAGCAAGTCACATAGTATCACTTCTGCTATACTATATTGATTGAAATAGTCCAAAGCCTACCCAGATTTAAGGGTAAGGGACATAGATTCTACTGCTCGATGAGAGGAGTGGCAAAAATTTGAGGAGATCCAGTTTTAAAAACCATCTTACTATCTCATAGGTTAATTGTGAAAATCAAATTAGTTATTATATACAAAGTATCAAGCTTGGTGTGAATGTCATTAGGTGAAAGTTTTTACTATTTGCAGGACAGAGTTCCTCTGGGAAAGGTTTTTGCCAGAGAAGGCAGAGTTGGGGACAATGTTGAAATAATGACCCCAGGTGGGTGTCTGCAGAGGCAGAGGCTGAGAACACCTCAAGGGTGGGCTGGCCCAGCTCAGACAGGACCTATTTTCTGAGCTATGACTTCAGGGTCAGCTGTCAGCTGTCCTGCCCAGGGCATATAGAACTCAGATACATTTGGGTCATCAGAAATATAACTCAACACAGCAGGACCCTTATTCTCTTGTAGAGGTGATGTTTCTGCCAGAACCTGCCCCTAAAGAGTGACCCAAATATGTGCCTCAGGCCCCACAAACACAGGCTTCTCTCTGGGAAAGCTGCTTTACTCTGACATTAATTAAAGCCCTAAAATGTTCTGCTAACACCAAATCCCCCTCCATGGGAAACAGTTCTGTATGTGTTTCTACATATTTGGGAGAGCAAAACTCCATCTTTACTTGCAAGCCCCTTTGGGCACATTAGCCTTCTGTTCAGCAGCAGTGACAACAGAGGATATTTAACTCCTCTTCACAAAATGACACACTAAACCCTTGCTACTCTAAGTGTGGTCCATGGACCAGAAGCATTGGCATTACCTAAGAGCTGTGAGAAATGCAGAATCTCAAGCTCCACCCTAGAATTTGCATTTTGCAAGATCTTAGTTTATGCTTCCACATATTAGAGTTTGAGAAAGATAGACTTAAATTACCAGTAGACTCTCACTTCCCCTATTCAAGCCAATTCTTGAATATCATGCCCTATTACTACCGTTATCATTACTATTTAAAAGAAAGTACAACGGTGTTTATAGAGAGGGAATGGTGACCTCCCAAGATGGGGCAGGGGAAGTTTTATATTATAGTAAGTTTCTTTGCTGAGTATGAACCAACTTTATTCAGAGTGGGCAAGAAGTAGAGTTAGTTGGACTATAAATTCTGACAGAGTAAAGTAAGCCATGATACTGATGACTTAAGCCCGTAATATATAGTTTCAGGGGAGGTGAGGAGAGAGGCACAGACCAGAGTCAAAATTTATGCGTAATTGAAAACATAGGTGGGCTTGATGAATGCTGGTTTCCTTCCTCCTGGGAGATGTCAAAAGCCTGGATTCTGGAAATATGCCTTGCCCTCTCCTTCCCCAGTCTTTAGAGAGACATTGGGGAGTTTTATGTAACATCATTATGGGGAACCTGAGTTTCCTTTGGTAGAATTATAGGAGGAAGGGAGAGGAGGAGAGATGGTTGCTCAGATTCTACAGTGGATATTGGGGGTTTGTGAGAACAGATGAGAGCACTATACCCCCAGGATGGGAGTACCACATGGATCTTAGAGTCCTCAGGCAAATCTAGACACCAGACAAGGAAAGCAAGGCCCATGGTGATACATTGTTTTAGGTCAGTTTCCTTAGAAGCAAAGCCTGTAATTTAAATTTCTCTTTGAGTAATTTGCTGGGGAAAAGGGGAGACTGAGGGAAGCAAGATGGAGCAGGAGAAAAAATGTTGAGCAAGGATATTATTTCAGCTAGAGAATAGCTTCCACCTGATCCGAGGAGGAAGTTTCTGAGCCTAAATTGCATGAAAAATTTGGTCCCACTTTGAGGCAAGGAACTGGTCTTTTGTACCCTTGTGTTGGTCCATCATTGACCAGCTAGTGATTGGCTGAGGCCAGTCCCTACAGTCGGGGAGCTGTTGGCAGAGTCTCTTCATCAAGTGTTTCTCATTTGGTTGAGAGTAAATCTTCAGAGAAGGAGACAGTTGTGAATTATGAGCCAACACCCACAGAAACTGGCATGTGAGTGTACTAGCCAGCAAGGAATCTGGGTAGGCACCGAGAGTATTCACCACAGGTGCCTTCCATCTTGTGTCGCTACTGTGATCCTTTGATAACTGTTGAGATTTCTGACATATCCAGGCAGAGCTGCAGGTAGGGGACAAATACAGGAAGTGGAAACCTTGGGAAGTCAGTGCTAAAACCAACTTGCTACTTTCTCTCTAAGAGCTCTTTTCTTTTCCCGTGTGTGTGTGTATCCATCCATCCGTCTGTCTCTCCATCCATCCATCTATCCATCCATTTTGCTTCCTTCCTGCTCTGGGTAAATATATTGATTACTATTTGTTGTTTTTTTATAATGATTTTTAATTTTTCATTTACAGTTGGCATATAATATTATGTGCAACAAGTGATTAGATATTTATATAACTTAAGAAAGTGATCATCCCAATTAACCTAGTACCCATCTGCCACCAAATAGTTACTACAATATTATTGACTATATACTTTATGCTATACTTTACATACCTATGACTATTTTGTAACTACCAATTTGTACTTCTTAATTCTCTCCCTTTTTCACCTCCCCAAACGCCCACCCATCTGGCAACCATCAAAATGTTCTCTGTATCTATGAGTTTGTTCCTGGTTTGTTTGTTTGTTTGTTTGTTTGTTTCTTTAGATTCCACATATAAGTAAAATCATATGCCATTTGTTGTTCTCTGTCTCATTCACTCTACTCAGCACAATACCCTCTAAGTCCATCTATGTTGTTGCAGGTGGCAAGATTTTATTCTTTTTTTTTATGGCTGAATATTCCATTGTATATATGTACCTCCTCTTTATCCATTCATCCATTGACAGACACACAGATTTCCTCCATATCTTGACTATTGTAAATAATACTGAGTTGAATATATGAACTCACATTTCCCTTTGAAGTAGCATTTGGGGTTTCTTTGGATAAATACCCAGAAGTGGGATTACTGGGTTCTTAGTCTCTTGTTATAGCCTTTGTTTTAAATTCTATTTTGTCTGGTGTATGTATTGCCACTTCAGCTTTTTTTTGTTTGTTTGTATCCATTTTCATTAAATACCTTTTGATTGCTGGATCATATAGTATCATATGGTAGATGAAGTCTTAGTTATTTAGAGGAACTTCCATACTGTTTTCCATAGTGGTTGTATCAATTTGCAGTCCCACCAGTAGTTTGAGGGTTCCTTTATCTCCATATCCTCTCCAACATTTGTTATTACATGTTCCGTTGATAACAGCTATTCTAACAGGTGTGAGATGGTATTTCATTGTGGTTTTGATTTTCATTTCCCTAATAGTTAGTGAAGTTGAACATTCTTTCATATGTCTTTGGCCATTTTTATGTCTTCTTGGGAGAAGTGTCTGTTCAGGTCCTATGCCCATTTTCAAAATGTATTGTTTGTTTTGCTGTTATTATTGGGTTGTATGAGTTCTTCATATATTTTTGGTATTAGGCCCTTATCGGAGGCATTGCTTGCAAATATATTTTCCCATTAGGATGGTTGGGTTTTTTTTCACATCTTTTTCTGATAATTCATTATTAGAGTATAGGAATGCTATGGATTATTGAACATTGATTTTCTATACTGAAACTTGTATTTGTTTATTATTTCTAGTAGTATTCTTGGGAAATGTTTAGGGTTTTCTGCATGGAGTATAATGTCATATGCAAATAGTGACAATTTGACTTCTTTGTTTCCTATTTGAAGTTTTTTATTTCTTTCTCTTGCCTGATTGCATTCACTAGGACCTCCAATATTATATTGAATAACCATGGTGATAGCAGATAGCCTTGTCTTGTTCCTGATCTTAGAGAAAAGATTTATGGTTTTTCACCATTAAGTATAATGTTAGCTGAGGGTTTGTCATATATGGCCTTTATTATGTTGAAGTAGGTACTTTCCTTCTGTATCTATTTTATTAGTGTTTTAATCATAAATGGATGCTGTATCTTGTCAAAGGCTCTTTATGCATCTATTGATATGAACATACGATTCTTATTCTTTATTTTGTTTGTGAGGTGTATCACATTAATGGATTTGGATATGTTAAACCATTTCTGCGCCCCTGGGATGAAGCCCAGTTGATCATGGTTGATCATGTATTGTTTTATTTGTTTTGCTATTATCATATTTAGACTTTTTGCATGTGTGTTCATGAGACATATTGATCTGTAGTTTTCTTTTTGTGTGTTATCTTTACCAGGTTTTGATATCAGGGTAATATTGGCCCGTAAAATAAGTTAGGAAGTATTGCTTCCTCTTTGATATTTTTGAAAAGTTTGAGAAGAATAGGTATTAAATCTTCTTTGAATATTTGTTAGAATTCACTGGTGAAGCCATCTGGTCCTGGACTTTTACTTTTTGGTAGGTTTTTGATGATTGTTTCAATTTCTATACTGTGATCAGTCTATTTAAATTTTTCAATTCTTCCTGATTCAGTCTAGGAAGGTTGTATATTTTTGAGAATTTGTCCCTTTTTTCTAGGTTATTAAATTTGGTGCTACATAATTTTTCTTAATATTCTTGTATGATCTTTTCTATTTTGGTGGCATCTGTCATAACTTCTCTTTCATTTCTGATTTTGTTTATTTGTGTCCTTTCTCTTTTTTCCTTAGTGAGTCTAGCCAGAGGTTTGTCAATTTTATTAACCTTCTCAAAGAACTAGCTCTTTCTTGCATTAATATTTTTCTATTGTTTTTGTTGTTGTTGTTCTCAATTTAATTTAATCGTGCTCTAATTTTGATTATTTCCTTCCCACTGCTGACTTTGAGGTTTATTTGTTATTTTTCTTTTTTAAAAGATGTAGTGTTAAGTTGTTTATTTGGGCTCATTCTTTTTTTGGGGTGAGGGGATAGGCCTGTAAGGATATGAACATTTCTCCTGTTATTGTTTTTGCTGTTTCTCTAAAGTTTTGATATGTTGTATTTTCGTTGTCATTTGATTCTAAGTATCTCTTGATCTCTCTTTATATATTCTATGACCTAGTTTTTTAGTACTGTTTTATTTAATCTCCATGTATTCGTGGTTCTTTCCCCTTTCTTTTTATAGTTGATTTCCAGTTTCAAAGCATTATGTTCAGAAAATATGCTTAGAATGTTTTCAATCTTTTAAATTTGTTGAGGCTTGTTTTGTGTCTCAACATATGGCCTATCTTTGAAAATATTTCATGTGCACTAGAGAAAAATGTATAATCTGATGTTTTGAAATGGAGGGCTTTGTAAATGTCAATTATGTCCAATTGGTCTAATGTGTCTTTTATGGTTTATATTTCCTTATTGATTTTCTCTTTGGAAGATCTATCCATAGGTGAGAATGGCATATTTAGGTCCCCTACTATGGTTGTGTTTTTGTCGATTTCCCCCTTTAGTTCTGTTAGTACATGCTTTATATATTTTGGTGCTCCCTGATTGGGAGAATAGATATTAATAATTGTTAGATCTTTTTGACGTATAGTGCCCTTTATCATTATGAAGTGTACATCATTGTCTCTTGTTACCTATTTTATCTTAATGTCTATATTGTCAGATATAAGTATGGCTGCACCTACTTTTCTCTCGATGGCAAAATTGGCTTGGAGTATCATTTTCCACCCTTTCATTTTGAGTCTGTATTTGTTCTTGCAGCTGAGATGTGTCTCTTGAAAGCAGCATATGGTTGGGCTTTATTTTTTGATCCATAGTGCTACTTTCCCCCTTTTTATTGATGAGTTCAATTCATTTATATTAAGGGTGATTTTTGAAATATGAGGTTTTCCTATAGCCATTTTATTTTTTGTTTTCTGGTAGCTCAGTGTCTCCATTGCTTCTTTGTTCTTGTGTTTCTGTCTGTTATTTTAATTTGTGGTGTTTTATGATTTTTTTCCTCTCCATTTCCTCTTGTTTTATATTATGTGTCTGAGTAATGGTTTTTTTGTTGTTGTTGTTGCGGCTACCATTTTTATGTAAAGGAAAGTTATATACATACAGTCATCATTTTTCTTCTTTGTGTGACTTATCTCCATTCCCCTTTGTGGATTTGGATCTTTATTCCTTCTTCTTTTCTGTTTTTGTTGTCTCAAATTAACCTTATGCTGTACATTCATTTCTAGGTTGCAATAGCTGTTGTCTTCTCTCTTTTTAAAGTGTTTTTTTTCTTTAACCATTATGTAATATTTAAGTTTTTAATACCCAGTTCTTAAGGAGGGTTTCACTTTCTTTTTTCTGTCTGCCTGTTAGTCATCTTATTCATAGTTATGTATTTTTTTGTCCTTTTTCTTTCAGGTAGAATGACCCTCTTCACTATTTCCTGTAATGCAGGTCTTGTGGTGGAAAATTCCCTCAGTTTTTGTATGTCTGAAAAGGTCTTTATTTTTCCTTTATATCTAAAGAAGAAATTTGCTGAATATATTATTCTTGGATGGTAATTTCTCTCTTTCATAGTTTGAATATTTGGTTTCACTATTTCCTAGTTTGTAAAGTTTGCGCCGAATAGTTCAATTATAATCTAATTGGTTTTCCTTTATAAGTCATCACCTTTTTTTCTCTGGCTGTATTGAGAATTTTTTGTTTGTCATTACTTTTTGACAATTTTAATATAATGTGTCTTGGAGAAGGCCTTTTTGGGTTGAGAGTCTTTTCGCCTTTTTGGTGGTGTCCTTTCTAAAGCACAAAAGTTTTCCATTTTGATGAAGTTCACTTTATCTATTTTTTGTTTTTCACTTCTGCTTTAGATGTCATGTCTATGGAAACATTATCTAATTCAAGATAATAATGGTTTATTTCTGTTTTATTCTGAGTTTTGTTGTTTAAGCTATTACACCAAAGTCTATGATCTGAGTTAACTTTTGTATATCGTATGAGGTCGGGATACAATTTCATTCTTTTACATGTGGGTATCCATTGTCCTGGTGCCATTTGTTGAAAAGAGAATTTTTGTAACATTGAATTATCTTGGCACCTTTGTTGACAAATTAGATTTTAAATAAACATCAGATACGAGAAAAGATAGCATTGAAAATTAATAGAAAAAAACTCATACAGAACTTACTAATCTGGTTAATGGGCAAGCAGATATCTTTTTAAAGAGTCTATTCACACATTTGTGGTTTTGTCTATATTGTTTTTTATGTGCAGGCAGTGTGTCCTTAGAGCTTTACAGAGCAGCAAGTTGAATTTTCTGGAAGGATCTGCAGTGAGTGGTGCCAGGCTCTGTACTCAATTCCTTTCTCTAAAATGGGGATAAAATGATACCTTATACTGTTATTGTGTAGATGGAATGAGGTGATAAGGTAAAATGCTTAGGAGAGTGTTTGGTATTTCTTGGGTGGCAGGAATATCGTGCCCATTCCCATATCTTGAGCCCCTGTCCCAGTGGCTCCATTCACATAGAATATCACTACCTCTCTTCTTGCAGCCCCCTCCCCTGCAGGCCCTCCATCTCCTAACACCCCTGGGCCTGCGTCTAAGAATCTATTTTAGGGGGATTTGTCTATTTGTCATATAGAGATTCTATGGCTCAAGAGACCAAGATGGAGTAAAAGGTAATAGCATGTAATCCCTCAGAAAAGCAGGACTTATAGAGTAATAATGATAGACCTGCTTTGCAGTCCTACAGATAAGTGCAAACCAAGGCCAGGGTTTCAGGGTTTTCAGGGTTTCAGTTAGTTTCTGTAACTATGTTTTCCTATATCGACTGGCCTAGCTGTTTCTCCATCTCTCCTCACTCAACTCCTTTACTCTGGAGCAGCTAAGGAGTTCAGCAATCTTCCTGACACATCTAATATGTGTCTTTCTTCAATTTACCATTGTGTTCCTGCTCTCTGTATTTAGTAGCTAGCTATCTGCCCCAGGTGCTGAGCAAATTGTGCCATCAGTTGGATAATGCTCTGCGTTCAAGAGACTTGCTTCAGCAGCTCAGGGTCATGGCAGAATACTAGCATGAAAAGGGGCTGCTGAGATTTGAGAGAGGGTTTGTGCAATATTGTGGAAAGCATTCTTAAAATCCAAGGTTTCCAAAATTCCGTGACCATTACTTAGGACTTCCCTTTTAATATAAATATCTTCAAAAAGAGTTATTTTTGCAGTCATCCGCCCCACCTCTTTTTGGCTAGATGGTTAAAAAAGGATGAAATTGTGTGTGTGTGTGTGTGTGTGTGTGTGTGTGCGCGCGCGCGCGCACATGCACGTGTGCATGTGTGTCTTAACAAATGCTTTCTTCATTAGTTTGTGATTGTGTGTGACTCTGTGGTTGCGAGATAGGCAAGGTCAGGTGATTATTTTTAATTGACCATAAATTTAACTTCAACCAGCAGCAACCGCACTTTGCTTTGAAGTAGGCTTTTCCAGTTATATCTCTGAACAAGGTTTCTATCCTCACAAGTACACCAGCTGGGTGTGGTATAGCATGGTTTTTGCACAGCCTGTTCTGGGAGAAAGAACACTGGGAGATTTGATGAAATTAGACATTTTTGTCTTTTTATATTTTTCTCTTAGTAGATAATGTGTATATTTTTACTCACCAATCAAGTTATACCACCACTTTCCATGGCGAATAATTAATTGAATGATATCTTAGCTAAGAATTTTTTGGAAAATATATCCAAATACATTTAAGCTGGTTTAAATGGAAATTTGAGTAGCAATGGAAACCTCAAAAAAATATATTCATAAAAAGTTTGAAATATTTGATAAAAATAAAATAGCTCAAAAAAACATTTTCTAGCCCTTTCAAAATTGAGAGGACCTATAAATATGAATTCATGGTCTTTGATACTTGCTCAATCTAAATTGTTAGTTTTCAAGGATAAGTGAGCAAGAAACCCTTTGCAAGGCTGAATGGTGCATGGTGCAGACCGAAAGTTCTCAGAAGTGGAGGTTCTGAGTATGTGTCTCTGGAATAATTTTTGACACATACTGATTTAGGAATCAGTGTTTTCTGAGCCTCTGGATGATGGAAAAGTCATAGTGAACTTTCTAGTTAGAGACCTCAGTGAAAGAAAGTACTAATTCATTGGAATGAAATGTGCAGTCACCAACAAATGTTTATTGAGCACTTGCTATGTGCCAGGCACTGTTAATGACATTGGACGTTGTTTCAAGTGGCCTCTTTTTTTTTGAAAGTTAATTTAATTTTTTACAGTCAGTTAATTTTCTTTTTATTATTATTATTAAAAATTATCAGGGTGACATTGATCAACAAAATCCAATAAGTTTCAAGGGTAAAATTCAACAGTATTTCATATATACATATATATTGCATTATGCATTCACCACCCAGAGTTAGAGTTCCTTCTGTCACCATATATTTGGATCCTTTTACCCTATCTGCCTCCCACCTCCCCCTTCCCTCTGGTAACCACTAGTCCACTGTTTATGTTCATGAGTCTCTGTTTCCTTGTCATGTTTGTTGCTTTTAGATTTATATTCCACATATGGGTGATATTGTGTTGTTTTTAAAATCCTCTGTCTGAGTTATTTTGCTTAGCATGATTATTTCAAGATCCATCCATGTGGTCACAAAAGGCAGTATTTCATCTCTTCTTATAGCTGAGTAATATTTCATTGTATATTTGAACCACATCTTCCTTATCCAATCATCTATCATAGGACACTTCAGTTGCTTCTATGTCCTGGCCACGATGAATAAATCTGCTATGAACATAGGGTGCATACATCTTTTTGGATAAATGTGTTCAGGTTTCTTGGGTAAATACTCAGTAGAGGGATTGCTGGATCATATGGTAGTTCAATTCTTAGGTTTTCGAGTAACCTCCACACTTTTTCCATAGTGGTTGTACCAATTTGCATTCCCACCAGCAGTGCTTGAAGGTTCTTTTTTCCCTAGAACCTCAACAACACTTGTTGTTGCTTGTCCTGTTAATGATATCCATTCTAACAGATGTGAGATGGTATCTCATTGTGGTTTTTGATTTGCATTTCTCTAATAGCTAGTGAAGTTGAGCATCCTTTCATATGTTTGCTTGTTATTTTTATGTCTTCTTGGAAGAAGTGTCTGTTCAGGTCCTCTGCCCATTTTTTTAAATTGGATTGTTTGTTTTTGTTGTTATTGAATTGTATGAGTTTTTTGTATATTTTGGATATTAGGCCCTTATCAGAGACGTCATTTGCAAATACATTCTCCCATATGGATGGTTGCCTCCTTGCCTTGTTGACGGTTTCTTTTGTTGTGCAGCTTTTTATTTGATATAATCTCATCCATTTATTTTGCTTTTAATTTCCTTGACTTTGTGACAAAATTCATAAAATCTTCTCTACATCCAAGGTCCACGAATTTAGTACCTATGTTTCTTCTATGCAATTTATTGTTTCAGTTCTTATATTCAGATTCTCAGTCTACTTTGAGTTAATTTTGGTATATGTTGATAGACAACAGTCTAGTTTCATTCTTTTGCATGTGGCTTTCCAGTTTTGCCAGCACCATGTATTGAAGTGGCTTTCCTTTCTCCATTGTATGTGTTTGGCAACTTCATCGCAAATTATTTGCCCATATCTTCGGGGGCTTATTTCCAGACTCTCAATCCCATTCCACTGGTCTGTGTGTCTGTTTTTTTTTCCTACCAATATCATGCTCCTTTGATTATTTTCACTTTGTAGTATAATTATAAGTCAGGCAGAGTGATGCCTCCAGCTTTCTTCTTTTTCCTCAGGATGGCACTGGCTATTCGGGGTCTTTTGTACTTCCACACAAATCTGATGATTTTTTGTTCTACTTCTTTAAAAATGCCAATGGGATTTTGATGGGGATTGCATTAAATCTGTGTAATGCTTTAGGTAATAAGACCATTTTAAATATGTTGATTCTTCCAAACCAGGAACATGGTATATCCTTCTATTTCTTTGTGTCTTCTTCAAAATCTTTTAATCGTGTCTTATATTTTGCATTGTATAGGTCCTTCACATATTTGGTTAGGTTTATTCCTGGGTATATTATTCTTATTCTTGCAATTGAAAAATGAATTGGTTTTCATTTTTTTTTCTGAAAATTCATTATAGAGTATAGGAATGCTACAGAACATTGAATATTGATTTTGTATCCTGTAATTTTACTGTATTTATCTATTATTTCTAGTAGTGAGCTTGTGGAGTCTTTAGAGTTTTCTATATGGAGAATCTTGTCATAGGCAAATAGTGACAGTTTGACTTCTTCGTTTCCTTTTTGAATGCCTTTTATATCTTTCTCTTGACTCATTGCACTCACTAGGACTTCTAATATATTATAGAATAATGTTGGTGATAGCGAACTGCTTTGTTTTGTTCCTGATCTTGGAAGGTTTTTAGTTTTTCTCCTTTAAGTATAATGTTAGCGAGGGTTTGTTGTATATGGCCTTTATTATATTGAGGTATTTTCCTTCTATACCAATTTTGTTAAGTGTTTTGATCATAAATGGATGCTGTATCTTGTTGAAGGCTCCTTCTGCATCTATTGATATGATCATATGATTTTTATTCTTTATTTTGTTTATGGCGTGGATCATATTAATAGATTTGCATATGCGAAACCATCCTTGTGTTCCTGGGATGAAACCCAGTTGATCATGGTGTATAATCTTTTTAAATTTTTCTTTTTTTTTGTATTTGGTTCGTTAGTATCTTATTTAGGATTTTTTTCATGTGTGTTCATGAGAAAGATATTGGTCTGTGGTTTTCTTTTTTGTGTCATCTTTATCAGGTTTTGGTATTAGGGTAATATTGGCCTCATAAAATGAGTTTGGAAGTGTTGCTTCCTCTTCGATTTTTTTGAATAGTTTGAGGAAAATAGGTACTAAATCTTTGAGTGTTTGATAGAATACATTGGTGAAGCCATTTGGTCCTGGACTTTTAGTTTTTGGGGAGGTTTTTGATGATTACTTCAATTTCCATACTGCTGATCCATTCATTTTAATTCTCTAGTTCTTCTTGATTCAGTTTAGGAAGGCTGTACATTTCTAAGAATTTGTCCCTTTCTTCTAGGTTAATAAATTTGGTATTACATAATTGTTCATAGTATTCTTGTGTGATCCTCTGTATTTCTGCGATATCTGTTGTAACTTCTCTTTCATTTCTGATTTTGTTTATTTGTGTCCTTTCTCTCTGTTCCTTAGTGAGTCTACCCAGGGGTTCGTCAATTTTATTAACCTTCTCAAAGAACCAGCTCTTTCTTGCATTAATATTTTCTGTTTTTTGGTCCTCAATTTCATTTAATTCTGCTCTAATTTTGATTATTTCCTTCCTGCTGCTGATTTCGGAGTTCCTTTTTTTTTTTTTCTAGTTTTTAACAGATGTAGTCGTAGGTTGTTTATTTGGGCTCATTCTTGTTTTTTGAGATAGGCCTGTAAAAATATGAACTTTCTTCTTATTACCACTTTTGCTGTGTCTCAAAAGTTTTGATATGTTGTACTATCATTGTCATTTGTTTCTATGTATCTCTCTTTTCATTTTTCTATGACCCAGTCATTCTTCAGTAGTATGTTGCTTATTCTACATGTATTTGTGGTTCTTCCCACTTTCCTTTTATAGTTGATCTCCAGCTTCATAGCATTATGATCAGAGAATATGGTTAGTATGATTTCAATTCTCTTATATTTGTTGAGCCTAGTTTTGCATCGTGGCATGTGGTCAACCCTTGAGAATGTTCTACGTGCACTAGAGAAGAATGAATGTATAGGTAGCGGTTTTGGGATGAAAGGCTCTATAAATGTCAATTTATCTAATTAGTCTAATGTGTCATTTAAGAATGTTATTTCCTTATTGATTTTCTGTTTGGATGATTTATCCATATTCATCATTGGAGTATTTAGGTCCCCTACTCCGATAGTGTTTTGGTAGTTTCTCCCTTTAGTTCTGTTAGTAATTGCTTTATAAATTTAGGGCTTCCTGATTGGGAGCATAGATATTAATAAGTGTTATATCTTTTTAATGTACATTTCCCTTTATCATTATGAAATGTTTCTGAGTATCTCTCCTTACTTTTTATATTTTGAAGTCTATTTCATCTAGTATAAGTACAGGCACATATACTTATCTCTGAATGACATTTGATTGGGTTATCATCTTCTACCCTTTCACTTCGAGTCTATATTTGTCTTTGGAACTATGATGTGTCTCTTGAAGGTAGCATATGGTTGGTTCCCCCCTCCCTCCCTTCCTTTGGTCTAGTCTGCAACTCTGTGCCTTTTTATTGGTGAGTTCAGTCCATTTACATTTAGGTTGATTATTGAAATATGAGGTTTTCCTATAGCCCTTTTATCTTTTGCTTTCTGGTAGCTCAGTGTTTCCACTGATTCCTTGTCCTTGCATTTTTGTCTGTTATTTAGATTTGGTGAGGTTTTGTGGATTTTCCCTCTGATTCTTCTTGTTTTATGTTAAGTGTTTTGGTTCTGGATCTTTGGTATGTGGTTACCATTATGATTTTGTAAAGGATAGTTTTATATATCTATATCTATATCTGTCTTTGTCTATGTCTATGTCAATGTCTATGTCTATATCTATATCTATCATCTATATCTATCTATACAATAGTCCATTTTCTTCTGCATGTGCCTCATCTCCATTCCCCTTTGCGAATTTGAATCTTTGAATCCCCCCTTTTCTCTTATTGTTGTTTCATTTTTTCTCTATGTATGCTGAATGTTCATTTATAACTTTCAATATTAATTATCTTCTAAATGTTTAAGCTTATAATTCCCTGTTCTTAACAAGGATTGCACTATCCTGCTTCTGTTTGCCTGCTGGTCATCTTACTCATATTTTTGTTATTTTATGTCAGGTTGTTTCAGGAGGTCTGACTCCTTTCAGCATTTCCTGCAATGCAGGCCTCATGTGGAGAATTCTCTCAACTTTTATATGTCTGGAAATGTCTTTATTTCTCCTTCATATCTGAAGGAGAATTTTTCTGGATACATTATTTTTGGCTGGTAATTCCTTTCACTTAATAGTTTGAATATTTGGTCCCACTCTTTTCTTGCTTGTAAAGTTTGTGCTGAGAAGTCTGAAGATAGTCTAATGAGTTTCCTTTATTAGTTACCATTTTCTTTTCCGTGGCTGCCCTGAGAATTATGTCTTTGTCATTGATTTTTGATAATTTTAATACAATATGTCTTGGTGAAGGCCTTTTTGGGTTGAGATAATTGGGCGTTCTGCTGACTTCTTGAATTCCAAGCTCCAGCTCATTTCTTAGATTTGGGAAATTCTTGTCGACTATTTGTCTTAAAATGCACTCTTCCCTTCTCCTTCTCTTCTCCTTCTGATATACCCATTATTCTTATGTTGCTTTTCCTTATGTGTCAGATAGTTTATGTATAGTTCTTTTATTTTTCTCTCTTTTTTAATTGCATTTCACTTTATAGTGCTTCATGTGCATTTTTAAATTTTTAAAATTTTTAAATTTTATTTAAAAAATTTTTTTTAAAGCTTATTGCGGTAACATTGTTTAATATAATTATATAAATTTCAGGTGCAGATTATAATTTCACATCTATATATTCTATTGTATGATTATCACCTAGAGTACAGTTTCCTTCAGCTACCATATATTTGATCCCCCTTTACCCACTTTACCCTCCCCCTAAATCCTATATTTGACCCCTTTTACCTTGTCTACCTCCCCCTTCTTCCTCCACCCCTACCCTCGGGTAACCACTAGTTTATAGTCCATGTCCATGAGTCTCTGTCCTGTTCCTTTGTTGCTTTTAGGTTTATATCCCACATATAAGTGATATCATATGATTTTCAACTTTTTCTGTCTGGCTTATTTAGCTTAGCATGATA
>NW_006440820.1:2034724-2036628 GCF_000325575.1 Pteropus alecto
ATTGTTATTTTTTAAATTGTTAATGTGGTGTGTCACATTAATCGATTTGTGTATGTTGAACTATCCCTGTGCCTGTGGGATGAAACCCACTTGGTCATGGTGTATAATCTTTTGAATATGTTACTGTATTTGGTTCACTAGTATCTTATTTAGGATTTTTGCATCTATTTTCATGAGAGATATTGTCTGTAGTTTTCTTTTTTGTGTCATCTCTATGAGGTTTTGGTATCAGAGTAATATTGGCCTCATAAAATGAGTTTGGAAGTATTGCCTCCTAATCAATTTTTTGGGGGGAAGAGTTTGAAGAGAATAGGTTTAAATCTTTGAATATTTGGTAGAATTCACTGGTGAAGTCATCTGGTCCTGGACTTTTACGTTTTGGTAGGTTTTTGATGATTGTTTCAATTTCCATACTGCTGATCGGTCTATTTAGATTTTCCAGATCCTCATGATTCAGTAAAGTAAGGTTGTATTTTTTTAAGTACTGGTCCATTTCTTCTAGGTAATTAAATTTGTTATTATATACTTTTTTATAGTATTCTTGCATGATTCTTTTTATTTCTGTGATGTTAGTCATAATTTCCCCTCTTTCACCCTGATTTTATTTATTTGTGTCTTTTCCCTTTTCTTTAGTGAGTCTAGCCATGGTTTGTCAATTTTATTACCTTCTCAAGGAAACAGCTCTTTGTTGCATTTCTTTTTTCTTTTTTTGTTTTCAATTTCATTTATTTCTGCTCTAATTTTGATGATTTCTTTCCTTTTGTTGACTTTAGTCCTCATTTGTTCTTCCTTTTCTAGGTTATAAAGATGAAGCATTAAGTTGTTTATTTGGACTCATTCTTGTTTTTGGAGATAGGCGTGTAATGATATGAACTTTCCTCTTATGACTGCTTTTGCCGTATACAAAAGTTTTCATATGTTGTACTATCATTGTCATTCATTTCTATGTATCTGTTGATATGTCTTTTTATTTCTTTTCTGACCCAGTTATTCTTCAGCAGCATGTTGCTTAATCGCCATGTATTTGTGGTTCTTCCTGCTTTCTTTTTGCAGTTGATCTTCAGTTTCAAAGCACTATGATCAGACAATATAGTTCTTGTGATTTCAACCCTCTTACATTTGTTGAGGCTATCTTTGTGTCCCAGTATGTGGTTGATTCTTGAGAATGTTCCATGTGTACTAGAGAAGAGTGTATAAGCAGCTATTTTGGAATGGAAGACTCTGTATACGTCAATTATGTCCAGTTGGTCTAATGTGTCATTTAAAGATGTTATTTCCCTATTGATTTTCTGTTTAGATGATCTGTCCATATCCAACAGTGGGATATTTTAGTCCTCTACTACCAAAGTGTTTTGGTCTGCTTCTCCCTTTTGTTCTGTTAGTAATTGCTTTACATATTTCTAGGCTCCCTGATTGGGAGCATAGATATTAATAACTGTTATGTTATCATTATGAAATGTTCCTCAGTATCTCTCTTTTCTTTTTCTTATTCTGAAATCTATTTCATCTGATATACATACTGCTACTCCTGATTTACTCTGAATGCCATTTGCTTGAAATATCATTTTCCACCCTTTCATTTTGAGTCTATATTTGTCTTTGGAAATGAGATATGTCTCCTGGAGGCAGCATATGGTTGGGTTTTGTTTTTTGATCCATTCTGCAACTCTGTGCCTTTTTATTGATGAGTTCAGTCCATTTACATTTAGGATGATTATTGACATAATCTTTTGCTTTCTGGTAGCTTGGTGTTTCCACTGCTCCTTGTCTTTGTGATTTTGTTTTTTGTTTTTGTTTTTGTTTTTTTTAATATTCTGGTTGGGTTTTGTGGATTTTCCCTCTGATCTTTCTTGTTTTATGTTATACACTTCAGTTCTGAATCTTTGGTGTGTAGTTAACATTAT
>NW_006440820.1:2037747-2041339 GCF_000325575.1 Pteropus alecto
CTCTTCTTCTCTCATTTTTTTTTTTAATTCCTGAAATTGTTGGCTGGAGTTGTTTTGGATCTCATTGAGTTTTTTCAGAAGTACCATCTTGCATTCTCTGTCATTTAAGTCTCATATTTCTATGTCTGTAAGCTTATGTTCTGGAGGTTTTTCTCTTTCTTTCTGAGATGCCTTGTCACCTTGGTTGTTCATGGTGTTTAATGGACTATGTCTGTGCCTGGACATTAATGGAAGTTTATTCTGTTGTTTTTCCAGAAAGAAGATTTATTATATAAAGGTCTCTCTTTAGCCTGCTGCAAAGAAGGTGCTTTCTTTTGCTTTCCAGTAGTTGGCATCTAAGCCTCTTAGATTTCTGCTTTATATAAAGCCTAAATGTCTTTTTAATTTTCTTATAGATATTTAATCACACTTGCTACTCTCAGTTTCAGTCCCTGTCAATTTTAGCAACAGTTTCGGTAGCTTTGCTCAGATTCCTCTATGGCTCCGCGGTGATCAGTCTTGGAGTATATGGGGGGAGGGACCCTTTGGGTTAGGAGTTGGGGGCTGCAGCTTAGCCTTGGTTTTGCAACCGGAGCTGGTAAAAATCAATTGTTGTTTCTCTGCGATCCCATCACACTTCTCTGCTTTCTGCCCTGGATGATTTGGCCCTGCCGCTAGCTGCTATAAGTTCCGGCACTTCCGGGCAGGGTGAATAGGGAAGTTGCTGCACCTTCTTCTCTCCCCCTCCTCCTGCAGGGAGCTCCAGAGCCTGCGAAAGGCACCTTCTTTATTTCTCCCAGTCCAGTGCCTGACACCTGGGGTTCTGACCTGTGGTAGCTTTTATGCACAGATCCCACACTCAGACATGCTGGTGTGCAGTTTGGGTGTTTTTTGTTGAGCTTTTGATGTTCAGCTTATTGTTGTTTTAAGGGGAGAGATTTGAGGACGTCTCTCACTTTGCCATGTTTCCTCACCTTCCTATTTTTTTTCTCATTCTCAGATTTCTCTCTTCTTCCTTCTGAGTCATTTCTAGATTTCTGTCTTTGATATCATTGATTCTTTCCTCCATCTGGTCAGCTCTATTTCCTAAGCTTGCTATTTCACTCTTCAACTCTTTTAGTGTGTTCTTAATTTACAGAAGTTCTATTTGTTTTTTTTTTTTTCAGGGTTTCAATCTCTTTGCTAAAAAACTAATTTTGTTGGTCTCTTTTGATTCTAAGTTCTTGGAATTTTCTATCAGATTTATCTTGCTTCTCATTGAGTTCTTTTCATGAGTGCAATCCTGTGTTCTGTTATATAAATCGCATATTTCTATGTCTTTAAGCTTATTTTCTGAATTTTTTTTCTCTTTGTCCTGCCTTGTCACCTCAGTTATTCATGGTGTCTGATGGACTATTTCTCTGTCTGGGCATAAATGGAAGTGTGCTTTGCTTTTTTTCAGAAAGAACATTTATTATATTGAAGTCTCTTTTTAGCCTGTTGATAAGAAGGAGATTTCCTGCAGGTGCATCCAAGTCTCTTGGATGTCTGCTTTGAGGCTAATCATGCTTTTTCTCTCTGTCTGATATACTGAATATTCAAAGCATGATCATCTGCCCTTGGTCCCAGAGCAGGTACCACCTGGTTTATGTTTCAGTACCGTGTCTGTGGTACCACCTGGTTTATGTTTCAGTACCACTTGTGCAAATTCCACTGGGGATTCATGGAGCTAAGTCTGGGAGGATATGGAGTGGAGGGAGGGCACACTCTGGGTTGGTGGGTGAGGGTTGCTGCTAGTCTTCGTTCTCAGCCTCCTGCTTTGCATGGTTGGTTACTGAGACACAGCTGTTGCCCCTCTACACTTCATTCTCGCTTTGCTTTCTGCCCTTATCCCTGGGCTCTGATGCATTGAGCATACTGATCTCTCAGGCAGGCCTGTTCAGGAACCCGCCACCAATTCTCCCCTCAACTTCCTTCTGTAGGGAGCTGCTACTGCGTATGGCAGCTCTTTATTCCTTTCAATCTAACCCCAGACTCGTGTGATTCTGACCTTTTGAAGCTCTTGTGCATAGATCACTCACTCAGACATGCTTTTGTGCAGGTTGGGTGTTATTTGTTTTTAGATGTTCAGCTTATTATTATTTCAAGGAGAGAGATCGGGGCAATTGCTCGCTCTACAATGCTTCTGATGTCACTACCAGGTGGCTTCTAAATATGCCAATTAAGCTACATTTTCCTCCTTAGTTCTCTTTGCAAGCAATAGTCACCACTCATGAGAGCACTGACCAGAGTGCTAGGGGTAGTCTGAGAGGTTACATGCTTACCCAGGGATCAAAAACTCAGCTTGGTACTCATGAACTCCTGGCTCTACTGGCTTAGGCAGGTGGAAGGAAAGAAAGCAATCTCTACCTTTAAGTTTTCTGGCAAAATTGTAGTTGGAATGCTCATATTTTCCACAGAAACAATGTCTTACATGGTCGTTAGCCTTATTAGCACTATAGGCACACCCATTAACCAAAGTGTGATACCAAAGTAAATGCAGTCAATCTGAGTCTGAACAGAGGGATACAGGGAAGAAGCAGGTGCTAAAGGCAGAATATGATGGTCCTCTCATTTTGCTATGTATAGAGATGGTTCCAGGCATTAAAGATATTGGCATGGAATTTACAACAATATGGATAGACCTAGAAGGTATTATGCTAAGTAAAATAAGTCAGAGAAAGACAAATACCAGAGGATGTCACTTATATGTGGAATGTAAAAAATAAAACAAATGAACAAACAAAACAAAACGTAAACAGACTCACAGATACAGAGAACAAACAGGTGATTGCCAGAGGGGAGTGAGGTAGAAGGACAGAGAAATAGGTAGGAGCAGGAGGAATAGGGAGACTAGGTTTGCCTCTGCTTTAATTAGCATCTTCTGTGCTGTGAAGAAAAGTTACCTGAGATATTAATTAAATTTGCAGCTGATGCCAAACTGGGATGCAATCCAAGGGCTAATCAGACCTAGAATTAACACAAGGGCTAAAAGAGGAAGAAAACAAGACTCCTCTGAAGAAAGACATCTTTTACCAGCTGGAAGCAGTGTAACCAGTGAACACAGGTCCCCACCAAGAGGACAAGTGAGAAAGGAACCAGGAGATGGTACTGAACAAAGTCTGAAATAAATGCCTGATTCTAGAGTTCTGCATTTTGAATATCTGTGTTTGTTTTTATTTTAAAGAATTTCTTTGTTTTCTCCTAAATATCACTTTTGATGGACTACAATGTAAGAAGGTAGTTCTCCAAGTATGATTCCTGGACCAGTTGCATCAGAATCATTTAGGGACTTGTTATAAATATACATTCTTGGGCCCTACTCCGGAACTAGGAAATCAAAAACTACATTTTAATTGTGTTTTTGCGAGTCAAACAAGTGATATCATGCTCAGTCAAGTTGGAGAACCTCTGTAATAAGGTATAATAAAGAATCATGCTAGGCACTAAAGAAGTAGGTCTTCTCTGGGAGTAATTGTCTCATTCAACTGAACATTTGTATTGGAACAGTTTCAAATAATTTTTGGCCTCTTGATATGATATGGTGATTTTGTTAATCTAGCCCTTTCCAAGGGATCTTGGCCCAGAATGCTGA
>NW_006440820.1:2041349-2049253 GCF_000325575.1 Pteropus alecto
ATGTGATACATATTCATTTAATTGTGTCTGGGTCTGCCTTGATGGTAAGAGCTGGAAGCGGCCTAGGAGATGACCTCGTACCAGCCTCCCCATCTTCGGGTGAAGGCGTAGGTATGCAAAGTGTCTTGTCTATAGTCACCTGTGAATGTGAAAGGATGTAGCCTGGAACCAGTATAAGAATTTCTTGTTAAGGCTGAATTGAGACTAGAGTCCTTGTCTCTTGACTCCTGGTACAAGGACCCATTTCTCTGCCAAAGGGAATCCATTTTCCAGTTGGTTACTGAAGGTGTTTCAGGAGTCTCAGAGTATCTTCATTCCTCATGGTCTGTGGCCCATCCAAGGGCTGAGGAACAGGAAAATGAGTAAAAGGTGGTTCTGCTCTGCTCAGGCTCTGAAGTTTCCCTTGCTTTTATGACAAGACAGGTTTCCCCTACTCAGCAAAGGGAACACACACACACACACACACACACACACACACACACACACACACACAGACTTAACAGAAATACTTAGTTCTACCACTTGTCATTACATGTTTATTGATCATCTACTTGTGCCTGGCACTGTGAGAACTGCATGGTCGAATAAGGCTCAGATTCTACCATCAAAAGATTTATTAATAGGGTGACCATTTCATTTATCAGCTAAACCAGGACACCTTTTATCCCCTTGGAAACAAGGACATCTTTTGAAAGCTGAAAGGAGTGTTGCTAATATTTACAGAGGGATAACAGATGTAAACTGAGCAAACTAGAAGCATTGTTAACTTGCTTATACACAAATGGAGAATGTTGAAAGATACAATATCCCTTGTTGAATATAGAGACTGCGTACAAGACATCTGTATGTAACAGATATATAAAGTGTTATGAAAGAGGGGAGGGTTAACACAAGCTTCTCAGAAACAGGGGCATTTCAATAGGGCTTTTAAGTTTGGATAAGATTTCAATTGATATAGCATTTGAGTAAGTACATGTGTGCACATGTGTGTGTGTGCATGCTGTGTACAATGGCAATGAAGTTAAAAATTGAACATGTGAGGAGAGTAGTGATGGCCTGCTGTAGCTGGAAAAGAGGTCATCGCTGTGTGGAATAAGATAATAGAAGGAGTTGAGAAGTGTGAGGGTGGTAGGTGAGTTAATTAGAGTCTAAAATATTGGATGGCCATCAACTGAATATGAGCAGTTTCCTCCAATATATGTAGCTCAATGACTAAGAATAATTGTACAGAGTGTTAGTTACAGTTTTTATTTATTTCATGGTTTGGTTGAGGCTCTCTCCCTGGTTGGCCTGTGTTTATAGCTTTAGAATGGAAGGAACTGGGTTGAATATACAGAGCTGAGCTCTGTGCAGCACGTGTTTAGGAACTTCATTGATGTCTCTTCACCCTAGCATCAAAGAGCTTTCTGGGTGAAGACAAATGAGCTGAACAGAAGGCTCATTTATCACCAGCTCCTAAAAGAAAAGAAAATAAGGGCTATTTTTTTAGTGAAAAATTTCCCCTAAGTTTGTTGACACTTTGGTTTGAAAAGGATTTCTATGGGAGTAAGTTTTCCAGAAAAGATCCCTATTCTGATGGATGTATCTTTTGATAAAGAGATAGGAAGTAAAAAATGAAAATTTAAAATCCATTCATCTTTCTTCCAATAATTTTCTTTTTAAAATTATTTTTATTTTTTCAATTACAGTTGGCATAAAATATATTAGTTATAGGTGTACAACAGAGTGATTAGAAATTTACATAACTTACCAAGTGATAACCCTGATAAATCTAGTACCCATTTGACACCATACATAGTTACTACAATATTACCGACTATATTCCTTATGCTATACTTTACATCTTCATAACTATTTTGTAACTACCAATTTGGACTTCTTAATCCCTTCTGCTTTTTCACCCATCTTTCCAATGGTCTTCTCATCTGGCATCCACCAAAATGTTCTCTGTATCTATTAGTTTGTTTCTGTTTTTTTTTTTTTTTTGGTTGTATATTTTGTTTTTAGATTCAACATATAAATGAAATTATATGGTATTTGTCTTTCTCTATCTGACTTATTTCACTTAGCATAATACCTTCTAAGTTCATTCGTGTGGTTGCAGATAGAAAGATTTCATTCTTTCTTATGGCTGAGTAATACATATATTTACTACTTCTTCATCCATTTATGTATTGATAGACACTTAGGTTGTTTCCATGTCTTGACTATTGTAAGTAATACTTCAGTGAACATATGGATTCACATGTCCCTTTGAATCAGTGTTTTAGGTTTCTTTGGATAAATATCTAGAAGTGGAATTGTTGGATCCTTCTTGATCTCTTGTTATAGCCTTTGTTGTAAAGTCTACTTTGTCTGGTATAAGTATTTATACCCCAACTTTTTTCTTTATTACTTTTTTCATGAAATATCTTCTTCCATCCCTTTACTGTTATTCTGTGTGTGTCTTTCAATGTGAAGTGAGTCTCTTGTAGGCAGCATATGTAAGGGTCTTGTTTTCTTATCCATTCAGCCACCTATGTCTTTTGATTGGAACATTTAAGCCATTTACATTTAAAGTGATTATTGATAGGTACGTAATTATTGCCATTTTATTATTTATATATTTTAAATCTTTTTTGTTATTATTCTTCTTATAGAAGCCCCTTTTACATTTTTTGTAATACTAATTTGTTAGTGATGAACTCCTTTAGCTTTTCCTTGTCTGGGAAGCACTCTATCTGTCCTTCAATTCTAAATGATAGCTTTGCTGAGTAGAGTAATCTTGGTTGTAGGTCTTTGCTTTTCATCACTTTGAATATTTTGTGCCAATCCCTTCTGGACTGCAAAGATTCTGTTCAGAAATCAACTGGAAGACTTATAGAAGCTCCCTTGTAGGTAAGTAACTGCTTTTCTCTTGCTGCTTTTAAAATTCTCTTTTTGTCATTAAGCTTTGGCATTTTACTTGTGATGTATTTTTGTGTGGGCCTCTTTAGGTTCATCTTGTTTGGGACTCTCTGCGCTTCCTGGACTCGTATGTCTATTTCCTTCTCCATGTTAGGATAGTTTTCCATCATTCTTTCTTTTTTTAAATTTTATATTAGTTTCAGTTATACAGTATATTGATTAGATGTATATACAGTTTACAAAGTGATCTCCCCAATTACTTCATTACCCATATGGCTCTACACATAGCTATGACAATACTATTGACTATATTCCATATGCTTCACTCCACGAACGCGAGACTATTTTGGAACTACCAATTTGCACTTCTTCATCCTTTTAGCTTTTCCTCCAAGACCCCAACCCTCCTCCGCCCAGGCAGTCACCAGATTGTCTTCTGTATCTGTGAGTCTGTTTTCATTTAGTTTGCTCCTTTTGTTCCTTAGATTCTGCATATAAGTGAAATCATATGGAATTTATCTTTCTCTATCTAACTTACTTCACTCAGCCTAATAACCTCTAGGTCCATCCATGTCATTGCAAATGGTAAGATTTCATTTTTTTTTTAATGGCTGAGTAATATTCCTTTGTATATATGAACTAGAACTTCTTTATTCAATTGTCTGTTGATGGGCATTTAGGCTGCTTCCATATCTTGGCTATTGTGAATAGCACTGCCATGGACATAGGAGCGCATAGATCTTTATGAATTATTGTTTTGGTTTTCTTTGGATAAATACCTCAAAGTGCAATTGCTAGGTCAAAAGGCATATCCATTTTTAATATTTTGAGGAACTTCAAGACTGTTTTCCGTAGTGGCTGTAGCAATTTGCAATCCCACCAACAGTATATGAGGGTTTCTTTTTCTTCATATCCTCATCAACACTCGTTGTTTTTGATTTATTGATGATAACCATTCTGACAGGTGGGAGATGATATCTCATTGTGGTTTTAAGTTGCATTTCTCTGGTGATTAGTTAACTTGAACATATTTTCATACATCTATTGGTCATCTATATTTCTTCTTTGGAGAAATACCTATTCAGGTCTTCTGCCCATTTTTAATTGGATTGTTTCTTTTTTTGGTGTCGAGTTATATGAGTTCTTTATAAATTTTTCATGTTAACCCTTTATCAGATGTATCATAGGTAAATCTTCTCCCATTCAGTAGGTGTTCTTTTCATCTTGTTAATGGTTTCTTTTGCTGTGCAAAATCTTTTTAGTTTGATGAAGTCTCATTTGTTTATTTTTTCTTTTCCTTCCCTTGCCGGAGGATATATATCAGAAAAAAATTACTAATGCAATATTGGACAGTTTACTGCTTATGTTTTCTTCTAGGAGTTTTATGGTTTCAGGTTCTACATTTAAATCTTTAATCCATTTTGCGTTTATTCTCGTGTATGGTGTGAGAAGGTGATCTAGTTTCATTTTTTTTTTCTTTATTCGTCCTTTTTTCTCCAACACCATTTGTTGAAAAGGGTGCATTTATGCCATTGTATATTCTTGCCTCCTTTGTCATAGATTAAATGACCATATAAAGCATAGATTTATTTCTGAGCTCTCTACCCTGTTCCATTGATCTGTGTATTTCTTATTATGCCAGTACCATGCTGTTTTGATTACTATAGCTTTGGAATATAGTTTGATATCAGGTAGTATGATACCTCCTACTTTGTTCTTCTTTCTCAAGATTGCTGTGGCTATTCAGGATCTTTTATGGTTCCTTATAAATTCTTGGATTGTTTGTTCTAGTTCTCTGAAAAATGTCATTGGTATTTTGATAAGGATTGCACTGAATCTATAGATTGCTTTGGGTAGTATAGTTATTTTAACAACATTAATTCTTCCTACCCATGGCATGGTATATGTTTCCATTTATATGTATCTTCTTCAATTTTTTTCAATGACTTATTTTTCCGAGAACAAGTTTTTACTTCTTTCGTTCATTTGATTCCTAGGTATTTTTTTATTGTTTTTGATATAATTGTAAATGAAATTGTTTTCTCAATTACTTTTTCATCGTTGGGGTATAAAAATGCAACTGACTTCTGGACATTAATTCTGTATCTTGATAGTTTACTGAATTTGTTTATCAGTTCTAAAAGATTTTTGGTGGAGTGTTTAGAATTCTCTCTACATAGATCTCCCATGTCATCTACAAGTAAAGACAGTTTTACTTCTTCCTTTCCAATTCGAATGGCTTTTATTTCTCTTTCTTGTCTGATTGATGTAGCTAGGACTGCCAATAAATGTTGAATACAAGTGGTGAAATTTGACACCCTTGTCTTGTTCCTGATCATAAGGAAAATGCTTTTAGCTTATCCCCACTGAGTATGATGTTAACGGTGGGTTTACCATATATGGCTTTTATTCTGTTGAGGTATGTTCCCTCTATTTCCACTTTGCTGAGAGTTTTTATCATAAATGGACGCTGGATTTTGTTGAATGCTTTTTCTGCATCTATCTAGATGATCATAGGATTTTTATCTTTCAATTTGTTAATGTAGTGTATCACATTAATTGACTTGCAGATATTGTTCCAAAGTTGCATCACAGGAATAAATTTAACTTGATCATGGTGTATGATATTTTAAAAATATTGCTGAGTTTTGATTGCTAATATTTTGTTGAGGATTTTTGCATCAATGTTTATCAGAGATATCAGCCTATTTTTTTGTAATGTTTTTGTCTGATTTTGGAATCAGGGTAATGATGGCCTCATAAAAGGAACTAGGGAGCCTTCACTCCTCTTAAAATTTTTGGAATAGTTTGATAAGAATAGGTGTTAATTCTTCTTTGAACATGTGGTAATATTCACCTGTGAAGCCATCTGGTACAGGATTTTTGTTTTTTGGGGGTAGTTTTTTTTGTTACTGATTCGATTTCATTGGTAATCATTCAGTTCAGATTTTCTGTTTCTTCTTGACTCAGTCTTGGGAAATTGTATATTTCCAGGAATCTATCCATTTCTTCCAGAATGTCCAATTTGTTGGCATGTAATTGCTCATAATATTTTCTTATGATGCTTTGTATTTCTGTGCAGTTCATAGTTACTTCTCCTCTTTGATTTCTGATTTTATTTGTTTCAGTTTTCTCCCTTTTTTTTTCTTGATAAATCAGGTTAAAGGTTTATGAATTTTGTTTATTCTTTCAAAGAATCAGTTTTTGGTATTATTGATTTTTTTGTATTGTTTTTCTAGACTCTATTTTGTTTATTTCTGCTATGATCTTTATTATTTCCTTCCTTATCCTAACTTTGGGTTTTGTTTGCTGTTCTTTTTTCAGTTCTTTTAAGTGTAAGGTTAGATTATTCATTTGAGATTTTTCTTGTTTATTGAGGTAGTCCTGTATTGCTATGAATTTTCCTTTTAAGACTACTTTTGATATGCCTCATAGATTTTGGGTTGTGTTTTTTTCTCTTTGATCTAAGAGATTTTTTTTAAATTATGGTGACATCGATAAACTAAATCCAATAAGTTTTAAGTGGACTATTCAACAATAAGTCATATATATTTCATTGTGTGTCACTGCCCGTAATTATATTTCTTTCTGTCACCACATATTGGACTCCCTCCATCCTATCTACCTCCTCTCTACCCCAACATCTGATAACCACTAGTCTACTGTCTATGTCCATGAGTCTCTGTTTGTCATGTTTGTTTGTTGCTTTTAGATTTATATCTCACATATACTTGATACCATATAATTTTCAACCTTTTCTGGCTTATTTCACCTAGCATGATTATTTCAATCCATCTGTGTTGTCCCAAATGGTAGTATTTCATTTCTTCTTATAGTTGAGTAATATTACACTGAATGCACATATTGACCTTGTGTATTCAACTCCCATAGTTAGATTTTGTTCTGTCACTAGATATTTGACCACTTTTATCATGTCTGCCTCCCCCCTGCTCCCTCCCCACTACCCTCTGCTAACCACTAGTCTATTGACCATGTCCATGAGTCTCTGTTTGTCCTGCTCATTTATTGCTTTTAGGTTTATATCCCACATGTAAGTGATATCATGTGGTTTTCAATGTTTTCTGTCTGGCTTATTTCACTTAGCATGCTTATCTCAAGGTCCATCCATGTTGTTGCAAATGGCAGTATTTCATCTCTTCTTATGGCTGAGTAATGTTCAATTGTATATATGTACTACAGCTTCTTTAGCCAATCATTTATCATAGGACACTTCGGTTGCTTCCATATCCTGGCCACTGTGAATAATGCTTCTATGAACATCGGTGTGTAGATATATTTTTGGATATTAGTTTTTAAGTCTGTGGGGTAAATACCTAGTAGAAGGAATGCTGGATCATATAGTAGATCAATTCTTAGTTTTTTTGAGGAACTTCCATATTGTTTTCCATAGTGGCTGTACCAATTTGCAGTCTCACCAGCAGTGTATGAGGATACCTTTTTCTCTGCATCCTCTCCAGCATTTGTTATTACTTGTCCTATTGATTATAGCTATTCTAACAGGTGTGAGATGGTATCTCATTTTGGTTTTGATTTGCATTTGGCTAATAGCTAGTGATGTTGAGCATGTTTTCATATATTTGTTGCTCATTTGGATGTCCTCTAAGGAACAGTGTCTGTTCAGCTCCTCTGCCCATTTTTTGATTGGACTGTTTGTTTGTTTTTTGTCGTTATTGAGTCGTATGACTTTTTGTCAGATATTAAGATTTTTTAAATCTGATGGATATGATTTATCTCACTGTGGTTTTAATTTGCATCTTCCTGATTACTAATGAGATTAAACATCTATTCATACTGTATATCTACTTCGGACTCATACAAAATTTTTCCTTTGTAAAACTACTCTTGTTATTTTATCCATCTATCTATTGAGAAGTTCAAATTTTTTAAATAATGATTTGGAAGAGCATTTACATATACTGGATACTAATCCTTTATTGTTTTTATGTGTTGTAAATATTTTTTCAAACCCTATGGCTTGCTGTTTCACTCTCTTTAAT
>NW_006440820.1:2050622-2052322 GCF_000325575.1 Pteropus alecto
TCAATTTCATTTATTTCTGCTCTAATTTTGATGATTTCTTTCCTTCTGCTGACTTTAAGCTTCATTTGTTCTTCCTTTTCTAGTTTTTTAAAGATGAAGCGTTAGGTTGTTTATTTGGGCTCATCGTTGTTTTCTGAGATAGGCCTCTATTGATATGAACTTTCCTCTTATGACCACTTTTGCCGTGTCCTAAAAGTTTTGATATGTTGTACTATCATTATCATTTCTTTCTATGTATCTCTTGATCTCTCTTTTTATTTCTTCTCTCGTCTAGTTATTCTTCAGTAACATGTTGTTTAATCTTCATGTATTTGTGGTTCTTCCTGTTTTCTTTCTGCAGTTGACCTCCAGTTTCAAAGTATCATGTTCAGAAATATGGTTGATACAATTTCAACCCTCTTATATTTGATGAGTCTACCTTGTGTCTCAGTATGTGGTCAATCCTTTAGAATGTTTCGTGTGCACTAGAGAAGAATGTATAAGCACCTGTTTTGGGATGGAAGGCTCTGTAAATGTCAATTACGTCCAGTTGGTCTAATGTGTCATTTAAGGATGTTATTTCCTTAGAGATTTTCTGTCTGGATGATCTGTCCATTACTGATAGTGGGGTATTTAGGGCTCCTTCTATGATAGTTTTTTGGTTTGTTTCTCCCTTCAGTTCTGTTAGTAATTGCTTTACATATTTTGGCGCTCCCTGCTAGGGAGCATAGATATTAAGAAGTGTCATGTCTTCTTGGTGCATGATTTCTTTTATCATTATGAAGTGTCCCTCAGTATTTTTCTTTACCTTTTTTGTTTTGAAGTCTATTTTGACTGATATTTGTACTGTTACTCCCGCTTTTCTCTGAATGCCTTTTGCTTGAAATATCATTTTCCACCCTTTCACTCTGAGTCTATATTTGTCTTTAGAGCTGAGATGTGTCTCCTGGAGGCAGAATATTGTTGTGTTTTGTTTTTTGATCCTTTCTGCAACTCTGTGCCTTTTTATTGGTGAATTCAGGTGAATTTATGTTCTGCTTTCTGGTAGCTCAGTGTTTCCAATGTTTCCTTGTCCTTTAGTTTCTTTTTTCTTTATTTTGGATGTCTTTAATGGTTTTTATCTCTGATTCTTCCTGTTTTATGTTATATACTTCGGTTCTAAATCTTTTGTGTGTTTACCATTATGAATATGTAAAGGATAGTTATATACAGACAATGGTCCCTTTTCTTCTGCATGTATCTTATCTCCATTCCTCTTTGCACATTTGGATCTTTAAATTCTCTAGTTTTCAATCATTGTCTCAATTTATCCTTATGTATGCTGAACATTCATTACTATCTTGCTATAGCAAATCTCTGCTTATTGTTTAAGCTTATAATGCCCTGTTCTTAGTAAGGGTTACACTCTCTGCTTCTAGTTGTCTGATAGTCACCTTACTCCTAATTATGTATTTTTTTTTGGCATTTTGTTTTAGGTTAGCAGAACCCTTTCAGTATTTCCTGTAATGCAGGCCTCATAGTGGAGAATTTCTTCAACTTTTGTATGTCTGGAAAGGTCTTTATTTCTCCTTCATATGTAAAGAAGAGATTTGCTGGATACACTATTCTTGGATGGTAGTTCCTTTTATTTAATAGTTTGAATATTTGATTCCATTCCTTTCTTGCTTGTAAGGTTTGTGCTGCGATATCTACCAATATTCTCATGGGTTTTCTTTTATAAG
>NW_006440820.1:2053597-2070567 GCF_000325575.1 Pteropus alecto
TTCCCTGTTTCCAGTAAGGGTCGCACTCTTCAGCTTTTATCAGCCTGCTAGTCACCTTACTCCTAATTATGTGTTTGTTTATTTGTTTATTTGTAGGGGGGTTTTGTCATTTTGTTTTTGGTGAGCTGACCCCTTTCTGTGTCTCTTGTAGTGCAGGCCTCGTAGTGGAGGATTCTCTCAATTTTTGTATGTCTGGAAAGGTCTTTATTTCTTCTTAATATCTTAAGGAGCACTTAGCTGGATACATTATTCTAGGATGGTAGTTCCTTTCATTTAATAGTTTGAATATTTGATTCCACTCCTTTCTGGCTTATAATGTTTGTGCTGAGAAGTCTGATGATAATCTAATAGGTTTTCTTTTATAGGTTACCATCTTCTTTTCCCTGGCTGCCCTGAGAATTTTTTCTTGTCCTTCATTTTCTATAATTTTAATACAATGTGTCTTGGTGAAGGCCTTTTTAGGTTTAGATAACTGGGTGCTCTGTTGAATTCTTGAATTCCAAACTCTAGTTCATTCCTTAGATTTGGGTAATTCTCATCAACTATTTGTCTGAAAATGCTTTCTAATCTCTGCTCCTTTTCCTCCTCTTCGAGAATGCCATTGTTCTTAAGTTTCCTCTGGTGATGGTATCAGCTAGTTCTTATATTTCTCTTTCATTCTTTTCATTCTTCAATTTCTCTCTTCTTCCTTCAGATTTATTTCTAGAATTCTGTCTTTGATATCACTGATTCTTTTCTCCATTTGGTTGACTCTATTTTCCAAGCTTGCTATTTCGTTTTTCATCTTTTGCATCATGTTCTTCATTTTCAGAAGTTCTATTTGGTTCTTTTTGAGAGGTTCAATCTTCCTGCTAAAGAACTCATTCTGCTCATCTAGTTGTTTTTTCAATTCCTGAAATTGTCGATATGAATCGTTTCAGATCTCAGTGAGTTTTTTCAGAAGTGCCATCCTGAATTCTCTGTCATTTGTTGCATATTTCTATGTCCGTAAGCTTATTTTCTGGAGATTTTTCTCTTTCTTTCTAAGATGCCTTGTCACCTTGGTTGTTCCTGGTATTTAATGGACTATTTCTCTGCTTGGGCATTAATGGAAATGTATTCTGTTTTTTCTCTGAAAGAATATTTATTATATAAAGGTCGCTCTTTAGCCTGTTGCAAAGAAGGCGCTTTTCTTTTGGTTTCCAGTAGGTGGTGTCTAAGCCTCTCGGATCCATGCTTTGTATAAAGTCTTAACAATCCCTTTTTTTTCTTATAGGTAATCAATCATGGTCTGTACTCTCAGTCTCAGTCCCTTTCAGTGTAGTGAGAGTTTTGGTAGCGTTTGCTCAGATTCCCCTGAGGCTCTGCGTTGTTTATTGTCAGTAGATATGGGGGGAAGGGGCCTTGAGTTGGGGCATAGGGACACGGCTCAGCTCCACTATTTGCAGCCACGGCTGGTAGTAATCAATTGTTTCTCTGCCATCCCCATTTCTCTGCCATCCTCACTTCTGCCCTGATGCCTGGGCATTGCCACTGGCTGTGTGGAGCTCACAGCTCTCCCAGGTAGGGCTGTTCATTGAACTCACCGACCTTCTCTCCTTCCCCCTCCTCCTGTAGGAAGCTCCAGTTGCGAGATGCAGCTTCTTTGTTTCTCCCAGTCTACTGCCCAACTGCCGGGGTTCTGACCTGTGGTAACTCTTATGCACAGATCTCATGCTCAGACGTGCTAGTGTGCAGTTTGGGTGTTTTTGTTGAGTATTAGATGTTCTGCTTATTGTTTCAAGGGGCAAGTTCTGGAGACTTCTCTCACTTCACTATGTTTCTGATGTCACCCTTAGACCAATATCTTTGTCATTAATTTTTGATAATTTAATGCAATGCATCTTATAGAAGGTCTTTTGGGTTGAGATAATTGAATGTTTTGTTAGCTTCTTGGATTTGAAGCTCCATTTCATTTTTTAGATTTGGGAAATTCTCGTCAACTGTCCATCTTAGTATGCTCTGTGATACTTTCTTCTTTTCTTCTTCTGGAATACCCATTATTCTTATGTTGCCTTTCTTGATCTTGTCAGCTAGTTTTTGTATTTCTCTTTCATTATTTTTTATTCTTCAGACTCTTTCTTCTTCCATCTGAATTATTCCTGATTTCTGTCCTGTCTTTGATATCACTGATTCTTTTCTCCATCTGGTCAGCTCTATTTCCTAAGCTTGCTATTTCACTTTTCATCTATTTTAGTGTGTTCTTCATCTCCACAAGTTCTATTTGGTTCTTTTTTAGGGTTCAATCTCCTTGCTGAAAAGCTCATTCTACTAGTCAAATTGTTTTCTCAATTCCTGGAATTTTTGATCTGAGTTATTTTGCATCTATTTGAGTTTTTTTTTTTCAGAAGTGCAATTTTCAATTCTCTGTCATTTAAATAATATATTTCCATGTCTTTACGCTTCTCTAGAGTTTTTCTTTCTTTCTGAGCTGCCTTGTCACCCTGGTTGTTCATGGTTTTCAATGGACTATTTCTCCTCCTGGACATCAATGAGGGTTTACTCTGCCATTTTTTTTTTTAAGATAGAAGATTTATTATGCAGAGGTCTCTCTTTAACCAGTTGCTAAGAAGTTGTTTTTCTTTTGATATCTAGTAGATGGCATCTAAACCTCTTGGAGCCTTGCTTTGAAACTAATGATGCCTTTTTTTGGATAAATATTCAGTCATGATTGCTACCCTTGGTTTCAGCCCCTGACAGTAGTATCGACAGTGGATTTTTGTTTCGGTAGCATTTACTCCAGTTTCTCTGGGGCTCTACTGTGCAAGGTCTGAGAGGTTCTGGGGTTGAAGGAAGGTGTGCTATGGGTTGGTGAGTGGGGGTTGCTGCTAGCCTGTATGTCTCAGCCTCAAGCTTCACAAGTGCAGCTGGCAAGACCCAGCTGTTGCCCCTTTGCACTTAGTTCTTGCTTTACTTTCTGCCCTGATCCCTGAGCTCCACAGCCTGGAACTCTCAGATCCCTCAGGCATGGCTGTTTGGGGATCCCACTGCAATTTCTCTCCTATCCCTCCTGCTGTGGGAAGCTTCAGCTGCAAGAGGCAGCTTCTTCATTCCTCCTAATCTAACCCCCAGACTCTTGCAGTTCTGACCTCTGGAAGTTCTTATGCATAGATCACTCTATCAGATACGTTTGTGTGCAGGTTGGGCGTTGTTTGTTGAGTTTTAGATGATCAGCTTTTTGTTATTTGAAGGAGAACTGGGGACATCTCTCACTCTGCCATGCTGCCGATGTCACATCTCATTCTGTTTTTATTTTTGTTAGTCTCTAGGTATTTTGATTTCTTCCTGTATATCATCATTAACCCTCTCATTGTTTAGAAGCATGTTATTTAGCATCCATGTGTTTGTGTACTTTCCAGCTTTTTTTCTCATTGTTGGTTTCTAGTTTCATATCATTGTGTTTGGAGAAGATGCTTGGTATGATTTCATTCTTCTTAAATTTTTTGAGACCTGTTTTGTGGCCTAAATGTAGTCTATCCTTGAAAATGTTCCATGTGCACTTGAGAAGAATGTATATTTTGCTGCTTCGGGATTATACACTCTGAAAATATCAATTCAATCTATCTAGTCTAGAGTGTCATTTATAGCTCCTGTTTCCTTATAGATTTTCTGTCTGGAAGATCTGTCCATTGGTGCCAGTGGGGTGTTAAAGTCTCCTACTACAAGTGTATTACTGTCGATCTCTCCCTTTATGTCGGTCAGTAATTGCTTTATATATGTAGGTCCTCCTGTATTGGGTGAGTATATGTTTACTATGGTTATGTCCTCTTGTTGTATTGATCTATTTATCATTATGTAGTGCCCTTCTTTGTCTTATTATTGCCTTTGTTTTATAGCTGCTAGCACATCAGCGGATGAGACTGACTCTCAGACTGACTGACTATGTTGTTTGGCCATGCCCTCAGGGTATGAGTTGCTGTGTTGGGGCTGACTCCTCTAAGTTGGATTCACCCCAACAGGGTAGTGTACCTGTTGAGACCACCCTTTGTATGCACTGCTTATGGAGCTAGTCAGGTGTTCCTCTGTTGTGGTCTAATGCCAGCCCCTGAGTGTGTTGATTCTGTGACTGCTTGGGAGGGGCTCCCAAGTAGGCCAAGGTCAGCCACTGCTTTTGATTACTTGGGGCTACCTGTTGCGACCACTAAAGTGATCCACGAATGGTTGCTGCCTATGCTAGAACTAAAGGTAAGTAGAGAGATAATGCTGCAAGCCAGGGTTTGGTTACCCCTAATACCAAGCTGGGGTGGGTTAGCAAAGGACCAGTGCACCTCTAAGCCTGAGTTTTCCTGCCAGCTTCCCGTAAGACTCTGCAGCTATGAGCCTTTGAGTGGTATGCAAGTTAGGTAGGGCAGGGTCCCAGGCAGTCACTGGGGTATAGTTAACAGATTTCCACTCCCCTCCCATTCAGTGTCAGTTTTCATTCCAGTGCTGTCTCTGTGGCTTCCTGTGAAAGTCTCAGATAGCAGCTAGGCCAGCTTGTGCCCACCTCGGGCCTATGGACACCCGAGATCTGTTCAAGAAATACTGTAGCTCAAGGCAGAGTTTGTGGTCTGCCATTGAAAATCTCTCCTGGGATACACAGGCTATGCAAAGGCTGCATAAGCTGTGTGCTGTTGTTTGCCGTTGAATTTGCCATCTAAGGAAAGCACAGGATGGGGCTGGCTGCCTAGAAAACAGGTTTGCCATGGGTAATTTGTGGGTCGGGTGGCGTGGGGTCTCAGGAAGACATAGGGTGAAGCAAGTTGATACCATCAGGTCAATACTGCATCAGAATTGCTGCCTGTGCTGAGTCTGTGGGCTCCTGCAAAAGTCACAGATCACGAGGCCAGCTGCTATCTGTATCGGGCCCACAGACCTCAGTGGTCTGCCCAATAGACACTGCACCTCGTGCTGGCACCAGGGGTCTGCTGCCAAATGTCTCTCTTGAAATGTATGGGAAAAACAAGCTGAGGTCTTTTGCCCGTGAGGAATGCATGGCTGGGAAAAGGGAGGATGGGGGTGGCTGCCTGGCAATGAGTTCGCCATGGGCAATTCATAGGTTGGGTAGGATGGGATCTTAGGCATACATGGGGTGGGGTGAGTTGATCTCAGCGGGCCAACGCAACTTCAGAATTGACTTTTCGGGGGACATTTCAACACAGATATGATGACACCTGTCTGTAGACTGCCTTGGAGAGGAGCCCGATGTAGAAACAATGGCAACTGTTTCTCCAGCCCTCGCCATGGTACCGCACAAGTCAGTCTTTCTCTGTATGATAATTTGTGCCTCCCAAGATGCTGACACTTTGATGGTGCCCAGAGTGAGTTCCTGGGAACGAGTGACTGTGCATGGGCACTTTAAGTGGGGCATCTGGGTTTTCAAGTTTCTTCCATGTCACCCAGTTGACCAGGATCCCCACTGATCTTTATAGTCAGATTTTGTGTGAATTCCTCTTACCGAGACTGGAACTCTGGGCAGCAGAGCCCTTGAATGGGGTTAGGGCTCCTTGCTCCTTCAGGGGGGCCTCTGCATCTGTGCTCTCCTTCTGGTGCTCAGTTGCCACACATGGGTGCCAGACCAGCCTGCTTCATGTCTCCATCCCTCCCACTGGTCTCGATTAGGCTTTTTCTTTATATTCGCAGATGTATATGTTATGATCAACTAGAATTCAGGTGATTCTTCATGTTGATTGTTGTATAATTTGAATGTAATTTTAATGTGGTCCTGAGACGAGGCAAACCCTGCTTTCACCTAGCCTGCCATCTTGAACCGCCATCCCATTTTTATTTCTTGAACTAAGTTTTCATTTCCTTGGTCTCTCTGTGCTTCTGTTACTCTTATGACATGAATGTTGGTATGCTTGATGTTGTCCCAGAAGCCCATTAAACTATCCTCATTTCTTTGGATGCTTTTTTTGTTGTTGTTGCTGTTCTGAATGGGTGTTTTCTCCTACCTTATTTTCTAAATCACTGATGTGATCCTCTGCTTCATCTAATCTGTCAACTCCCACTAATGTAGTCTTCATTTCAGTTATTATTCAGTTATTCTTCATTTCTCACTGTCTTTTTTTAATGTTTTCTACCTCCATTTTTGTTTCTTATATCATTGTTGAAGTTGTCACTGAGATCCCTGAGTATCCTTAAACCAGTGATTTAAACCCAGCATCTGATAGATTACTTGTCTTCATTTTGTTTAGTTACTTTTCTGGAGCTTTGTTCTGTTTTATCATTTGGGACATGTTTTTTTTTTTTGTCTCCTCATTTTATCTGCTTTCCTGTATTTGTTTCTATGTACTAGGTAAAGCTGCTATGTCTCCCAGTTTTGGCATAGTAAACTTATGTAGTAGATATGCTGTAGGACTCAGTGGCACCGTCTTCTTGGTCATCTGAGCTAGATGCTCCAGATTTGTCCCTTGTGTGAGTTCTGTGTGCCCTCTTGTTATAGTTGAGCCTCGGTTGCTATTTGCACGCAAATGAGAGGGATTGACCTTCAGGCTGATTGGTTGTGATGACTGGCCAGCAACTACAGTGGAGGAACTGTTGTGCAGAGGCTGACACTACAGAGCAGGATTCGCTTTAGCAGGGCTCTGGTGCCTGCTGAATCTGCCCTTTGGGTATGTCATTTGTGGAACTAGTTGGTGGTGCTTTGGTATGGTCTGAAGCTGGCCACCAGATGTGTTGGTTCTGGGCCCTTAGAGAAGGGCTTTGATGCAGGCCAGTTTCAGCCACTGTCTGTGCCCTGCCCAGGGCCATTTGGTATGAGCTCAAAAGTGATCTGTGGATGGTCACCACTTGTTCTGGGCTTGGGGGTGCCTGTGAAGGGCTAAGCTGGGATGTGAGGCTGGCTGCCACTGGTGCCAGATTTGGGGCTGCTTAGCAAGAGGTACGGCACATTCTGAAGCTAGATGTTGCTTGTTTGGGGTTTGTGATCTTTTGAGAGATTTTAGTAAAGTCCACAGAATGAGCCAAGACAGGTTCTTAGTATGAGAAAGCCACTGGAAGTGGTTTGGGTCGGCCTACAAGTTTCATGGGTGGGGTCTCAGGGAATCACCATGGTGGGAAGAATCATGTTATCTAAGTTGTTGCAGACTCAGATATGATGCTTGCCTGCATGATCAGGCTGGGCGAAGGGAGAGATCAAGAAAAGAACAATGGTTTCTACCAGCACTTCTGTCTGAGAGATAGCTGCCCTTCTAGCCCTCACCCTGAAGCCAAACAATTCAGTTCCTCCCCATTTGTTCCTGGCACCTTTCAAACCGCTGCTCCACCGCTGGAACTCAAAGTGAGTGAGTCTGTTAGCAAGTAAATCCCTGTGTGAGCCTTTTAAGTGAAATGCCTGGTACCCTAGCAGCCCTCTGTCTCACTCAGCCACAATCTCCACTGGTTTTCACAGCCAGAAGTTGTGGGGATTTCTCTTCTTGGCATTGGAACCTTGGCGTGGAGCTTGGACTCTTCATTCCTCAAGGGGTACCTCCACAGCTGAAATATCTCTCCTAATTATTAACCACCACAAGTGGTTGTAGGACCACCCCTCCTTCAAGTCTTCATGTGGCTTCTTCTGCTTATCCTTAGTTATAGAACATCTCTTCAGCTAGACTTCAGGTGATTCTCAATAATGGTTGTTCTATAGTTTAGTTGTAATTTTGATGTGGTCTGGGAGGAGATGAGCACAGCATTTATCTACTCTGCCATCTTGACCAGAAGCCTCCCTACCAATGATATTCCTTCTCCTATCAAACTAGTCCTGTCAACACCACTGAAGTTCTCCACATTGCTAATTCCAGCCTTAGTCTTCCTAGATCTGCCAGCAGTATATAGTTGGCCACATATTTCTTAATTGGCTTCCAATACATCACAGTTTCTTCACTTTCTTTCATCCTTAATGGTTGCTATCTCAGTGTCCTTTACTGGTTTCTCATCTTCCCCCATAATTATCAACATTGGAATGCCTTGGTACTTGCTTCTCTTCTCTTCTATGTCTTCACTCCCTTGGTGAATTCATCCAGTCAAAAGTGTTTAAATACCATGTCATCTCCCAACCTCTATTTTCTGAATGCTAGGTTTTATTATCAACCATATACATACTAGATATCTCCACTTATATAATTAGAGACTTCCCAAGTTTAACATGCTCAAACATGAACTCTACTTTTTCTCAGAGATTCTTCACCCAATTCACCGGGAAATCCTGAAAGTGTGCTTTATCTTTAGAATGTCACTAGAATATGACAAGTTCTCTCTACCTTCATGATCACCCCCATTATCACTCACCTTTGGATTACTTTAATAGCCTTCTACCTAGCCTCTTGCTTCCATGTTGCTCTCTACAGTGTATTCTCCATACAGCATCCAGCAGCTGGGATAATTTCTTTTTATAACTTTATTAAAATATAATAGACAATTAATTGATCATATTTACAGTGTACAAATCAATGAGTTTTTTTCAATTATAGTTGGTATACAATAATATACCAGAGTTGTACAGCTTAGTGATTAGAGATCTATATAACTCACAAAGTGATCGCCCCACTAAATTAGTACCTCTCTGCCCCCTTACATATTTATTACAATATTATTGGTAATATTCCTTATGTTATACTTAATATCTCCATAACTATTTTGTAACTATCCATTTGTACTTTTTAATCACTTTGCCCTTTTTGACTGACCCCCCAAACCCCTTTTGTCTAGTGGTCCTCAAAATATTCTCTATATCTATGAGTTTGTTTTTGTTGTTTATTTTGTTTTTTAGATTCCACATGTATGTGAAATTTGTCTTTCCCCCATAGTTACATCTTCATCTCTAGTTTCAACTTTCTTGCCTCCCTCTTATAGGGACACTTATTATGACACTGGGCCACTTGGATAATCCAGAATAATCTTCCCATCCCCTTCCTTTTCACATATGTAAGGTTCTTGTTTTCTTATCCATTCAGCCATCCTATCTTTTGGCTGGAGTACTTAATTCTTTTTCATTTGAGGTACTTGTTGACAGATATATAGTTACTGCTATTCTTTATTCCTGTTTCTGATACATATTTTTCCCCTTGAAGAAGACCCTCAAGCATTTCCTGTAATACTGGCTTGGTGGTTATGAACTCATTTAGCTTTTTCTTGTCTGAGAAGCACTTTATCTGTCCTTCAACAATAAATGAAGCTTTGCTGGATAAAGTATTCTTGGTTGTAGATCCTGGGTTTTCATCACTTTGAATATTTTGTGCCAAACCCTTCTGTCCTGAGAAGTTTCTGTTGAGAAATCAGCTGTCAGTATTATGGGTGCTCACTTGTAGGTAACAGACTACTTTTCTCTTGATACTTTTAAGATCATCTCTTTGTATTTAACCTTTGGCATTTTAGTTATGATGTGTCTTGGTGTGGGCCTCTTTGGGTTCCTCATTTATGGGAATCTCTGAGCTTCCTGGGGTTATATGTCTATTTCTTTCACCAGGTTAGGAAAGTTTTCCATCATTATTTCTTCAAATAGATTTTCAACTTCTTGCTCTCTCTCTTATCTTTCTGGTACCCCTATGATGTGAATGCTATGTTTGAGGTTATCCCATAAGCTCCTTGAATTATCTTCATTATTTTGGATTCTTTTTTCTTGTTGCTGTTCTGATTAGGTGTTCTCCACTACCTCACCCTTTATATCGGTGATTTGATCTTCCACTTTCTCTATTCTGTTGATTCCTTCTAATATACCGTTCATCTAAAATATTGTATTCTTCATTTCTGACTGGTTCTCTTTTATAATTTTCATTTTATGTTTTTTTTACCTCTTTGTTAAAGTTCTTAATGGGTTCATCTACACTTCCCCTAAGTTCATTGAGCAACTTTATAACCAGTGTTTTGAACTCTGCATCTGGTAGATTGCTTGATTCCATTTTTCCTAGATCTCTGTTCTGTTCTTTCACATGGAACATGGTTCTTTGTCTCCCCATTTTGGCAGCCTTTCTGTGTCTCTTTTTATGTAATAAGCAAAGCTCCTAAGTCTCCTGGACTTATTAGCATGGATTTTTGTAGTAAATGTCCAGTGGCACAGTCCTGAGGGGGGTTCAGCTGCAGGCCAAGTTTTGCCCCAGCTTATGCCCCTCCAGGGCCACCTGGTAAGATTCAGCAAGCAATCCATAGATGCTATGCTTATATTTGCCGCAAGAGGCCCATGCCAGAAAGCAAGACCAAGTGCCACCTTTGAAGGTCTTGGAGCTATTCAGCAAGGGGCATGGGACATGCTGAGGACATCACTGAATGCAGCTAGTGCAAGACCACAAATTGAGATGGGCGGAGTTTCAGGGAATCTTCTGGGCATAATGACTTCTATTATTCAGTTTGATGACATCTCAACTATGGGGGGTGCTGAGTCCGCATTCTGGGAGTGGGGAGGGCTCAACGGAAGAATAATGGATACCACCAGCACTTCTGCCCGGAAGAAAACCTCACCTTTGGCTCTTGCTCTGACAACTCAGTATCCCTCTGTAAGCCCCTAGTGCCCTCTGAGCAGCTGACCTGGCACTGGTGCTTAGAGTGAGTGAATCTATCACCACAAAAAGTCCAGTCTTGGTAATGGCCCCTTTAAGAAGAATGTTTGTACCTGCCAGCTACAGCTGTCTCACTCAGCTGCCCCCTCCTAATTCCTATGGTTACAGGATGATTTCTTATTTCTAGCCCTAATTGTAAGGCTTCTTTTCATCCAGACCACAGGACATTCTGCTTGCTGTTTGCTCTGTGTTTTTGTCACAACTCTGGTGTGGTCACAAGAAGAGATGTACAAAGCCTCTACCATCTATGCCATCTTGCCCAGGCTTTGAATAATTTTTTAGAAGTGTAAGTCAGATAGTGTCATACCTCTGGTCAAAACCCAACTATAATTTTCTATTTCATGTTGAGTAAAACCAAAGTCCTTATTTCCTAATAATTTCTGTGAACTCAATCCTTTTCAACCTCACTGGCCTTCTTAATGTTCTTTGACCAACCCAGGCATGATCCTGCCTCAGGGCCTTTGTACCGTCTATACCCTCTGTCTGGAATGCTCTTCTTCCAGATATATGTATGGCTAACTCCACTCCATCTCCTTCAAGCATTTGCTAAAATGCCACTATTATGGCTGGGTTCTATGAGAAGCAGAATTTATGATGATGTTTGGCATGCAGGATGTTTGTTAGGCAGTACTAGTGCTATCAAAGTGTGTGGAAGGGAGGATAAGGAAGCAGAAATGGGCAGAGGAAGAAGCCTAGCCATGAAACAGGCTTAACTGATAGCCTTGACTGGTCCTACAGTGTTCTCTAGAGCTAAAATGGCCTGTCAGAGTTGTCCTCCATTGGGTTGATGAGACCAGACCTTTTTGTCTCCCTCTTTTATCAGAATTGACTTTAGGCATGGTGTTCTTTTTGTAGCTGAAGTAATCCCTGAAGGGATTGTCAGCATTTCCAGAAGCTATAGGGGATCTTAATATCCCATAGTTACCCTCTCAATATTCTTATTCTCTACTTCTACTTGCAAACTGTGACCTACCCTTGACACATATAAATCTCCTTTACCTTGCTCTATTTTCCCAAAACACTAATTAGAGATAACGAATGATATTTATTTACCTTTTATTTTTAATTTATAGTCTGTCTTTCTTGACTATAACATAAACCCAAGATGGGCAGAGATTTCTTTCTTTTGTTCACTAATGTATACTGAGTCCTTAGAACAATCTGGCACTAGAATACTCAAATATTTGTGAATGAGTGATGCTTGGTGAATTCTAGCTAATAATCGATGTAGTATTAAACATGGTCAGGAGTCAGTACTGAAAATAGGAGATGAATTCTGTCTTTAGAGTTCCTGGTATTCACCAATATGCGAAATAAGAGAGATATCATGAGTTGTTTATTATTTCAAATTTTCCACCACTATTCACAAGCCTCTGGTGTTGAGTGACCAGTTTCTGACCTATACTTTATTAACTCGGCTTTGGGGCCCTATGGGGAAAAATGAGTAATGACATGTAGAAGTCTAATGACCCATACGAAGCATGCTTCTTCTAATATTTATGAAGACTGACGTTTCATTTATATGAAGTTATTATTTACAGTATATATTTTTCATAACGTGCTAGTATTAATAGGCATGGCATGTTAAGATGAATAGATATCTTAACAGTTGGCCCATTATCCCATGATGGTCAACATAATTTGGTAATGTGAACAGCAGTTCAACAATAGCAGGAATTGTGGTGGGAAGGAAAGAGAACATTTAGCAGACCAAAGATATAAATTCCTTTTGTTACCACTGACTGAACTTTCAGATCAGGTTAGGTCAGGTTTTATTGCTCTTGGTTGAAAAGCCAGCACAAGATGCACAGAGCAAGGAAGAGGCTCCAGGTGAGATCAGAATGAATTACAGAGTTGACTGAAGAATGGCATGACAGTAGTTAGAACATCAAAGGTAATTTTTACAAAACAAATCATCTGACTACTGCATCAATGTCAGTTTTATTATAAAGCTTAAAAATATTTAAAAATATGTGTTTATTTCTAATGGATTCATTGAAGGGAATCTAACATGTAGAAAAGCACAAAGATAAAAATAAAAATCTCTCATCAAAAGTCCTGTTAATATTCAATTATTATATGTTTCTAGACTTTTTCCTATATTCGCTGACATTCATACACTCATACACATACACTCTTAATTTTCTTCAAAACTAGAATAAAATTAGAGTATTTCTGCATGTCCTGCTTTTTAAACTTAATAATATATCTTTAGCATTTTGCCATGTTATTAAATGTTTGTGAAAATGTCTTCTAAATTAAATAGAATAATATTTCATAGCTTGTGTGTGTATATTTTTCTTTTTTACCAGTCCTCTGTACATTTATACTGTTATAATTATTTGGCATTGAAAAATATTTCCATGAGCATTATCTTTTAAAATAATTTTTTGTTTTCGATTAGTTGACATACAATATTATATTAATTTCAGGCACTTACAAAAGTGATTAGAGAGTTTGGAGAAACATAGCAGAGTGAGAGACATCCTAGATCTCTCCTCTTGAAACAACAATAAGCTGAACAACTAAAACTCAACAAAAAAACACACAAACTGCACACTAGCACATCTGACCGTGGGATCTGCACATAAGAGCTACCACAGGTTAGAATCCCAGGTGTCAGGAGGTGGACTGGGAGAAATAAAAAAAGCTGAGAAGTTGCCTCTTGCAGCCACCGAAGCTCCCTGTAAGAAATGGGGGAGGGGAGAATGTGCGGCCAGTTCTCTGAACAGTCCTGCTTGGGAGTGCTGTGAGCTCCACACGACCGAAGTTGCAAAACTGAATCTGAGCCACAGCCTCCAACCTTCAACCCAGAGGGGCCCTCCCCCCATACCCTCTGAGACCTAACACCGTGGAGCCCCAGGGGAATCTGAGCAAACGCTACTGACACTGTCACTAACATTGACAGGGACTGAGACCAAGGATAGCGAGGGTGATTAAACATTTATAAGAAAAAAAAATACATTATTAAGGCTTTATATAAAGAAGGGATCCAAGAGGCTTAGACAGCACCTACCGGAAACCAAAAGAAAAATGCGTTCTTTACAACAAGCTAAAGAGAGAATTTTATATAATAAATCTTTCTGGAAAAAAAAAGTGGAATATACTTCCATTAATCCTCAGGCAGAGAAAAGTCCATTAAACACCATGAACAACCAAGGCGACAAGGCATCTCAGAAAGTAAGAGAAAAAACTCCAGAAAATAAGCTTACAGATGTAGAAATATGCGACTTAAAGGACAGAGAATTCAGAATGGTACTTCTGAAAAAAACTCAGTGAGATCCGAAACGATTCATATCAATGATTTCAGGAATTGAAAAAAACAACTAGATGAGCAGAATGAGATCTTTAGCAAGGAGATTGAAACTCTCAAAAAGAATCGAATAGAACTTTTGGAGATGAAGAACACACTGCAAGAGATGAAAAATGAAATAGCAAGCCTAGGAAATAGAGTCGGCCAAACGGAGGAAATGATCAGTGCTATTGAAGACAGAAATCTAGAAAGAAATCAGAAGGAAGAAGAGATAATCTGAAGAATAAAAAAGAATGAAAGAGAACTACGAGAACTAGCTGATACCATCAGGAGAGGAAACTCAAGGATAATGAGAGGAGGGGAAGATGGTGGACTAGGTAAAAGCAGGGTTCGTCTCCCCCTGAGTCCGCATTGGAATTACAATCAAATTATAAAATAATCAACATGGAGAATCACCTAAAGTCCAGCTGATCATAACGCCTGTGTCTGATAATATAAAGGAGCCACATCGAAGCCACGAGAATGCCCAGGCACAGAAGTTGCAGCAAAACTAAGGATATATTGGCTGAACGGACCTTATTTCCTCGAGATCCCACTTCACCCAAGCTACAAAGTGCCTGCAGCCCATTGACAAGCAACCTCTTATGCCCTTGTTGGCTCTGGGGTTGAGCAGTTAGTGCAAGCAACAGATCTTGGCTAGCGCAGAGAGCGCATTTCAAAGAAAACAGTTGTGGACAGACCACTGCTGCCTGTACAAGCTGCGATATCTCTTAAGGGGATTGCAGGGGTCTGTATTGGCCTGACAGTCCTTGATTCCCTGAGCTCCTGCCCCATCCAGTACACAAAATGCCTGCTGCACATTGGTAAGCAGCTGCCCCTGTTATGGGGTAGCACATTTAGGCCCAAAGTGGGCAGCAGTTAACCATGCTACGAGTGGAAACTTGTACAGCGAGCCACAGAGATGGCATGGGCAGGTAAACTGACACTGCAGTGGCAGGGAGAAATTTACTCACTAGACCCAGGAGACTCCTGGAGTCCCTGTGCCACCCAGCATGCACATCACCCAGAGGCTCATCCAATTTCAGAGACTTATAGGCATCTGATAGGCAGTATCAGACCTTGAAGAGCACTGGTCCCTCTGCTAAACTGCCATAGGTCAAGGGCAGGGGATAAAAGAGAGCTGCCTACAGCGTTGTCTCTTCCACTTACATATAGATTCAGTATAGGCAACAACCATCAGTGGATTGCTTTGTAGCTCTCATCGAGTAGCCCTGAGCAATCAAGAGCAGCAGCTAATCTTGGCCTATGGGGGAGCACCTGCCAATGGGCCACAAAACCAATGCATCTGGAGTCTGGCACCAGACCACAACGGAGCACCTCCTGACTAGCTCCAGTAATGATACGCACAAAGGGTGGTTGCAACAAGTACACAAGCCTGCTAGGGCAAATCCCACTCAGTGGAGTCAGCCCCCACACAACAACTCTTATCCTGAGGGTGCAACTAATTCACACAATTAGTCAGCCTGAACATTAATTTCACCCACTGATGTATTAACAACAATAAAGGCTTGATGACAACCGAAGATGACATACAACCTGCACAAAGGTCACGTCCAGAGCTCCCAGCATAAGGGATCAGGAAGAGTGCACCACAGGGCCACACAGGACACCTTCCACATTAGGCCATCTGGCCAAGGCTGAGAGATGAAACTAATATTCCTGACACATCGAAAAGAACACAGAGAGGCTAATAAAATGAGAAAACTTGCCACAAATGACACAACAAGAGAAAACTCCATAAAGTAAGCTAAATGAAATGGAGGCAAGAAACCTACCAGAGACAGAGTTCAGAATAACGGTTATAAGGATGCTCAATGAACTTATGGGGAGAATGGATAAACACAATGAGAACCTCAACAGAGAGATAGTAAGCATTAAAAAGGACATAGAAACTATAAAAAAGAACTAGACTGAAATGAGGAATACAATAACCGAAATGAAGAATACATTAAAAGGATTCAACAGTAGATTGGACAAACCAGAAAATCGAATCAGTGAATTGGAAGACAAGGTAGCTGAATACACCCAATTAGAACAACGAAAAGAAAAAAGAATTTGAAAAAATGAGGATAGTTTAAGAGACCTCTGGGACAAAATGAAGCATAAAAATATCCTGATCATAGAAGTCCCTGAAGAGGAAGAGAGAGAGATCAAGGGATTGGGACTCTATGTGAAGAAATAATTACAGAAAACTTCCCTAACCTGGCAAAGGAATTAGACATACAAGTTCAGGAACCCAAACAAAAGGAATTCAAACAGACCTACGCCAAGACACATCATAATTAAAATGCCAAAGGTCAAAGACAAAGACAGAAAACTTAAAAGCAGCAAGAGGAAGGAAGCTGATTACTTACAAGAGTACCCCCATAAGAATGTCTGCTGACTTGTCAATGGAAACTTTGCATGCCAGAAAGGAATGGCAAAAAATATTCAAAGTTATGAAAAACAAGAATCTACAACCACGGCTACTCTACCCAGCAAGGCTTTCAATTACAATGGAAGGTGAGATAAAGAGCTTCCCAGACAGGAAAAAGCTTAAGGAATTCATCACCAACAAGCCACCATTACAAGAAATGTTAAAGAGTCTTCTGTAAAAAGAGAAAGGGTAAAAAAGAAAATAGAAATAACAAATATGAATAATAAAATGGCAGTAACAATGTACCTATCACTGACCGAATGGATAAGAACACAGGACCCATGCATATGCTGTCTACAAGAGACCCACTTTAGATGAAACGACGCTCACAGACTGAAAGTAAGAGGATGGAAAAAGATATTTCACGCAAACAGAAATGAAAAATAAGCCAGAGTAGCAATACTTATATCAGATAAAATAGACTTTAAAACAAAGCTATAATAAGAGATAAAAAAATCACATTACATAATAACAAATCAAGAGGACATAACCTTAGTAAACATATATGCACCAAACATAGGAGCATCTACATACATAAAGCAATTATTGACTGACATAAAAGGAAAGATCAATAGCAATACACTCATAGTAGTAGACTTTAACACTCCATTGACACCAATGGACAGATCTTCCAGGCAAAGAATCAACAAGGGAACAATGGGCCTAAAAGACATATTAGGCCCGATGGATTTAAAAGCTCTTTTCAGCA
>NW_006440820.1:2072803-2080932 GCF_000325575.1 Pteropus alecto
GTACCCCAAAGACTTGAAAACCCATATCCAAAAAGATATTTGCACACTGATGTTCATAGCAGCATTATTCACAGTGGCCAGGATATGGACAAATCTGGACTGTCCTATGATAGATGATTGGCTAAAGAAGCTGTAGCACATATATATAATGGAATATTACTCAGCCATAAGAAGAGATGAAATACTGTCATTTGCGATAACATGGGTGGACCTCGAGATAACCATGCTAAGCGAAATAAGCCAGACAGAAAAAGTTGAAAATCACATGATATCACATATATGTGGGATATAAACCTAAAAGTAACTAATGAACAGGATAAACAAACAGAGACTCATGGACATGGACAATAGACTAGTGGTTACCAGAGTTTAGGGAGTGGACTGAGTAGACTGGGTAAAGGTCATCTAATATGTGGTGACAGAAAGAAATCTAACTATGGGAGGTGAACACACAGTGTAAAAATATATATGCCTTACTGTTAAAGTGTATAGCTGAAACTTATTAGATTTCATTAACCCATGTCACTATAAAAAAATAAATTAAAAAAAAAAGAATGTTCATGGAGGATTTCCAGTCAAGATGGAGTAATAAGTAAAGTTGTTTACCTTCTCTAATGACCACATCAAAATTACAACTAAACTACAAAACAACCATCAGTGAAAATTGCTTGATCTAGCTGAGCAGAAATCTTATGACTAAGGACATACAGAAGAGCCACCTAGAGACTTGTAGGAGGGAGCAGAAACATGAAACAAGTTGGTCTTACACTCGTGTGTGGTAGTTAAAAATTGGGAGGAATATCTCAGCTGTGGAGGACCCCTCGAGGAGTGAGGGAGCACCCAGTGACTTCCAGTGCCTTTTCGAGAGAAATGGCTTGTCTTGGGTCATGCTGTGAACTTTCCTAAAATTGCTCAAAGGTTCAGAAACCCAAAAATGTAGCATCTGACCTCAGCGTGTCCTCTATATTTTGCTGAGCATTTCCAAGGCTAGCACTAGCAGCAGCTGACCTCAGTTCATGTCATGGCCTTTTGAGAAACTTTCAAGTACGATATGGGTAGCAGTCTACTGCACATTGCTTGGTGGCTCATGCCAGGTGGCCCTGGGCAGGGCAGAAGCTGCAGCTGAACTTGGTCTGTGGTGAGGCCCTTCCCAGAAGGCACAGGGGCTGGCACACACAGTGTCCGACTTCAGACTGAGCCAGAAGAACACCTGGGGCTGCATCCAAAGAAGATATACCCAAAGGGAAGACCCAGCAGGCACCAAGGCACTGCTAAAGAGAATCCTGATCTATAGAGTCAGCCCCTGCACAACAGCTCCTCTACTATAGCCATCTGGTCCTGGACTTTTACTATTTCGTATGTTTTTGATAATTGTTTCAATTTCCATACTGCTGATCAGTCTATTTAGATTTTCCAGTTCTTGATTCAGTCTAGGAATGTTGTATTTTTCTAAGTACTGGTCCGTTTCTTCTAGGTTATTCAATTTGGTGTTATATACTTTTTCATAGTATTCTTGTATGATCCTTTGTATTTCTGCAGTGTCTGTCGTAATTTCCCCTCTTTCACCCTGATTTTGTTTATTTGTGTCATTTCTCCTTTTTCTTTAGTGAGTCTAGCCAGGGCTTTGTCAATTTTATTAACGTTCTTAAAGAACCAGCTCTTTGTTGCATTTATTTTTCCTTTTTTTGTTTGTTTGTTTTCAGTTTCATTTATTTCTGCTCTAATTTTGATTATTTCCTTCTGCTGACTTTAGGCTTCATTTGTTCTTTCTTTCTAGTTTTTAAAGATGAAGCATTAGATCGTTTATTGGGGCTCACTTTTGTTTTAAGAAAAAGGCCTGTAATGATATAAACTTTCCTCTTATGACCGCTTTTGCCATGTCCCAAAAGTTTTGATATGTTGTACTATCATTATCATTCGTTTGTATATATCTCTTGATCTCTCTTTTTATTTCCTCTGTGACCCAGTTATTCTTCAAAAGCATGTTTAATCTCCATATATTTGTGGTTCTTCCTGCTTTCTTTTTGCAGTTGATCTCTAGTTTCAAAGCTTTATGATAAGAGAATATGGTTGTTATGATTTCAACTCTCTTATCTTTGTTGAGGCTCTCTGTGTCCCAGTATGTGTTCAATCTTGTGAATGTTATGTGTGCACTAGAGAAGAATGTATAAGCAGCTGTTTTTGGATGGAAAGCTCTGTAAATGTCAATCATGTCTAGTTGGTCTAATGTGTAATTTAAGGATGTTATTTCCTTATTGACTTTCTGTTTGGATGATCTGTCCATATCTGACAGTGGGGTATTTAGGTCACCTACTATGATAATGTTTTGGTCTGTTTCTCCCTTTAGTTCTGTTAGTAATTGCTTTACATATTTTGGGGCTCCCTGATTGGGAGCATAGATATTAAGAAATGTCATGTCTTCTTGGTGCATGATTCTCCTTATCAGTATGAAGTGTCCCTCGGTATCTTTCTTTACCTTTTTTACTTTGAAGTTTATTTCATCTGATATTAGTATCGCTACTCCTGCTTTTCTCTGAATGCCATTTGCTTGAAATATCATTTTACATCCATTCACTTTGAGTCTATATTTGTCTGTGGATCTGAGATGTGTCTCCTGGAGGCAGCATATGTTAGGATTTTGTTTTTGATTCATTTTGCAACTCTGCTTTTTTATTGATGAGTTCAGTCCATTTACATTTAGGATGATTATTGAAATATGAGGTCTTCTTATAGCCATTTTATCTTTTGCTTTCTGGTAGCTCGGGGCTTACATTGCTTCCTTGTCCTTGTGTTTCTCTTTTCTTTATTTTGGTTGGCTTTTGTGGGTTTTTCCTCTGGTTCTTCTTGTTTCACATTACATACTTCAGTTGTGAAACTTTGGTGTGTGTTATAGCAATTCTCTTCTTAATGTTTAAGCTTGTAAGCCCTGTTCTTAGTAAGGGTTGCACTCCTTTGCTTCTATTTGCCGGATAATCACCTTACTCCTAGTTATGTATTTTTTTTTTGTCATTTTATTTTAGGTGAGCTAACCTAAAATAATACTTTAGTTGTGAAACTTTGGTGTGTGTTACCATTATGAATATGAAAAGGATAGGTGTGTATATATATACAGTCCTTTTCATATATATACAGTTGTCCATTTTCTTCTGCTCATGCCTTTTCTCCATTCCCCTTTGTGAATTTGGACCTTTGTCATTTTATTTTAGGTGAGCTAACCCCTTTCAGTATTTCCTGTAGTACAGGCCTCATAGTGGAGAATTTCTTCAACTTTTGTATGTCTGGTAAGGTCTTTATTTCTCCTTCATATCTAAAGGAGAGCTGAGCTGGATAACTTATTCTAGACTGGTAGTTCCTTTCTCTTAATAGTTTGAATATTTGATTTCACTCATTTCTGGCTTGTAAGGTTTGTGCTGAGAAGTCTGATGATAATCTAATGGATATTCCTTTATAAGTTACTGTCTTATTCTCCTTGGCTGCCCTGAGAATTCTGTCTTTGTCGTTGATTTTTGATAATTTTAATACAATGTGTCTTGGTGAAGGCCTCTTTTGGTTGAGATAATTGCATGTTCTATTGACTTCTCGAATTCCAAGCTCCAGCTCATTCCTTAGATTTGGGAAATTCTCATCCACTATTTGTGAAAATGCTTTCTAGTTCCTGCTCCTTTTCCTGGCCTTCAATAATAGCCATTATTCTTGTTTCCTCTCCTGATGGTATCAGCTAGTTCTTGCGTTTCTCTTTTATTCTCTTTCATTCTTCAGTTTCTCTCTTCTTCCTTCTGTCTTATTTCTAAATTTCTGTCTTCGATATCACTGATCCTTTCCTCTGTTTGGTCGACTGTATTTCCCGAGCTTGCTATTTCATTTTTCATCTCTTGCAGTGTATTCTTCATCTCCAGTAGTTTTATTCAGTTTTTTTTTGAGGGTTTCGATCTCCTTGCTAAAGAACTCATTCTGCTCATCTAGTTCTTTTTTCAGCTCCTGAAATTGTTGATATGAATCATTTCAGATCTCAGTGAGTTATTTTCAGAAGTACCATCCTGAATTCCCTGTCGTTTAAGTCACATATTTCTATGTTTGTAAGCTTATTTTCTGGAGATTTTTCTCTTTCTTTCTGACCTGCCTTGTCGTCCTGTTTGTTCATGTGTTTAATGGACTATTTCTCCACCTGGGGATTAATGGAAGTGTATTCAGCTTTTTTTTTCAGAAAGAAGATTTATTTTATACAGTTCTCTCTGTAGCCTGTTGTAAAGAAGGGGTTTTTCTTTTGTTTCCAGTAGGTGACATCTAAGCCTCTTGGATGCCTGCTTTATATCAAGTTTTAATAATGCCTTTTCTCCTTATAGATGTTTAATCACGCTCGCTGCCCTCAGTCTCAGTCACTGTCAGTGTTAGCGATAGTTTTGGTAGAGTTTGATCAGATTCCCTTAGGGCTTTGTGGTTTTCAGTTTTGGAGGATGTAGGGGGAGGGCCCCTTTTGGTTGGGGATGGGTCTGTGGCTTTGCTTTGGTTTTGCAACCACAGCTGGTAAAAAATCAACTGTTGTTTCTCTGTCGTCCTCATTTCTCTGCTTTCTGCCCTGACTACTGGGCACGCCCACCAGCCACGTGGAGCTCACAGCTCTACTTGGCAGGATTTTTTAAAGGAACTTGCTGCACTTTCTCCCCTCCCCCTCCTCCTATGTTGTGCTCCAGTGGCTACGAGAGGCATCTTCTTTATTTCTCCCAGTGTACCGCCCAACACCCGGGGTTCTGCCCTGTGGTAGCTCTTATGCACAGATCCCATGCTCAGACGTTCTGGTGTGCAGTTTGTGTGTTTTTTGTTTGGTTTTAGATGTTCAGCTTATTGTTGTTTCAAGGGGAGAGAGCTGAGGACATCTCTCACTGCACCATTTTCTCCAAATTCCTCTGTTTTTTTATGAGTCATATGTTTCCTGAGATTTACCTCCTCTCTGCGTTCAGTCTCGTATACTCTCCAGATATTCTCCACTGACACATTGCTCTCTTAAGTCTGTGTCCATGAAAATACCCCCTGTGTAGAAGGTCCATGACCATTCTTGAAGGTAAGCAACTTTGTACATGTTCGACTACCTTTCAAGGATGATTTTCTAGAAGTGGAAATACTGGGTCTAAATATGCAGATATTTTAAAGACTCTTAATATATATTGCCCTACAGCTTTCCATTTGTGTTTCTAATGAGAAGCATATGAAATTGTTCTCACGTTATAGGCAAAAATGGACATTCTCAGTATGTATAATCTTTGCCTGTCTGGGTTAAAAATGACACTTTATTTTAATTCAAATTTTAACTTATGGAGTGGATTTTTTTTCATATTAGGACAGGCCATTTGAATTTATTCTTTTCTGAAATGTTATATATATATATAACATCTCCCTTATCCATTAATCTGTTGATGGGCTTTTAGATTGTTTTCACATCCTGGCCATTGTGAATAATGCTGCAATAAACGTGGGAGTGCAGACACCTTTTTGATATCCTGTTTTCATTTTCTTCAGATAAACACCCAGAAATAGCATTGCTGGATCATATGGTAGTTCTATAATTTCTTGAGGAAACATCATACTGTTTTCTATAATAAGTGCACCAATTTACATTCCCAATGACTGTACAATAGGGTTCCCTTTTCTCTACCTTCTCACCTACACTTATCTCTTGTATTTTGATTATAACCATTCTAACAGATGTAGGTGTTGTATTATTATGGTTTTGATTTGCATTTCCTTGATGATTAGTGATGTTGAGCAGTTTTCATGTACCTGTTGACCATGTGGATATCCTCATTGGAAAAATGTCTGTTTAGTTACATTGGTCCATTTTTAAATCTTATAGTTTTTAAAAAAATGTATTACTTTTTATTTAAATATAGTTAGTATACAATCTTATATTGGTTATAGTAGTTTCAGGTGTACAACATAGTGATTTAACATTTTGATACATTACAGTGTGATCACTCCACTAACGCTAGTGCAAACGTATCACAACATTATTGACTATAGTCTCCTTCCTCTTTCCCCTCTTCCCCTACTCCTCCCTTCTGTTAACCATCCCTTTGGTCCCTGTTTCTATGAGTCTGTATTTGCTTTGTTTTGTTTTTAGATTTTGCATATAAGTGAAACCATACAGTATTTCTCTTTCTCTGTTTGACTTATTTCACTTAGCATGTATACTATATCTTCTATATCCATTCATCTATTGATGGACAGCTAGATTGCTTCTATATTTTGGCTATTGTAAATAATGCTGCAATGAACATAGGGGTGCATATATATTTTTGAATCATGCAAAGACATTTCTCTAAGGAAGACATACAAATAGCCAACAGACATATTAAAAGATGCTCAATATCTCTAATCATAAAGGAGATGTAAATCAAAACCACAATGAGGTACCACCTCACACCAGTCAGAATGACTATTATCAAAAAGTCAACAAAAAAATTTGTTGGCAAAGATGTTGAGAAAGGGGAATCCTTGTGCACTGTTGGTGGGACTGCAAACTGGTGCAGCCCCTATGGAAAAAGTATGGATATTCCTCAAAAAACTAAAAATGGATATACTATGTAACCCAGTAATTTCATTCCTGTGTATTTGTCCAAAGAAAACAAAAACACGAATTTGATACATTTTTTGTTGACTTGTATGAGTTCTTTTTATATTTTGAATATTAACCCCTCATTCAATATATGATTTACAATTTTTTCTCTTGTTCTGTAGTTTGCTTTTTCATTTTCTAATTATTTATTTTACTGTGCAAAAGCTTTTTAGTTTGATGAAATCCTACTTGTTCATTTTTTACTTTATTACTTGTGCTTTTGATAACAAATCTAAAAAAAAAATCATCGCCAAGGAGATTCATCCCTGTTTTTTTTTTCTAAGAGTTTTATGTTATCAGGTCATATGATAATGTCTTTAATTCATTTAGAGAAAATTTTTATGAGTGGTGTAAGATAGGGGTCATATTTATTTTTCAGCAAGTGGTAATCTAGTTTTTACAACGTCATTTGTTGAAGAAATTTTCTTTTCCCTATTGAGTATTCTTGGTCTCCTTGTCAAATATCGGTTGAACCATATATGTGCAAGTGTTTTTCTGGGATCTTGATTCTGTTCAATTTGTATATGCGTCTATTTTTATGCCAGTACCATATATTTTCTTTAAAAATTTCTTTCTTTTTTGGGGGTTGACATTGATTAACAAAATCCAGTAAGTTTCAATAGTAAGTCATATATATATATATACTGCGTTATGTGCTCACTGCTCATAGTAAGATTTCTTTCAGTCACAACATACTTGATCCCTTTTACCCCTGTCTACCTCCTTCCTTCTCTCTCCCCCTCCCCCCTTCCCTCTGGTAACCACTAATTCACCATCCACGTCCATGAGTCTCTGTTTGTCATATTTGTTTTTTGCTTTTAGATTTATATCTCACATATACGTGATAGCATGTGGTTTTCAACTTTGTCTAGCTTATTTTGCTTAGTATGATTATTTCAAAGTCCATCCATGTTGTTGCAAATAGCAATATTCATTTCTTCTTATAGCTGAATAATATTCCATTACATATATGTACCACATCTTTATCAAGTCATCTATTATAGGACATTTTGGTTGCTTCCATGTCCTGGCCACTGTGAATAATGCTGCTATGAAAATCAGTGTGCAAATATCTTTTCAGTTATGAGTTTTCAAGACTTTGGGGTAAATACCTAGTAGAGGGATTGATGGATCATATGGTAGATCAATTCTTAGTTATTAGAGGAACCTCCATACTGTTTTCCATAGTGGCTGTACCAATTTGCAGTTCCACCAGTAGTGTATGAGGGTTCTATTTTCTCCACATCCTCTCCAACAGTTGTTATTACTTCTCCTATTGATAATGGCCATTCTAAGAGGTGGGAGCTGGTATGTCATTGTGGTTTTGATTTGCATTTCCGTAATAGCTACCGATGTTGAGCACCTTTTCATATATTTGTAGGCCATTTGTATGTCCTCTAGAGAGAAGTGTCTGTTCAGGTCTTCTGCCCATTTTTTGACTGGATCATTTGTTTTGTTGTTGTTGTTGTTGTTATTGAGTTGTGTGAGTTCTTTGTATATTTTGGATATTAGGCCCTTA
>NW_006440820.1:2080997-2096218 GCF_000325575.1 Pteropus alecto
ATTAGTTTCTATGTTTTCCTCTATGCATTTTATTGTTTCAGGTCTTATATTCAAACCCTTACTCCATTTTGAGTTAATTTTGGTGTTTGGTGATAGACAACACTCTAGTTTCCTTCTTTTGCAGGTGGCCTTCCAGTTTTCCCAGCACCATTTATTGAAGAGGCTTTCCTTTCTCCGCTGTATGTTTTTGGCTATTTTATTGAAAATTATTTGCCCATATAAATATGGGTTTACATCTGGACTCTTCATTTTGTTCCACTGGTCTGTGTGCCTGTTTTGCTGCCAATACCATGCTGTTTTGATTACTGTCGCTTTGTATTATAATTTGAAGTCGGGCAGAGTGATGCCTCCAGCCTCGTTCTTTTTTTCCTCAGGATGGCTTTGGCATTTTGGGTTTTTTGTGCTTCCATACAAATCTGATGACTTTTTGTTCTATCCTTAAAAAATGCTGATGAGATTTTGATGGAGATTGCATTAAATCTGTATAATGCTTTAGTTGGTATGGTCATTTTAACTATGTTGATTCTTTCAACCCAAGAACACGGAATATCTTTCCATTTCTTTGTATCTTCTTCGATTTCTTTTAATAGGGTCTTGTAGTTTTCATTATATGGGTCCTTCATATGTTTCATTAAATTTATTCCTAGATATTTTATCCTTTTTGTTGCAATTGCAAAAAGAATTATTTTTTCAACTTCTTTTTCTGACACTTCGTTGTTAGAGTATAGAAATGCTATGGATTTTTGAACGTTGATTTTGTATCCAGAGATTTACTATATTTGCTTATTTTTTCTAGTAGTGTTCTTGTGGAGTCTTTCAGGTTTTCTATATAGAGAATCATGTCATCCTCAAATAGTGACAGTTTGACTTCTTTGTTTCCTATTTCAATGTCTTTTATGTCTTTCTCTTGCCTGTTTTCTCTCGCTAGGACCTCCAATGTTATATTGAATAAGAGTGGTGATAGTGGATATCCTTGCCTTGTTCCTGATCTAAGAGGGAAGGTTTTTAGTTTTTCACCACTAAGTATAATGTTGGCTGAGGTTTTGTTGTATACAGCTTTTATTATGTTAAGGTTCTTTCCATCTATACTGATTTTGTTAAATGTTTTCATCATAAATGGATGCTGTATCCTGTCGAAGGCTTTTTCTGCATCTATTGATATGATCATATGATTCTTATTTTTAATTTGTTTATGTGATGTATCACATTAATCAATTTGCGTATGTTGAACCATGCCTATGCCTCTGGGATGAAGCTCACTTGATCATGGTGTATAATCCTTTTAATATGTTGCTGTATTTGGTTCACTGGTATCTTATTTAGGATCTTTGTGTCTGTGTTCACGAGAGATATTGGTCTGTATTTTTCTTTTATTGAGTTATCCTTACCAGAGTTTGCTACCAGGATCTCATAAAATGAGTTAGGAAGCATTGCCTCCTCTTCGATTCTTTGGAAGGTATTGAGAAGAATATGCATTAAATCTTTGAATGTTTAGTAGAATTCACTGGTAAAGCCATCTGTTCTTGGACTTCTACTTTTTGGTAAGTTTTTGATGATTGTTTCAATATCCGTATTGCTGTTCGGTCTATTTAGGTTTTCTAGTGTTCTTGATTCAGTCTATGAAGGTTGTATTTTTCTAAGTTCTGGTCCATTTCTTCTAGGTTAATAAATTTGGTTATATATTTTTTCATAGTATTCTTGTATTATCCTTTGTATTTTTGCAGTATCTGTCATGATTTCTCCTCCTTCATTCCTGATTTTGTTTATTTGTGTCCATTCTCTTTTTTATTAGTGAGTCTAGCCAGGAATTTGTCAATTTTATTTATCTTCTCAAAGAACCAGCTCTTTGTTGCATTAATTTTTTCCATTGTTTTTGTTTGTTTGTTTGTTTTCAATTTCATTTATTTCTGCAGTGACTTTGATTATTTATTTCTTTTTGTTTATTTTAGGCTTCATTTTTTTCTTCTTTTCCTAGTTTTTTAATATGAAGTATTAGGTTGTTTATATGGGCTAATTTTTGTTTTTGGAGATAAGCCTGTAATGATATGAACTTTCCTCTTATGATAGCTTTTGCCATGTCCCAAAAGTTTTGAGATGTTATACTATCATTATCATTCATTTCTATGTATCTCTTGATCTCTCTTTTTATTTCTTCTCTGACCCAGTTATTCCTTAGTAATATGTTGTTTAATTTCCATGTATTTGTGGTTCTTCCCACTTTCTTTTTACAGTCGATCTCTAGTTTCAAAGCATTATAATCAGAGCATATGGTTGGTATGATTTCAACCATCTTATATTTGTTGTGCCGCTCTTTGCGTCCCAGTATGTGATAAATTCTTGAGAATGTTCCACGTGCCCTAGAGAAGAATGTATAAGCACCTGTTTTGGAATAAAAGGCTCTGTAAACGTCAATTATGTCTAGTTGGTTTAATATGTCTTTTAAGGATGCTATTTGCTTATTGATTTTCTGTTTGGATAATCTGTCAATATTTGACCGTGTGGTATTTAGGTCCCCTGCTATGATGGGTTTTGGTCTGTTTCTTCCTTTAGTTCTGTTAGTAATTGCTTTACATATTTTGTGGCTCCCTGATTGGGAGCATAGATATTAATAAGTGTTATGTCTTCTTGGTGCATGATTCCCTTTATCAGTATGAAGCGTCCCTCAGTATCTCTCTTTACCTTTTTTATTTTGAAGTCTATTTCATCCAATATTAGTACCACTACTCCCGCTTTTATATGAATGCCCTTTGCTTGAAATATCATTTTCTACCCTTTCCCTTTGGATTTATATTTTTCTTTGGAGCTGAGATGTGTCTCCTGGAGGCAGCATATGGTTGGGTTTTGTTTTTTGACCCGTTCTGCAACTCTGTGTCATTTTATTAGTGAGTTCAGTCCATTTACATTTAGGATGATTATTGAAATACGAAGTTTTCCTATAGCCATTTTATCTTTTGCCTTCTGATAGCACAGTGTTTCCATTGTTTCCTTGTCCTTGCATTTTTGTTTGTTATTTTAATTTGGTGGATTTTGTTGCCTTCTCTCTGGTCCTTCTTGTTTTTTGTTATGTATCTCAGTTCTGGATAGTTGCCTTGTCATTACCATCAAGAATATGTAAAGGATGGTTACATATATATGTATATGTAACGTATACATATACATATACATACACACTATAGTCCATTTTCTTCTGCATGTGCCTTATCTCCATTCCCCTTTGCGAATTTGGATATTTGATTCTTCCCCTTTTCTGTTATTGTTGTCTCTAATTGCCTCTATGTATGCTGAACATTTATTTCTATCTTGCAATAGAAATTCTCTTCTTATTGTTTAAGCTTATAATATTCTGTTAATAAATGTTGCAGTACTCCACTTCTGTGTGCCTGCTAGTTAACTTACTCATAGTTATGTATTTTTAAAATATTTTTTTTCAGATGCGCTGACCCCTTTCAACATTTCCTGCAATTCAGGCCTTGCAGTGGAGAATTCCCTCAACTTTTGTTGTCTGGTAAGGTCTTTATTTCTCCTGTATATCTGAAGGAGAGTATTTCTAGATACATTATTCTTGGCTGGTAGTTCCTTTCATTTAATAGTTTGAATATTTGGTTCCATTCCTTCTTTGCTTTTAAGGTTTGTGCTGAGAAGTCCGAAGATATTGTAGTGTGTTTTCCTTTATAGGTTACCATCTTTTCCCTGGATTCCTTGAGAATTCCTTCTTTGTCATTTTTTATGATAATTTTGGGAGGAGAAAAAGCATGGCATAGATGATAGAAGCTCTGTTCATCCCTCTGGTGACCAAATCAAAGTTGTGATAGAAACAAGGAGTAAACAACAAGGAAAGTCGCCTGGAACAAGCTATACAACTAGGGAGAAATCTAAGAATCACCCTGCAATGGCAGAAAGTAAGACACAGCAAGAACACAAGGCTGTGCAATCCTGAGCTGCTGAGAGGGACGGAAGCTACTGACCACTGCTGACAGCTACAGACGCCACTTAAAGGGAACATGTCCGTGGGCAGACTTTTGTGGTGACAGACTTGCTTGCTCTGAGCACCAGAGCTGGTTCGGCTGTGCAGGGGGCACCAAGTACTTATAGGGGGTCAGTGAGTTGTCAGAGTGAGGGCTGAGGCAAGACTGCTCTGTACAGAAGTGCTGGTGGTATCCATTGTTCCTCTGTTGAGCCCTCCCCCCTCTCAGTGTGCTGACGCAGTGCTGCTGTAGCAGAAACATCATCAAACTGGATGACAGAGGTCGCTCTACCCAGAGGAGTCCCTGAAACTAAGCTTCCCCCAGCTCACAGCCCCAACCAAGCCACCTCCAGGTCTGTCCTCGCCTAGTCAGGTTCCCCTTGCTGAACAGCGCCTAGACTCATACTGGTGGCAGCTGGCCTCGATTTTTGGTGTGGCATCTTGAAGCAATTATAAGCACAGCATCTGTGGATTGCTTGCTGAATCTTAACAGGTGGCCCAAGAGGGTCACAGGCTGGGGCTAAATTTGGCTTGTTGCTGAACCCCTCTCAGGACTTTGCCACTGGACACCTATCACACAAAGCCGTACTTATAAGACCAGGAGACTTAAGAGCTTTGCTTAGTACATAGAAACAGACATGGAAAGGCAGCCAAAATGGGAAGACAAAGGAGCAGAAACCATATGAGAGAACAGAAGAGATTCAGAAATAATGGAGTAAGAGACTCACTTCAGATTAAAAGACACACAGAGACTAAAAGGAAAGGGATGGAAAAAGAGATTGCCTTAATGGACCTAGAGGGTCTTGCGCTGAATGAAATTGATCAGAGAGAGAAAGACAAATATTGCATGATTTCACATACATGTGGAATCTAAAGAACAAAATAAACAACAACAACAACAAAAGTGGAAATAAACTCTCGATACAGAGATTATTTAGAGGGATACTAGATGGGAGAGAGATTGGGGGGATAAAAAATGCAAAGGGATTAAGAAGTACAAATGGAGAGTTGCAGAATAGACATGGAGATGTAGAGTGTAGAGTAGGAAAGGTGGTTAATAATGTTGTAATAAATATTTAGGGGGGAAGAGGGTTATATGATTTAGCGGGGTGATCACTTTGTGAGTTATATGGATCTCTGATCACTATGCTATACAACTGAAACTGGTATATTATTGTATGTTGCATGCCAACTATAATTAAAAAAGAAATCTCATTGAATTTTATAATGTAAATACAAGCAACTAATTGTTACATGTCAATAAAGACAGAAAAAAAGAAAACAGAAAATAATTTATGATAATTTTATTGTAATTTGTTTTGGAGAAGGCCTTTTTGGGTTGAGATAATTAGGTGTTATGTTAGCTTCTTGGATTCGAAGCTCCACCTCGTTTCTCAGGTTTGGGAAATTCTCATCAACTATTTGTCTGAAAGTGCTCTGTGATCTCTTCTCTTTTTCTTCTTCTTCTGGAATACCCATTATTTTTATGTTTCCCTTCTTTGATGGTTTCAGCTAGTTCATGCATTTCTCTTTTATTATTTTTCATTCTTCAGTCTCTCTCTTCTTCCTTCTGAATTGCTTCTAGATTTCTGTGTTTGATATCACTGAGCTTTTCCTCCATCTGGTCAGTTCTATTTTCTAAGCTTGCTAGTTCACTCTTCATCTCTTTTAGTTTGTTCTTTTCTCCAGAAATTCTATTTGGTTGTTTTTTAGGGTTTCAATCTTCTTGTTAAAAAACTTATTCTGTTGATCTATTTTTCTCAACTCCTAGAATTTTTGTTCTGAGTTATCTTGCATCTCTTTGAGTATTTTCAAAAGTACAATCCTGAATTTTCTGTTGTTTAAGTCACATATTTGTATGTCTTTAAGTTTATTTTCTGTAGGTTGTTATCATTCTTTTTGAGCTACCTTGTCACCTTGGTTGTTCATGGTGTTTGATGGATTATTTCTCTGCTTGGGCATTGATAGGAGTGTTTCCTGCTTTTTTTTCCCCCCAGAAAGAAGGTTTATTACATAGGGGTGGGTCTCTCTTTAGCCTGTTGCTAAGAAGTTGTTTTTCTTCTGATTTCCAGTAGGTGGCGTCCCAGCCTCTTAGATCCCTGCTTTGAGACTTAATAATGCTTTTTAAAAAATATTCAGTCACGATCACTACTCTCGGTCTCATTCTTTGTCAGCATTAGCGATAATTTTGGTAGCATTTGCTCAAATTCCCTTGTGGCTTTGTGGCGTTTGGTTGCGCAAAATTTAGAGGGGAAGGGTGCCCTCTAGATTAGTGGGTGTGGGTTGCTGCTATCTCCGTGTCTTAGCCTCCCACTTCGCAACTGCGGCTGCTATAAACCAGTTATTGCCACCCTACAGTTAGTGTCCTCTTTGCTTTTGCCCTGACCCCTGGGCTCACACATTCCTCTGGCAGGGCTGTTCAGGGAACAAGCTGCAACTTCTCCCCTTGCCCTCCTCCTGCAGGGAGCTCCAGCTGTGAGAGGAAGATTATTTGTTCTTCCCAATCTACCGCTCATCTCCTATGGTTCTGACCTCTGGACACTCTTATTTGCAGATCACTCGCTCAGATGTGCTTGTGTGCAGGTTGGGTGTTATTCGTTGAGTTTTAGATGTTCAACTTTTTGTTATTTCAAGGAGAGAGATGTGGGGTCATCTCTCACTCCACCATGCTTCTGACATTGACTATCTCCATTTTAATGTTTTCTTTCTTTTTGTTGAAGTTCTCACTGAGATCACTGAACGCCCTTATAACCAGTGATTTGAACTCTGCATCTGATAGATTACGTCTCCATTTTGTTTAGTTCTTTTTCTGGAACTTTGTTCTATTCTTTCATTTGGTACATGTTTCTTTGTCTCTTCATTTTGTCTGCCTCCCTGTGTTCATTTCTATGTACTAGGTAGAGTTTCTATGTCTCCCAGTCTTGGTAGAGTGACTTCATGTAATAGGTGTCCTGTGGGTCCCAGTGGCACTGTCTCCATTGTCACCTGAGCCGGATGCTCAAGGTGTGTCCCTTGTGTGGGTTATGTGTACTCTCCTATTGTAGTTGAGCCATGATTGCTGTTGGCACATTAATGGGAGGGGTTGAGCCTCAGGCTGATTTCTTGTGATGACTGGCTGTGACTACGATGAAGGTGTCATTGTTCAGAGGCTGACTCCACAAAGCAGGATTTGCTTTAGTAGGGCTCTGGTGCTTGCTGAGTCTGCCCTTTGGGTGTGTTATTTATTAAGATGGTTGGGTGGTGCTTTGGTGTGATCTGAAGCTGGTCACCAGGTGTGTTGGTTTGGGGCCCCCTTGGGAGGGGCTCTGTAGCAGGCCAGGTTCAGTCACTGCGAATGCCCTACCTGGGGCCACTTTGTATGAGCTACAAAGTAATTTGCAGATGGTTGCTCCTTGTGCTGGGCTTGGAGGTGCCTGAGAGAGGCTAAGCTGGGAAGCGAGGCTGGCTGCCAGTAGTTCCAGGCTCAAGGCTGCTTAGCAAGAGGTACGGCTAGATGCTGCTTATTTGGGTTTTGTGAACCTTTGAGAGATTTTAGGAAAGTCTGTAGCATGAGCCAAGACAGACCATTTGTATGGAAACACCACCAGAAGCCACTTGGGCAGGCCTGCAAGTTGGGTGGGGCGAGGTCTCAGGGAGTCACCAGGGTGAGGTGAATGGCATTAGCTAGGTTGATAGAGACTCAGATATGGTACTTACCTGTGTGTGCAGGCTGGGTGGTGAGAGGGCTCAAGAAAGGAACAATGGCCTCTGCCTGAGCTTCCGTCTGGGAGATAGCTGCCCCTCTAGCCCTCGCCCTGAAACTAGACAACTTAGTTCTTTTTCATATGTCCTTGTGTTTTTTGTGCTGCTACTCCAGTGCTAGAGCTCAGAGTGAGTGAGTCTGTTAGTGAGCAAATTTATGTTCTGTCTCTTTAATAGTAACACCTGAGACTGCAGCAGCTCTTCATCTCACTCAGGTACAATCTCTGCTGGTTTTCACAGCCAGAAGCTGTGAAGACTTCTCTTCCCTGCACTGGAATCCTGGGCTGGGGAGTCTGGTGTGATGCTGAGACCTATCACTCCTACGGGGAACTGCTACAGGTGAGATATTTCTCCCAATTTTTAACTGCCACATGTGAGTGTGGGACCAGCCCATTCCTCATATCCTTCCCTCCTACTAGTCTCAAAGTAGCTTCTTTTGTATGTCCTTTGTTATAGGACTACTGTTTAGCTAGACTTCAGGTGATTTTCAATGATATTTGCATTTTAGTTTAATTATAATTTTGAGGTCATCGTGGGAGGAGGTGAGTACAGTGTTTTCCCACTCCATCATCTTGACTATAAGTCTCAATTGACGGTGTCCTTTGCAAAACCTTTTTAGTTTGCTATGGTCCCATTTGTTTATTCTTTCTTTTGTTTCTCTTTCCCAAGTAGATATATCAGGAAAAAAATATTACTAATAGCAATGTCAGAGAGATTACTGTCTATGTTTTCTTCTAGGAGTTTTATGGTTCCAGGTCTTACATTTAAGTCTTTAATCTATTTTGAGTTTTTTCTTGTACATGGTGTTTTTTTTTTGTATATGCATGTATCAGTTCAGTTTTCTCAACACCATTTATTGAAGAGACTGTCTTTACCCCATTGTATATTCTTGCCTCTTTTGTCATAGATTAATTAACTATATAGGCATACGTTTATTTCTGGGCTTTGTATTATGTTCCTTTGATCTATGTGTCTGTTTTTATGCCAGTACCATGCTGTTTTGATGACTATAGCCTTGTAGTATAGTTTGATATCAGGTAGCATGATACTGCCAACTTCTTTCTTCTTTCTTAAGATTGCTGTGGCTATTCAGTGTCTTTTGTTGCTCTATATAAATTTTAGGATTATTTGTCTGAGTACTATGAAAAATGCCTTTGATAATTTGAATGGGATCACATTGAATCTATAGATTGCTTTGGGTAGCATGGACATTTTAATGATGTTAATTTTTCCTATCCATGACCATAGTATATTCTTCCATTTATTTTTATTTTCTTCAATTTCTTTATTCATTGCCTTATAATTTTCTGAGTTAAGGTCTTTTATCTTTTTGGTTAAATTTATTCCTAGTTATTTAATTTTTTTGATACAATTTTAAAGGGGATTTTTTTTTTAAAAATTCTCTTTCTGATAGTTTGTTATTGGTGTATAAAAATGAAACTGATTTCTGAATATTAATTTTGCATCTTGTTTCTTTACTGGATTCATTTATCAGTTCTAATAGTTTTTGCTGGAATCTTTACAGAGCTCTTGAATTTGTGAAATTATTTGTATAATTAAGAAATTGTAAAAACCAGATTCTGTAATTTTCTACCGTTATTTTTTTGTATATGTATTTTTTGCATCAACCTTTTACTTCTCCTTCTAGTACTCCAATGATACAGCTGTTAGATCTTTTGATATTGTTCCATAATAACTGAGCCTCTCTTAATTTTTAAAAAAATATCCTTTCTCTCCATTATTCATATTGGATAATATTTCTTGATCTATCTTTAAGTTTTCTGATTATGTCTTCTGTCATCTCTATTTTGCTGTTTGGTCCATCTAGGAATTGTAAAATTTTGGATATTTTTAGTTTTAAAATTTAAATTTGACTTATTTTTGTAGTTTCTATTTCTCTGCTGAGAACTTCCATCTTTCTATTTATATCAAATGTGTTTACCTTTATTTCATTGAGCAGAGTCATAATTGTTGCTTTAAGTCTTTAATATTTTCATTATCTGAATTATTGTAGAGTTGGCATCTGTTAGGAACTGATGACATTTAAAAAATTCTTTGTATGTTATATAATTTTCTATTTTATTCTGGACATTTTGAACATTTTTTTTTATGTAGCCTCTGGATCCTGTTATAATTCTCTAGAGAAAATTGATTTATTTTGTCTTTCATGTAATTAACCTTGTTAAATTCAGACTACAAATTTTATCTCATCACATAAGTGGGGGATGATTGTATTCTCAGTCTGGTTTAGAAAACCTTTGCTATGCTTCTTTTGATCTGTCCCTCATATGTGCCACTCAGGATTAGGTTGAGACTTGACAGTGGATTGATTTGTACTTCAATTCTCAAAGCCTTTACTCTGCTTCTTTGTTTTCCTGTAAATGTGCAACTCAGGAGTAAGACCAGGACTTGTATGAGTTCTTATGGAGAATTAGGAAATCCTTTTTTCCAGCTACTTCTCTCTGGGATTCTCCCCATACTTTCTGGCTCTCAGGGGTCCCTTTCCTGGTTTGTTTGGTCAGAAAATTGGGGTTTATCTCAGATTTTAGCCATCTATGCTGTCACAGTATTGCATACCTGTAACTGGGACCCACCCTTAGGACAAAGGTGCAGGAGAAAAGAGACCAAAAGGAGATTTCCCCTCTACATTTTTTGGATCACAAGCCTCCTTTTTCTTGGTTCCTCTGGCCAGAAAGATGCATCTTCTATCTGAGTATTAGCTGTTCACATTGGTGCCTCTTCACAGCTACTTGACTGAGGACAGCCCTGAGAGCAATGCTGTAAGTGTAAAGAAAGAGGAAAAGAGAAATTCACTCTTTTGTAAATCACTTCTCCAGGTTTTAACTCCTTTTTTTATTCCTCCTGCTTTTGTTTACTTTTCAGTCCTCGGTATTTTGTCTAGCATTTTTAGTTTTAATCAGTGGGAGAGACTTTGGTAGACTTATTCCATCTTGGCTGAAATCGAAAGCATCCTCACTGTGGTATTAATTTGCATTTTCCAGATAATAGAGAAGTTGAGCATCTTTTCTTTTCCTCCACTTTTTTTTGTCATTTGAATGTCTTCTGTAATGAAGTAATTTTGACTGTTTTGCCTAATTTTATATTAAATTTTCTGTCTTATTCTTATTGATCAGTAAGAGTTCTTTATATATTCAGAACATGAGCCCTTTTTGGATTCATATATCATAAATATCTTCTCACACCATCTGGATTGTCCTTTCACTCTGTTTATCATCTTTTTTGATAAATAGAAGTTCTTAATTTTGAAATAATACTATTGATCTTTTTCTTTTTCATGACTAGTGCTTTTTATGTCCTGTTTAAGAAATCTTTGCCAATTCCAGGATGTTCTCCTGTATTTTTCTCTGGAAAAGCTTATTGTTTTACCTTTCACATTTAGATCTGCAATCCACCTGGATTTTTTAAAATAAAGTGTAATCTGAGAGGCAAATGCATTTTTTTATATGACTATCCAATAGATCCAGTATAATTAGTTAAAAAGACTATCCTTTACTCACTGAACTGCAATGTCAAGTGATAGATATTACTTAGCACTTTTACTTGGAAATAATTCTGTCTAATATAAATAGACTGGAGAAATGTCATTTCTATTGAAGATTTTTTTAGTTGAAGTGGGCAACTATATGAAATAACTTGTCACTTCTTAAAAGTAATAGATTTTGAGAAGCTTATGATATTTATTAATCCAGTCATTGTTTTGTGAGAAGGTATAGCATAATTTTCATAGATGTTTCTAAAGGTCTTTACAGTCTTAAACAAACTATGGCTACTGCAATCATATACCTTTATTTCAAATATTCTACCCTGTCTCCAGATTGTATGCCACATGCATCCCTGTGAATTTGGTGCATAAAGAGAATATTTTTGTGATTAAGAGGTGAGAAAGGAAATGAAATACATAGGCTATACACCTGTAAGCAGGGGGATCCAAAAGTCAGATTTATTACCTGGAGTAGTCAAACTCTGCAGGATTTAATTCCATGATTCCGAATCATAAGCTGGCAAGTGAATGGAGTCATTAATGATGGGAAATATATTTGTGACAAATCACCAGCACTAGGCCTCCTTCCTAGTGATAAGGTCCACTCAATAAGCAGAACCTTCCTGGATGATTTCATGAAGCAGCAGGAACAGAAACCAGTGGTGCCCTTCAGTATCATAAATATCTGACTTAAGACCTAACTGGGTTCTTTGGTCAAAAAGCAGTACGTTGGCATGCAAATGCAGCTTAAGCAAGTGTGGTAGATGCAGTTATACAGTGCTCAGGTTTGAATTATTTCTGCTCAAAGTTGATTTACTTGGTGTGAACAGTATATTTGGATTTTCTCACATTTTTAATCTTGTTCAAATAGGCTTTCCATTTAATTTGGAGACAGTACAGTAACTCCTTGGGTCTTATATACTGCCTTTTAAAAACTGTAATCTAGATTATCTTTACCCAGAAAGAGATGTTTTTGATCTGAGAGGAAACAATAAGCAAAATTGGTAATCTGGGGTAGGAAATTTGTTTAAGCATCATTCCTATCCTGGTAGCTTTAACTTTAATTTTGCTCATGGTAACTGGGGCCTACTGAAGCTCATTTTGCTATGTGAATTAGAATATTTTGATATTTAATATCAAACTTAGTATAATAATTATATCATACATTATCATTTTAGTGTCTCATTTTATTTCAGAGAGATGGTACGATATCCCAGAATTAGATCGCACTTTTTACAATATGCCTTATCTAAATTCTGGCTATTGTATGCTTATTTTTCCATTGTGCCTATACTCCATAAACGTAAGAGAACCTACAACAAATCATCACTAATTGGGAATTATTTGGTGAGGCCAATCTGAATTAATTAAATACACAAATTATGCAATTAAAAATTTGTAGTTACTTTTCTTGGTAAGAAATCTAGATCAGTTGAACTTCTAAATGAGAGTGAAGGAAATCTGGAATGTATGGCAGAGGACAGAAATAGTGAGTATCAATTACAGCATTAGGTCTAGTGGAAACATCAAGGACCATAGCTCATTCCACTAACCCTTCTGTCTTAAGTCTTTTATTAGAGACTGCAGCTGGCTACCACCTGGAAGAGTCAGTGACAAGAGTGTACCTTGTTTGGGTCAAAGCACCTTGTTTGGGTGGTGCAAGGAGTGTACTGTAACATATACTGTTTTGTGCCCTGTGTCATATCTCCTTCACCCACTTGACTTTGGCTATAGTGGATAGTTCCCTAACATGCTGCTTACTTCCCATCACAACCATCCACAGAGTCTTTCAGCTGTTCTGCTTTAGGGCTTTCTTTGAAACCATAGGAGGTTGCTCATTCCATCCCAAAAAACAATGAGTTAACTCTGAGGAAGTTAACCAGTGGGGATGGGAGTTGGTAGATAAATACTTCAGCCTCTGTCCTTCAGAAAGATAATTCTAATATACCATTCTATATGGATTTTGATGGAATCTTCAATGGTATTGAGCTTTGGTTGCCCACAGAGAGCTTATAATGTACCCTTTATTGGCTTTTCCTCTTTCTTCATTTCACTTTCCTCACTAGCAAATTCTTGCTTCTAGGAATCACTCCTAACCAAACTGCCTTTTAATCCTTGTCTCAGGCACTACTTGTTTAAGGTTATCAACAAGTCATGCTCATTTTCTTATATCCTTAAGAAACTTAATTTTCTTAGTCATTGAAAAAATTAAGAATATCGATTGATTAGTTCATTGGTGTAATGACTTGTCTATGATCTTTTAAAATGCTTAACTTTCTTTTCAGAGAATTTTTTTAAAATAGTGAAAATGTAAAACTTCAGCCAACTTTAAATGGAATTATTAAAAAGTCACACATTACTGGAGCCCGAATGAATAAAATTAAAAAAATAATATTTTCAAAATCAAAATGCAAATAAGCTAATTTTCAGCACCAAAGTGCATGAATTTTTTCTTGTTCTTTAATTTATTATCCATCTGCATTCTTTGGCTTTCAATGATTCGGCTGATTCTCAGACTTTATTTTATTCCAGGCTCTTATGAATGATTTCCCCACTGTTCTAAGGAACAGGTTATTACTCCTGCATTTTTCTCTGTGTGAACAGAGTTTCCTGCAGTCTGCTGAGAATAGCTGTTTAGCTGATGGTATTTTCACTTCTGCTTGGGTCTTGCTTCAGAGTGCCAAGCTGAAAATAACCTCTCAGCTTGAAGTCATCGGTTTAAGAATTTGATATTTCCAGAAAAATCATTCCCAACACCACTCTTTTCCTCTTTCTTTCACCCCAGGTCTTCTTCCTGTATTTCCACTTTGTAGATTAGAGCCTGTCAGTTGCAACAAACTTTAATGTTTAAACTTTATATCACAAGGCGGCGTTCTTTTGATTACATGTTCAAGGTCCTTCCTCTTTTTCATAAATCTAGCATTTTACACTCCCTCTCCAGGATGTCCTTTTACATAGATTTCAGTCTTTGAGATTTACCCCAAAGTCGTGTGCTTAATATAGATGTTCTTCAGTATATATGAATTTCAGATAGAATTCTAAATGGAAGAAAATAGCTTCAGTAATTATATCATTCAGAAAAGTCAGGGGAAAAAATTATACCAGGTAGTTTAATTACAGAAATTTAATAGTAGAGATAATTTAATCCAAAGAACAAATTGGAGAAATATCCCCAGGGTTGAAGGGACAGTGGAAAAGACAGTGTTAGCAGAGCCTAAGAGCCGGGGTCACCTTGGGTGGCTGGAATCATGGCAGGGGCTGCCCAGAAACAGCTGGGGCCATGGCCATGAAGGGACACAGCCACTTCTATTAGGGAAATGAAAATTAAAATCACAATGAGAAATCATTACACATTTAACAAAATGGTTACAATAAAAAAGTGATAATACCAAATGCTAGTGAGGATGCAGAAGAACTGGGGCACTCCTTGTATTAGGGTTTTCCAGATAAAGAGAACTAATAGGATTGGATGTGTATATGTGTGTGTGTGTGGAGAGAGGAGAGAGAGGAGGGGGAGGGCAGGGGAGGGGAGAGGATGGAGAGAGAGAGACAGAGACAGAGACAGAGACAGAGAGACAGAGAGAAAGACAGAGAATATAAACTTGAGAGAATTACATTGCTGTCCCCCTCCTCTTTCTTTAGTATTTTGTCAGGGCCTCCCACTGGTTGACTCTAACCAGAAGCCTGGGAAGTGCAATTTGCACGGTTCAAACTACCACAATACAGAGCAGAGCAAGGAAAAAGCAGGGAGTGGAAAAAAATACACAGTAATGGTAATGACTTTGTGGAGGCTACCCCAACCCTAGCTGTTTTTATCAAAGGGGAGGAAACAGGTGTCTGAAAGCTGAAGATCCTGGGTAGGAAAGTGCCACTTTCTGTAGAATAGAATACCTATCACATGCTGTTCACTGTGAATGGGACAGGAAATAGAATGAACAACCCTTGCATTTACAAAACTTATAGTCTAGTAGGAGAGTCAGGCAACTAAAATCTGTAACAGATTAGAATATATAT
>NW_006440820.1:2096313-2102978 GCF_000325575.1 Pteropus alecto
ATAATATATAATAAAATATATGTTATTATAAATAAGGTAGTGTGGAGAGGTATAGCTGGAAGGCCTAATTTCCTGTGGCAGTCAGGGAAGGCTTTCTGGAGGAAGTAACATTTAAGGATGATTAAGAGTTAGAACCAGAAAGTGGAGGGGCAGAAGAGAGAAGAGATGAATCCAGACAAAGGAATAGCATGCACACCATGGCTTGAAGAGAAGAAATGCTATGACAGAACAATAAGGTAGTGTGGAGAGGTATAGCTGGAAGGCCTAATTTCCTGTGGCAGTCAGGGAAGGCTTTCTGGAGGAAGTAACATTTAAGGATGATTAAGAGTTAGAACCAGAAAGTGGAGGGGCAGAAGAGAGAAGAGATGAATCCAGACAAAGGAATAGCATGCACACCATGGCTTGAAGAGAAGAAATGCTATGACAGAACAATGGCTGTGGGGAGAAGCAGGCATGTTGCTGGAGATGGAGCTGGGGAGGAAGCCTGGGTGAGATCACAAAGGGCTTTATAGGCTATGTTGAGAATTTTAGATCTATTCTAAAGGCAATGGAAGATTACTGAAAGGATTTGATAAGGGAAATAACAATTATATTTATGGTTTAGAAAGATCACTCCAGACTAGTGGTGGGGAGAGCAGATAGGACACTGTGCAACAGTCCAGGTGAAAGGAGATGCTGCTCTGGGCTGGTCTAGTAAGTGCAAATAGGGTAAAGTTCTAGAGATATTTGGAAGGAAACAGCAGTACTTTGGCAATGTGGGTAAGGGTTAGAGGGCCTTTGGATGGATAGCTGTGCTAGCTGTTAAAATGAAGACAATGGTTAGTGGAGCAATCCGGATGGTTAAGAATTTAGGACTTGGCAAACTTTTTCTGTAAAGGGCCAGATAGCAAATATTTTTGTCTTTGTGAGTCAAACTAACTCTGAAACTCCTTGGCTCTGCTATCGTATAGTGAAAGCAGTCATAGATGATATATAAACAAATAGGCATGGCCATGTTCAAATAAAACTTTATTTACACACACAAAAAAAAACACAGGTAGTAGTCCAGATTTGGCCTGAGAGCTACAGTTTACTCACCCCTGGTTAAGATATGAGTTTCCTATTCGACATCTTGCATTTAAGGGTCTAGAAGACATCCAAGTGGAGTGTTGAGTAGGCACTAGGAGTGGGAAGGAATCCCTCCATTCCTCTCTTTATCTTGTCTACCATTCCATTAAAAAAATGTAGCTACAAAAGTTCAGAAGCAGTCTTCATTGTGAATTGTTACCTTTCTGTGAAATAGCTATTTGGAATTTGGGAAGGGGTACGAGAAAGTAAAGGTTGACTTTAAAGGAAACTCAGTACCTCATTTTATATTTTGACCTTTTTTTTACTATCTTTCTGTTTTTCCTTCCAGTCTCATACTAGATATTTTAATTATGTACATCATTTAGTGATTGTGCTAATACTATTTCCCTTGTTAAGACAGCATTGTCTTCCATTATATATTACATGTCCATTGTCTGTGGAACACTGAGACAGCCTCTGGGGACACTGAAATGAATAAGATGGTACTGAAGGCATCCACACTATAGCGATGAAAAACTATATTAAAAATTATCCTATGGTGATATTAAAAATTATCCTATGATGTCATGTGATCAAAGTACCATTAGAATGTTGGTCATTATCCTCTGAAAAGACATAAGAAGAAGTATGTCGCTATTTTTGCAGAGGCTGAGTAGGTAAGTGGGAGGTTTCTTGAACAATATGCCTTGAAAGAGTGGTAGAAATTCAATAAGCAAACTAATGTTGATGGCTATGGGAGGGGTCTGGGGTGGCGACAATTCATACAGAAGAAACAACATAGAGAAAGACATGAAAGTGTGAAGATACTTGATATGTTTAGGAGGCTGCTGAAACCCTGGCACAACTGGGGTGGCCCATAATATTTATCAGGTGGAAAGGTTTCTGGTATTGATTTGCATTTGATCTGCCTTGAGTTGGAGACAGGGAGGACATTTGCTTGGTAGAACAAGGATTTTGTTAGTGGGTTTGGGGTTCTGGGGATTCAGTGGGGCACTTAGGTGTTCGGTGGCTTGCTGCCATGAAGCCTGTTCACCTATATCTGGGAGATTGGGTCATGGTCTGCGATTCTGGTTGATCCCTTGGAAATAGGATCCTATAAAGCAGTGGTCCCAAGCCTTTTTGGTACCAGGGACCGGCACTCCTATGAGAATCTAATGCCTGATGATCTGAGGTGAACCTGAGGCGGCGATGCTACTAGCGCTGGGGAGTGGCTGCAAATAAAAAATGAAACTTCACTCGCTTGCCCGTTGCTCACCTCATGCTGTGTGGCCCAGTTTCTGACAGGCCTCGGACTGCTACCAGTCTGTAGCCTGGGGGTTGGGGACCCCTGCTATAAAGAATCTCAGAGGATTTTAAATGAGGGCTCAGCTCTAGGGGCTGTTTGTGGATTTCATCTACGCTTTCCTGTGGAACCCGGCAATTCTAATAGTGTGACTTCTGTGAACTACTCCCAACAACAGGAGACAACATCTTATTGTAAACATAAACAAATAAAAAATGACTTTCATACTGTGATTATTATTTAAAAAGTACATGTATTTGTAGAAGGAGCCATCATTTGTAAAAAGGATTTTATTTTGTCTGCTCAAGACCATGTTATTGTCCTATAGTCTAAATTTTTGTTGTGAAGACTGAAGAAAGCATTTAGCAAATAGAAACTATTGTGCTATACAGCAAAATTCTTAATCATGCTTCATATCGCTTCCAAAACTCAGAGGCACTGAAAGAAATATAACATGCCTCAAGATGGAGCCCTTGAACCACTAAGTTTCGAAGCAAAATCAATGAATTTGTAAACTTGCCTGGTACAGGCAAAGTTGGAGCTGCCGTTCAAGACTGGCTGCAATTCTAGCATGGAAAGTAGAAAGTGGGGAGAAACTGTGTTCCCCAGGCATCACGCTTTCAAGGGGTCAGGCAAGCCTTAGGGGAAGGCTTGTATAGAGATTCTCAGACTCGGGCTCCATCAGCTTCTAGGATTAAAGGGTTAAATCAACAAGATACATCATTTTATTTGTACAAATAAATTTATTTGTATATTCTACTAACAGTATACATTTCCCTCTTTTTAAAACCATCTTAAATGGTGGAAACCCAACTTGGAATCTTGAAATCTGAGCCCTAATGAGCTCTCATTCTGAAACACCAAGGGTGTCTCAACCAAGAGGCTACTGTGATAGCCAAATGAATAGGATTCTCCTCTTAATAAGGCAGTCTTCCCTAGAGAGGAAGGCAGCACAGTGTGGGGGGAAGGAAAAGAGCAGAAGGCCTTGACTTCTGTGCTGTTTAGAATTAAATCTTGTCTCCACCCCTTCACAGCTATGTGCCCTGAGGCCAGCTTCTTAACCCAATAATAGCTGCTCCAGGCTCTTGAAGACTAGAGATCATGCATTAAAATGCTTGGTGCTTGTTTTTACCAATAAAGTACCTATAAATGGTTACTTTCAGAGCCTCTTTCTATGGGCCTTCAGGCTGTGCGTTGAACAAGGCATCATATTTATGGGGATATCATTCACATTGCAGACATATGATGTATATGAAAGCAAGTGAGCCCTAGGGCAACAGAAAAATGCCCCGCTTTGGCATTAACCCACATTGGCCCACACAGTGGTATGCTTATTGGGACTAAAATATGGGCAGGCATGAACTATTACAAATGTTTGCAAGGCTGTTTCCTGCCCTAACTCTATCTACTCTTCCTACCCCACAGGAACCTGATATACTTGCCCCTCTTGATTTGGTGGAGAAGATGCACCAGCTGTTATCATTAGGGGACCCCATTACCCAGGTGAACAGGTAAGAGTCGGTGCAGTATCTTTGCTTAATACCTCAAGTCATTGTGCTCTAGCCAATGACTTAAAAAGTATCCACGGAACTGCCAGTAGGACAAGTTTTGGCTCAATGGCAGTGCTCCTTCCAGCATTTCTCCCTACTCTCTGTCCCTCTCCCTCTTCTATAAGTGGGCCATGAATCACGTAAAGTGTTGCGTGCCACACTTTCTCTGGCCCAGCTGTGTAAGTTGTTCATCTTGGCTATTACCAAGAGACATGGGGTCCATCATATTATCTATAACACTGACCCTTTGGTGATATCTATACTTGTTAATTACACTTAGTATTGCTTTGTACAATTTAAAAATATTGTCATCCCTCTGTTCTTTATGCTCCTCATCCTCTTTCATTTTCCCCCTTTCTCCAAGTAACCTTCTTTACCTTTTGCCCTTTCTTGTTTAGAACTCCCATTTTCTTCCTCAAAACATTTGTCTCTCCTCCCCATATCTTCTTTTCATGCCTCATGTCATTTTCTATCTCCCAGCCCGTGTCTCTTTTCTTCTCAATGTTTCTTTTCCTTTCTTTTCTTGCTCATTTTCTTCTCCTATCTATGCCTTCCTTCCCACCCAGTTTTTTCTTTCTTTCAGCTTATTCCCTCCTCCAAACCCTCACAGGTACCCCTTCCATTTTTCTTTATTCAATCACTTCATTTCTCCCAATGGCACTGGAATCGGTTCTGAGAAATGGAAAGTCACAGTGGTGGGGGTACAGGCAGTCCAATTGGTACAAGCCAGGTCCTATAAATGTTCACTTCACATCACATCCTTAGGACAGAGAATAATGGAGTCCAGAGAAGTCACCATCATGGATCTAGTTGCTTGGATACCATGTAAATTCCCTCTGGAGTTGGTGCTGTGAGTTTAGAATTTGCCTAAGTTGAAATTCAAGTTTATAGCTCATTTCTCCTTGAAATTATGATAACAGAAGAGTATCTTAGGGCTAGTCTAATGGTCTTGATCTTTTTGAGGGTCTGAGTCATCTTCGAAAATCTGCTGCAACTTTTGGACCCCTTCTCAAAAAAATGCACATGAACTCAAAGTTTCACTTTACAACATTAAGAAATCCCTGAAAGCCCATTCATGCGCTCTCCAGGAGCCCTTTGGCTGGAGTTTGGACAATATAAATTTAGACTCCATAGGAGACATTGTCTGCTTTTCCTGGTAATTGGAGTGACAAATTATAAGGTTATAAAATGAGGCAGAATTTTGTACTTTACAGTAGAGCTAAAGACAATGGTGAGAATCGAAGAGATATTGGTCAGGTTCTGCCTGCCCTATGAGTTTCCTGGTCTCAATGAAGAAAAGGAGCCTTCACCTTTCAGAGTCTATCTCCTTCTGGCCACTTGGAAACCTGGATGTTTTAACTGCATCAACTTTCAGCTGGGTCATTAGCAGTGAGAATGAAATACTCATCATGACATCTGTTGCTTTCTATAGCTTCCTACTTCATTCAGCTTCAGATTAATATCTATTTTGGGAGGAGGATTAGAGTAAGGAGGTCACTTTCTTTGTTCAAACTTTCTGACTCAAGGTGGCTTTTTTCACATGAAAAATAAATGTGGGAAGGAAGAATTCCATTTATATATTTTGGAAAATAATTTATTCCAGCAGTCTGAACTCCAGGGTATATTTTATTTAATCAGTATGACTCCATGAATTATTATCTTGTGGTTTTATTTTAGTGGTAGTAGCTTATGCTTTTCTTGAATCCTTATTGTAAACATAGTGCTTTGCAATGAGTTTCTTTCTTCTCTCTGCCCATTAGGTCCTCCACATTTATAAGCAGAATCAGATGTGCAAGAACAATTTATTCCTTTTTCTTTTCTACTAGACATTATTCGGAATGGCCTTTCTTCAATGAATGTAATTAACAGATATTACGACTAATTTTTGTTCAAAATCCTGGTTTTAAGGGAGAGCAAACTAAAGAGAACAACAGAAGATTCTTGATATAGCCTGTGTGTGTGCGCGCGTGTGTATGTGTGTGGGCGGGTGTGTATTACTGGGAAGAGGAGAAAGCCACTGAATCTAGAGACGGGTCCTTTTGCTGGCAGAAAGAGATCAGATGTGCCAAGTCAAAAGGGTTGAGTGGAAGCCAAAAATTCTGAGAAAGCTCAGTTTTACAGCTGGAGATACCCAGGATGTTAGATTGATGGCTGCACCAGTAACTCTCACTTCACTTGTTGGTAGTAGAGATTCCCATTATGCTCTGGCTGGGAATACAGCAAAACTGGATGAAACTCTCCCAGGCTCACACTGAGAAGTGCTGAGGAAGGTAGAAGGTGACAGTGGCTAATGCCATTAAGAGACTTGAGGAACAGTGGAAGAGAAGGAGCAGGTTTAAGGGAAAATTTTAAGCTGCACAGAGTATATTTTTCTTAAAATTTACAGTCGATGAATTATTCATGCTTCACCATGAGGAATGTAATACCTTACAACTTTTCATAATTACCCTCAGTTATCGTCATCAAAACAATTATAGTTTTCTCTTTGTAACTGTCTATTAATATGGCATGTGTCACATTAGTCCTTCTGAGTATAGAGAGCAGTGTGGAGAAAGACTTTCTTAACTAACAATGGAAATTTGGGACCTGAGATTTTTAGAGAAAGTGATTTCCGGGATATTTCAGACTAACAAAGATGCTATGGGAGGTTGAGAGGTTGTTGGTTTTGGGAGGTTGTTGGTTTTGATGGAATATTTCTCTTCAGAAATTGTTCTAGTAATAGGTACCTGCCTTTCGGACAGGAGCAAAGATCAGAAATGGATCTT
>NW_006440820.1:2103024-2111183 GCF_000325575.1 Pteropus alecto
ATAATAATAATAATAAAAAGCCTCAACATAGTAGGTCCCAAATTTATGAAACAACTAAAAAAGAGATGGTCTCATTTGAACAGAAAAAATGGGAACCAAGGATTATGGACAAGAAAGGAGAAATGGGAAAGCAGCACCCCAAATCATTTAGATCTGGCTAAACTGATTAGATATACCAGCATAAATCTCTTTTCCAGGACCATCTTTTTCTTAGAATTATGGGATCAGATTACAATGAAGGACTCTGGCTTAAATTCTCACCAGGGTCTCTGAACTCTTTCAACTCCTCTTCTTCAACTTCTACCATGTTTTCTTATATAAATGTATTATTCTGCCTACAGAGTACAAAAGACCAAAAACCAAGTGTCACCATTTCTGAATGTCAAGAAGACTCAGTTTTGCTAGAAACAACAATGAAATAACAAGACCCCCCCTTCTTTTCCCCTCTTTCCCCAATCAGTTTCTCTACTGCTTTGCTTCAGGAAAGAAGAAGTCCTAGTAGGGACTCCAGATGACATCTCTCAGCAGGACACCTCACCAGTGACTCTTAAGATTGGCACTGACCTTCAGAATTTCCCCCCATAAGCAATGTGCCCTCCCCCACTCCTCCCTGCCAGCAACAATATGTAGACCTAGAAACAGCTATCTCTACAAACTTTTTATATTAGAGGTAATAATTAGGATGAGCATATAATTTATTGTCCAAACTGAAACATGTGTTTTTAAAAAACTTTTATTTTGGCTTAACTGTATATTCACATGCTGTTGTGAGAAATAATACAGAGAGATTCCTTATACTCTTCATTCAGTTTCTCTCACTGATAACATCTTGCATAACTATAGTACAGTATCACAACGAGAAAATTATTCAGATTTCACCAGTTTTACATGCATTCATGTGTGTTTTGTTCTATGAAATCTTATTACATGTGTATAATACTGTGACCACCACCACAATACAGAAGAGTTTCATCACAAGGATTCCTTGTATTCCCTTTTAAAACCACACTCACCTCTCTCCTACTTCACCTAACCTCAAGACCTGGCAACAACTAATCTGTTCTCTATCTCTATAATTTTGTCGTTTCAAAACTGTTACATAAATGAAATCATATAGGATATAACAGTTTTGGATTGCCTTCCCCCCTGTCCCCCAGATAATTTCCTTGAGATTTATTCAACTTACTGCAAATATTACTTTTTTCCTTTTTATACCATTCCATGATCTGGGTGTACCACATTTTGTTTATTCATTAATCAGTTGATGGACATTGGGTTGTTTCTAGTTTGGGGCTGTTATGAATAAAGATGCTTTGGCTATTTGAGTATAAATTTTATGTAGACATATATTCTTATTTCTTGGGGTAGATGCCCAAGAATGTAATATCTAGGTTGTAGAGTAAATATATGTTTAGTTTTTAAAGAAACCACCATACTCTTTTCTACAGTGGCTGTATCATTTTACATTCCCACCGGTAATGTATGAATGATCCAACTTCTCTGCATCATTACCAACATTTCATGTTATCACTATTTTAAATTTTAACCATTCTGATAAATGTGTAGTGATATGCTGCATAATCCCGCTCACAGCAACAACTGTTTTGTTGTTGCCCTATTGAGAGTGGGATCAAACCCCCCATCCAAAATTGGTTCAAATGTTGAGATTGATGACACCACAGATAGTAAGAAGGTATGAAAAGAGGATATTATTCACATAATGGGACTTTTGGTGGGAAGAGTAGGGCAGGTATGCAAGCCAGTTTGGAATGGCTTGCATGAAGGGAGGGATAAGGGTCTTTAGATTTTATTATGATTGGGGAGTGAGTCTGGGGTCAGAATTCCCATGTGTGCACAGGAGCTTTTATAGTTTGACTTTCCCTGGGGGTGTCAAGGAAGGGAGTGCCCAGGCTTTCTAATTAGCTTGCCCAGATATAGGGGAAAAATAGAAAGGGAGAGGTGAAACCTGAAAGCTGTCAGCAGCTAAACATCAAAAATGGATTCAAACACTTCATTACAAATTGCTTTTGAATCTTTGTCAAAGATCAGTTGGAAATATTTGTGCAGGTCTATTTCTGGTTTCTCTATTTTGTTTTATTGACCTATGTATCTATTTCTCTGCCAATAGTACACTGTCTTGACTACTGCAGCTATATAGTTAGCCTTAGCATGAGGTAGAGTGGTTCTACCCATTTTATTATTCCCTTTCAAGATTTCTTTTTTCTATTCTAGGTTCTGTGTCATTACATATAAACTTAGAATATGCTTTTCTATGTCTATTAAAAAATCCCTGCTGGAACTTTGTTGCATTAATATATAGATCAGTTTAGGAAGAATTCACATTTTTGCTATATTGAGTTTGCCAACCTATGAAAACGTATGTCACTCCTTTCATTTAGTTCTTTGATTTCTGTCATCAACATTTTTTAACTTTCAGGATGCAAATGCTGTACATGTTTTGTTTGATTTATATCTAAGTATTTCATTTTTGTTAAAGTAATTATAAATAATATTCTATTTTAAATTTCAGTTTCCATGTGTCTATTGCTAGTAGGCAGGATAGAAATTGATTTTTGTGTGTTGGTTTTATATCTTGAGACTTTGATAAACTCACTTGTTCATTCTAAGAGTTTTTATTTTGTCAATTTTTTTGAGGGAGGATTCTCTACATAAACAACATGTCATCTGTAAATAGAGAGAGTTTATTTTTTTCTTTCAAATCTGTTTGCCTGCTATTCCTTTTTCTTGCCTTATTGTGTTGGCTAAAATTTACAGCACTGTGTTGAATAAGAGTGGTGAGAGTGGATATCCTTGCCTTATTCTTAAATTATGCAAAGTAAAATATCTAAAACTAGTATAAATAAATCAATATAAAAACCTGAAAAATGTTCAAGTAATCTACTGGAAGGCTAGAAATGAGAAACAGAGGAATGAGAAATATGGAAAGTAAACAAAAACAAATAATAAAATGGCAGTGTAAATCCTAACATATTAGTAATTACCTTAAATGTAAATAGTCTAAATACACCAATTGAAAAACAGAGACTGTCTGACTTATTTCACTTAACATGATAGATGGAAAAAGTTGAGAACCATATGATTTCACTCATATGTAGGTATAAAACTGAAAGCAACAAACCAACAAGACAAACAAACAAAAACTCATAGACATAGACAACAGTACAGTGGTTAGCAGAGGGAATGGGGAGAGGGAGAAGGTAGAAAAGTGTAAAAGGCATCAAATATATGGTGATAGAAAGAGATTTGACTTTGGGTAGTGAATACACAATGCAACATAGAGATGATTTATTACAGAATTGTACACTTAGAACCCATACAATTTTATTAAGCAATAAATTTAATTAAAAATAAAAACAGAAACTGGCAGAGTGGATTTAAAAATCAATGATCCAACTATAGACTGTCTACAAGAAACCCACTTTAAATACAATGGTATAGTTGGGTTGAAAGTAAAAGGACAAAAGAAGGTATGCCATGCAAATATTATTTATTTATTTAATTTATTTTTAATGGTGACATTGCTTAACGAAATCCAATAGTTTCAGCTGTACATTTTAACAGTAAGACATATGTATATGTATGTGTGTATATATATACACACATACACATATATACTGACATTGTGTGTTCACCTTCCATAGTTAGATTTCTTTCTATCACCACATATTTGACCCCTTTTACGCCATCTAACTTCATCTTTCCCCCAACCTCTGGTAACCACTAGCCTATTGTCCATGTCCACGAGTTTCTGTTTGTTTGTCCTGTTCATTTGTTGCTTTTAGGTTTGTAGCTCTGATTTATTACAGAATTGTACACTTAGAACCCATACAATTTTATTAAGCAATAAATTTAATTAAAAATAAAAACAGAAACTGGCAGAGTGGATTTAAAAATCAATGATCCAACTATAGACTGTCTACAAGAAACCCACTTTAAATACAATGGTATAGTTGGGTTGAAAGTAAAAGGACAAAAGAAGGTATGCCATGCAAATATTATTTATTTATTTAATTTATTTTTAATGGTGACATTGCTTAACGAAATCCAATAGTTTCAGCTGTACATTTTAACAGTAAGACATATGTATATGTATGTGTGTATATATATACACACATACACATATATACTGACATTGTGTGTTCACCTTCCATAGTTAGATTTCTTTCTATCACCACATATTTGACCCCTTTTACGCCATCTAACTTCATCTTTCCCCCAACCTCTGGTAACCACTAGCCTATTGTCCATGTCCACGAGTTTCTGTTTGTTTGTCCTGTTCATTTGTTGCTTTTAGGTTTGTAGCTCACATATAAGTGATATCATGTAATTTTCAGCTTTTTCCGTCTCACTTATTTCGCTTAGCATGATTATCTCAAGGTCCAAATGGCAAATGGCAGTATTTCATCTCTTCTTACGGCTGAGTAATATTCCATTGTATATATGTACCACAGCTTCTTTATCCAGTCAAATATTAATACACACAAAAAAGCAGGAGTAGGTATATTAAATATCAGGCAAAATTGAATTCAAAGCAAAGAATTGTCTCATGTAGTAGTGTGTGAGATGCGTGGGCAGTGTACAGAGTTATCACTTTAACATATGGTTAAATGTGAAAAATGACAACTTTTTCCAAAGTAACAAACATCTTTTTAAGGACAGCCTGCAGCTTGATTGTATAATAAAGTTCTCTTGGATTCCAAAAGTTAAAGATTGATAAGCCTTGATTTCAGCTGGTATATTTGATCTGTTGCATCTGCTAGTCAGTTAGTGTACCAGCCACTTCTGCTGTGGCCTATGACAGTCAACAAGATGCATAAAGTTGTTGGGTCACTAGTTCAAAGTGTCAGTAAGAAACTATGGGTTAACTACAAGTGAAATGCATGTGAGAAATGGAGGCTGAGCAGTCCTTCTGCAGAGCACAGAGAAAACAAAACTGGTTCTGCTACAGTAATTTTGTTATTTATATCAATGAATAAATCTACAACAATTCACTAGTTTTTCTGTTTGGTAATCCCTATTTTGCAAGTAGACCTCTACAGCAAAGACTTTAGTGGCAATAAGAAAAAGAAAATACATGCTTTGTGAGTAATTCAGGGATTACTATTTCTCAAAATAAAAATAGTGAATATGTAATTTGCACAAAAATGTTTGTCCACATTTATCTTCCAATTACAAGTCATAGGGATAGCACCGATCATGTGAAAACTAGAAGACCCAGATCTGCTTAAAAAACATCACCATCTATTTCAAAATTTAGTTGTGAAGCATGGCTTTTCAATTAGATGAAATGGTGATACTGCTAAATTTATTTCATTCACTTTCTTTGAATTAAAATTTTTTTCAATTAGTGTTGACATTTAATATTATTTTATATTAGTTTCAGATGTACAGTATAGTGGTTAGACATTTATATAATTTAAAGTGATCCCCCTGATTAGTCTAGTACCCATCTCATACATAATTACAATATTATTGATTATATTCCTTATGCTGTACATCACATCCCTGTGACTATTTTGTAACTATCATTTGTGCTTTTGAATCACTTTACTATTTTCATCCAGCTCCCCAACCTCGCTTCCCATCTAACAACACCAGTTTGTTCTCTATATCTATGAGTCTGTTTCCATTTTGTTTGTTCATTTATTTTAGTCCTTAGATTACACATATAAGTGAAATCATATGATATTTGTCTTTCTCTGTCTGACATTTCATTTAGCATAATACTCCCTTAGTCCATCTATGTTTTTACAAATGGTAAAATTTCATTTTATATGGTTGATAATTATTCCATAGTATATATGTACAACCACTTCTTTATCCAATTGTTTATTAAATAGGCATTTAGGTTGCTTCCATATCTTGGCAATTGTAAATTGATAACATAGGGATGCATACATCTTTCCATTTTTGATTTTTTGAGGAACCTTTATACTGTTTTCCATAGAGGCTGCACCAGTTGGCAATCTCGCTAACAGTGTATGAGGGTTCCCTTTTCCCCACATCCTCACTAACACTTGTTGTTTGTTGATTTATTGGTGATAGTCAATCTGACAGGTGTGAGGTGATATCTCACTGTGTCTTGAATTTGCATTTCTCTGATGATTAGTGATGTTGAGCATCTTTTCATATATCTATTGGCCATCTGTATGTCCTCTTTGGAGAAATGCCTATTCAGATTCTCCGCCTATTTTTAATTGGATTTCTCTTTTTTTGGTGTTGAGTTCTGGGAGTTCTATATACATTTAGGATATTAACCCCTTTTCAGATGTATCTTTGGCAAATATATTCACCTATTCAGTAGAGTGTTTTTCTGTTTTGTTCATGGATTCCTTTGCTGTGCAAACCCTTTTTATTTTGATGTAGTTCAATTTGTTTATTTTTTCTTTTCTTTTGTTTCCCTTACCTGAGGATATATATCAGGAAAAAAATTACTAAGAGCAATGTCAAAGAGTTTGCTACCTATCTTTTCTTCTAGGAGTTTTATGGTTTTGGTTCTTACATTCAAGTCTTTAATCCATTTTGAGTTTATTCTTGTATATGGTGTAAGAATGTGGTCCAGTTTAATTTTTTGCATGTTTCTGTCCAGTTTTTCCAACATTATTTATTGAATAGGCTGTGTTTACCCCCTTGTATATTCTTGCCTCCTTTGTCATAGAATAAATGACCATATAAATGTGGATACAGTTTTGGGCTCTCTATTCTCTTCCATTGATCTATGCGTCTGCTTTCATGTCAATACAATGCTGTTTTGATTACGATGGTCTTGTAGTATAGTTTGATACCAGGTAGTGTGATACCTCCAACTTTGTTCTTCTTTCTCAAGATTGCCATGGCTATTCGGTTTTTTTATGGTTCCATATAAATTTTAAGATTATTTCTTTTTGGAAGTCTTTGGAAATATGGCAGAGTGAGAGACATTCCAAGATCTCTCCCCTTGAAACAGCAATAAGCTGAGCATCTAAAACTCAACAAAAAACAACCAAACTCTCCACACACCAGCATGTCTGAGCATGGGATCTGCTCATAAGAGCTATGACAGGTCAGAACCATGGATGTCGGGTGGGGGACTGGGAGAAATAAAGAAGCTGCTTTTCATAGTCACCAGAGCTACCTGCAAGAGGTGGGGGAGGGGATAAAGAGTGGTAATTTCCCTGAACAGTCCTGCCTGGGAAATCTGTGAGCTCCCAGGGGCCGACCGGCTGCAGAGCCCAGTCATCAGGGCAGAAAGCAGAAAAGTGAGACGAGACCCCAGAGAAACAACTGTTGATTTTTGCCAGACACGATTGAAAAACTTAAGTGGAGCCGCAGCCCCCAATTCACAATGCAGAAGGCCCCTCCCTCTATACCCTCCAAGACCAATCACCGTGAGGCCCCAGAGGAATCTGAGCAAACACTGCCAAGACATTTGCTAACACTGACAAGGGCGGAAATTGAGGGTAGTGAGCATGATTAAATATTTACACGAAAATTAAGAAAGCCTTATTAAGGCTTTATATAAAGCAGGGATCCAAGAGGCTTAGACACCACCTACTGGAAACCAAAAGAAAAATGCTTTCTTTGCAACAAGCTAAAGAGATATCTTTATGTAATAAATCTTTCTGGAAAAACAGCAGAATACACTTCCATTAATGCCCAGGTGCAGAAATAGTCCATTCGACACTATGAACAACCAAAGCGACAAGGCATCTCAGAAAGAAAGAGAAAAATCTCCAGAAAATAAGCTTACAAACATAGAAATATATGACTTAAAAGACAGAGAATTCAGGATGGTACTTCTGAAAACATTCAGTGAAATCCGAAACTAGTCATATCAATTTCAGGAATTAAAAAAACAACTAGATGAGCAGAGCAAGGAGATTGAAATCCTCAAAAAGAACAGAATAGATCTTCTGGAGATAAAAAAAAAAACACACTGCAAGAGTAGAAAAGTGAAATAACAAGCTTGGGAAGTAGAGTGGACCAAATGGAGAAAAGGATCAGTGATATCAAAGACAGAAATCTATAAATAAATCAAAAGGAAGAAGAGAGAAACCGAAGAATGAAAAATAATGAGAGAGAATTACGAGAACTAGCTGATATCATCAGGAGAGGAAACATAAGAATAATGGAAATTATTAAAAACAAGGAAAAGACGC
>NW_006440820.1:2114441-2115732 GCF_000325575.1 Pteropus alecto
AATTGCAACAAAAAGAATAAAATACCTAGGAATAAATTTAATGAAAAACATGAAGGACCTATATAATGAAAACTATAAGACCCTATTAAAAGAAATTGAAGAAGATACAAAGAAATGGAAAGATATTCCGTGTTCTTGGATTGGAAGAATCAACATAGTTAAAATGACCATATTATAAATCATTCTACAGATTTAATGTGATCCCCATCGAAATCTCATCGGCATTTTTTAAAGAAATAGAACAAAATATCAGAGTTGTGTGGAAGCACACAAGACTCCAAATTGCCAAAGCTATCTTGAGAAAAAAGAACAAGGCTGGAGGCATCGCTCTGTCCGACTTCAAATTATAAACGACAGTAATCAAAACAGCATGGTATTGGCAGCAAAACAGACACACAGACCAGTGGAACAGATTTGAGAGTCCAGAAATAAACCCATATTTATATGGGCAAATAATTTTCGACAAAGAAACTGAAAAACATAAAGTGGAGAAAGCAAAACCTCTTCAATAAATGGTGGGAGAACTGGAATGGATCAAATATATGGTAGCTGAAGGAAACTGGAATTTGGGTGGTAGTTACACAATAGAATATATAGATGTCAAATTATAATGTACATCTGAAAATTATATAATTGTATTAACCAATGTTACCACAATAAACTTAATAAAATAAATAAATAAAAGCATTTTCCTGATGATCAGGAACAGGACAAGGATATCTATTTTCACCACTTTTATTCAACATTGTATTGGAAGTCTTAGCTACTATAAGTGAAGAACCCAAAAGATTTCACCAAAAAGACTGTTAGAACTGATTAATAAATTCAGTAAAGTAGTAATATACAATACTAATATTCAGATCTAGGTCTCATTCTTATACACCAACAATTAACTATCAAAAAGAGAAATTAAGAAAACAATGCATTTACAATTACATCAAAAACAATAGAATACCTAGAAGTAAGTTTAACCAAGGAGGTAAAAGATCTTTACACAGAAAATTATAAGACATTGAATAAAGTAATTGAAAAATATACAAATAAAGAAGAATATACTATGTTCACGAATAGAAAGAATTAACATCCTTAAGATTTCCATACTACCCAAAGCAATCTATAGATTCAATGCAATCTCTATCAAAATAGCAATGTCATTTTTCAGAGAACAAGAACAAATAATCTTTTTTTAAAATTAAGTTTATTGGGGTAACATTGGTTAATACAATTATATAATTTTCAGATGTACATTAACATTTGACATCTATATATTCTATTGTGTGTTTACCACCCA
>NW_006440820.1:2116575-2124790 GCF_000325575.1 Pteropus alecto
AGGCATTTATCGGAGGTGTTGCTTGCGGACATATTTTTCCATTTGGATGGTTATCTCTTTATCTTGTTTATGATTTCTTTTGCTGAGTAGAAACTTTTTAGTTTGATGTAGTCTCATTCATTTATTTTAGCTTTTACTTCCCTTGCCTTTGACGTCAAATTCATAAAATACTCTTTAAGTCCAAGGTCCTTGAGTTTAGTTCCTATGTTTTCTTCTATGTATTGTATTGTTTCAGGTCTTATATTCAGATCCTAATTCATGTTGAACTAATTTTGGTGTGTGGTGATAGACAACAGTCTAATTTCATTCTTTTGCAGGTGGCCTTCCAGTTTTCCCAGCACCATTTATTGAAGAGGCTTTCCTTTCTCCACTGTATGTTTCTGGCCTTTTTGTCAAAAATTATTTGCCTGAATAAATATGGGTTTATTTCTGGACTCTATGAAAATGCTTTTAGCTTATCCCCATTGATTATAATGTTAGCAGTGGCTTTATCATTTATGGCTTTTTTTATGTTGAGGTATGTTCCCTCTATTCCCACTCACTTTGCTGAGAGTTTTTATCATAAATGGATGCTGGATTTTGCTGTACACTTTTTCTGCATCTGAGGATGACAGACCCATAGGGCAGAATCAGCAGGCATCAAAGCCCTGCTATATTGAATCTTCCATAGGTTCAACCCCTCACCAGCCAGTCCTCACATGGATATGTTCATATAGTTTTTATCTTTTGATTTGTTTAATATTATGCATCACATTAATTGATTTGTGGATATTGTACCAACCCTGCATCTCAGGAATAAATCCCACTTGATCACAGTGTCTGATCTTTTTAATGTATTGGTGAATTCAGTTTACTAAGTTTTTGGTGAGGATTGTTACATATATGTTCATCAGGATATTGGCCTATGATATTCTTTTATTAAAATCACTTCATCTGGTTTTGGAATCTAGTTAATGGTGGCCTCGAAAAATGAGTTTGGGAGTTTTAACTCCTCTTAAAGTTTTTGGAAGAATTTGAGAAAAATAGATGTTAATTCTTTAATTTTATTCATATTCAATTTCAAGTTTTCCTGTACCTATACAAAGAGTGAAGTGATAGCTATTGATGGATTGGTTGCATTAGCAGAAAAATATCTTTGCAAAGAGTTCATTGATGCCAGTGACATTAGATGCATCAAATAGAAAATTTGTTAATTTCAGTAATAGCTTGATTTTTTTCATCAAATTTATCCAAAGTATAGATATTGGAAGTTCAGTTTGTTAAAGGTAAAACATCTGACTTTAATAAAGTTTATTTATAAATTTAGTTTATAAATCCAATATTGAAGATAAAATTACTTTTCATGATGATAATACACATACAAATTAGGTGAAATATAATTATCTTGGCAAGAACAGTGCTCTTACTAAATTAAGAACCTATGGAAAAAAGGGTTTTCAGTCAAAATGGCAGAGAAGGTAAATTTTGTGCTTGCTTCCTCTCACAATGATGTCAGAATTACAACTATTCTACAGATCAACCATCATTGGCAGTTGCCTGAAGTCTAGCTGAACAGAAGTCAATTGGGGACATACACAAAAGACCACCTCGAGACTGGTAGGTGGAGTGGAGACATGGACCTCTTGATGAGCTGTCCCAAGCCCAGGACTAGCAGCAGCCATCCTTGCTTTGCAGATTAGCCTTTCAAGGCACCTCCAAGCCCAGTGAAGTGGTGGCCATTTGCAGATTGCATGATGACTCTTGCCAGTGGCCTTTGTCAGGGCACAGGCTGGAGCTGGAGCCCCTCGCAGAAGGCCCTGGAGCTGGCACACCTGGGAGCCAGCTACCCATCGAGCTGCAGCACTACCCGGGACTGCATCTGAGGATGGCAGACCCATAGGGCAGAATCAGCAGGCACCAAAGCCTTGTTATATTGAATCCTCCATAGGTTCAACCCCTCACCAGCCAGTCCTCACAACCAATCAGCCCAAGGGTCAATCCCTCCCATTGACATGTAAAAAGCAAACAAGTCTTAACTAAACAGGATGGCATGAACAACCCACACAAGGGACACACCTGGAGCACTTGGCCCAGATGACCAGGGAAGATTGCAACAGTGAGCACCATTGAACACCTACTACATAAGGCCACCCTACTAAGACTGAGAGACGTAGCAGCCTTACCTAATACATAGAAACAAACACAGGGAGGCAGCCAAAATGGGGAGACAAAGAAACATGTCCCACATGAAAGAACATAATAAAGCTCCAGAAAAGGAATTAAACAAAATGGGGACAAGCAGTCTACCAGATGTAGAGTTCAAAACACTGGTTATAAGGGGGACTGGTCATGGTGGTGTAGAAGGTAGAGTCTGTGCATGCGTTCTCTTGTGACCACACCAAAATTATAAGGAAACTACAGAGCAACCATCATTAGGAGTTGCCTGAGATCTGGCTGAACAGAAGCCCTACAACTAGGAACAAACATAAGAAGTCACCTCGAACTGGTAGGAGGGGCAGAGACACGAAACGGCCCAGACCCACAACTGCACGTGAAGATTGAAAATTGGGAGGGTTATTTTGGCTGCACAGTCACTTCTTCCATTTGAAAAATGAGGGGTCCCAGCCCCATGCTGGGTTTCCAAGCACAGGGCTGCAGTGCTGGGAAGACAATTCCCCACAGCCTCTGGCTGTGAAAACCAGCAGAGATTGTGGCTGAGTGAGACAGAGGACTGTAGGAGTTGCAGGCATTCCTCTTAAAGGGCTGTGTCTGGACTAACACACTGATGGACTCACTTACTCTGAACTCCAGTGCTGGGGCAACTGCTTGAGGAGTTCCAGGAATATATGGGAAACGTTGAGTTGATGGGCTTCAGGGTGAGGGCTGGAAGAACAGCTTTATTCCAAATAGAAGTGCTGGCAGTATCCATTGTTCCTTTGTTGAGTTCTCCCCACCTCAGCATGCAGGTGCAGGTGGCCACCACATCTGAGTCACCATCAACCTGGATAACACAGGTTGCCCTGCCCAGGTGACTCCCTGAGACTCTTCCTCTCCCAACTTGTGGGCCCACCTAAGCCACTTCTAGTGGTTTATCCCTTACAAGTGGCTTATCTTGGCTCTTGCTGCAAACTTTCCTAAAATCTGTCAAAGGCTCCCAAAACCCAAAGAGACAGCATCTGGCCTTGTTGTGCCCCATATCTCTTACTGAGCAGCCTCAAGCCTCACATTAGTGGCAGCCAGTCTTAGTTCCTGGCTTGGCCTCTTGAGGCACTTTATAAGCCCAGCATGAGTGGCAGACATCTGCAGATTGTTCCATGAGTCTTAAAAGGTGGCCCCGCAGTCACACATGCTGTGGCCAAATTTTGCCTGCAATGAGACCCATCCCAGGAGGCTCTTTGGCTGCCACTCCCAGTGGCCTGCTTCGACTGGCACCAGAGTGAGAGCATGACCCTGAGCTGTATCTGATGGAGGCATGCCTGAAGGGAAGACAAAGCAGGCACAAGAGCCCTGCTAAAGTTAGTCCTGCTTTGTAGGGTCAGTCCATCACTAGCTGATCCTCATAACCAATCAGCCCAAGGGTCAATCCCTTTCATCAGCATGCAACCAGCAACCAAGGCTCAACTTTAACAGGAGGGCACACACAACCCATGCAAAGGACATACTTTGAGCACTTTGCTCAGGTGACCAGGGATGATTGTGTCACTGGGCCTCCCGAGACACCTACGACATAAAGCCACTCTAATAAGACCAAAAGACTTAGGAGCCTTACCTAATACATATAAACAGACACAGGGAAGCAGCCAAAATGAGGAGAAAAAAAATGCCCCACACAAAAGAACAGAACAAAGCTCCAGAAAAAGAGCTAAACAAAATGGAGATAAGCAATCTACCAGATTCAGAGTTTAAAACACTGCTTATAAGGATGCTCAATGAACTTAGGAAAAGAGTAGATGAACTCAGTGAGAACTTTAACGAAGAGAAAACATAAAAGTAGAGATGGAAAACATAATAGAGAACAAGTCAGAAATGAATACAATATCTGAGATAAAGAGGACATTAGAGGGAATCAACAGGTTAAATAAAGCAGAGGATCGAATCAGCAATTTTGAGGATGAGGTAGTGTAGGGCATCCAATCAGAACAGCAACAAGAAAAAAATTTTAAATGAGAATAGTTTAAAGGGTCTCTGGGACAACATCAAGCATAACAACATTTGCACCATAAGGATACCAGAAGGAGAAGAGAGAAAAGGACTGATAATCTATTTGAGGAAATAATGACAGAAAAATTTCATAACCTAGTGAAAGAAATAGACATAAAAGCCCAAACAAGTCAACCCAAAGAGGCCCACACCAGGACACATCATAATCAATATGCCAAAGTTTAAAGACAAATACAGAATCTTAAAATCTGTGGGAAAAGTAATTCGTTACCTACAAGGAAGCTCCCATAGGACTGTCAGCTGATCTTTCAACAGAAACTTTGAAGGCAGAAGGGATTCTCAGGAAATATTCAAAGTGATGAAAAACAAAGACCTACAACCAACATTATTCTACCCAATAATGCTATCATTCAGAATCAAAAGCCAGTTAAAGAGCTTCTCAGACAGAAAAAGCTAAAGGAGTTCATCACCATCAAGCCCATATTACAGGAAATGTTGAAGGGGCTTCTTTAAGAAGAAAAAAAAATATGTATCGAAAATATGAGTAAAGAATGGCATTAACTATGTATCTATCAATGATTACTTTAAACGTAAATGGATTATATGCCCCAATTAAAAGATAGGGTGGCTGAATGGGTAAGAAAACAAGACCCTTACATATGCTGCCTACAAGAGACTCACTTCAGATTGAAAGGCACACAGAGACTAAAAGTAAGGGGATGGAAAAATATATTTCATAAAAATAGAAACAAATAAAGAATAAAAAAGGTGGGGTAATAATACACCAGACAAAAGAGACTTTAAATAAAAGGCTATAACAAGAGACAAAGGAGGAACAAGTAATGCCACTTCTGGATATTTATCCAAAGAAACTCAAACCACTACTTTGAAGGGACATGTGCATCTATGTGTTCATTGCATCATTATTTACAATGGTTAAGATATGGAGACAACCTGCTTGTCCATCAATGGATGAGTGAATAAAGAAGAGTTGGGAGAAAAATCAATGCAACATTTATCCAGCTATAAAAAAAAATAAAATTTTGCTATTTTTGACTTCATAGATGGCCCCAGAGGGTACTATGCTGAATGAAATAAGTCAGAGAAAGACAAATGCCATATGTTTTCACTTACATGTAGAACAAAACGAACAAAATAAACAAATTAAACAGAAACAAACTCAGATATTGAGAACATTTTGATGGTTACCAGATGAGAGGGATTTGGGGAGTGGTTGAAAGAAGAGAAGAGATTAAGAAATGCAAATTGGTAGTTACAAAACAGTCACAACGAGGTAAAGTATAGCATAAGGAATATAGTCAATACTATTGTAATTACTATGCATGATGTCAGAAGCGTACTAGATTTATCAGAGTGATCACTTCATAAGTTACATAAACGTTGTATAAATCATCATGCTGTATACCTGAAAATATTATATTGTACCTAATATAATATTTTATGCAAACTGTTATTGAAAAATTTTTTTAATTATTTTTAAAAAGTCATGTGGATGTAAAGTATAGGATAGAGTACATAGTCAATAATATTGTAATAACTATGTATGGTGCCAGGTGGGTGCTAAATTTATTGGGGTGATCACTTGTTAAGTTATATAAATGTCTAATCACTATGTAGTACACCTGAAACTAACAATATTTTCTATCAACTGTTATTGAAAAATTAAAAAATATATTTAAAAAAATTAAAAAAAAGAGAAATCTATGGAGCTGAAATACACTTGGAGTTATTTGTGGAACATATATAATTCATCTTTGCATCTACACTACAATAGTCTTCAAACTGAAATAGAATCTATAGTCATTAACATTTTACAAATGAATTTATATAAACATATGCATCTTTAAAACAATTGAATTGCGAACTTTTGTGACAAATCTGATTTGGAACATAGAACAGAAAATTTTAGCATGACAGTAGATGATTCTCTTTTTGTTTCCAGGCATGACTCAGATTTTAAAAATATTTTAGCCTTTATAAAAGTACTTTGTTAATTAACTCTAGTGTCCTACAGAGTATTGAATAATATTGTAAAGAAGTCCTTCAAATTTAGGTTGCATTTTGTTCAAAATCATTTGCAATCCTTTAATCAAAGTACTCAAGAAATGGAGTACCAAAAAATTTCAGCTGTTGAAGATCTTAGCAAATCACAATTGTGAAAACAAAGCTCATATATAGAAAGATATTGAAATTTATCATTTATTACTTAACAGATTATATGATAGAACTCAAACTGTGTACAAGGTTTAATTTTGACATTCAGTAACTCCATTTTGTAATATCTTGACTTGATGTAACTTTTATTTTTAACTAGAAAAGTTTATAATATGTACTGAAATAGAATAAGCTTGAGAAATCCTTGATTTCGTGGTGTTTAAAACTGGTGAATGTTTCAAAAGAATTATAAATACAGACAACATATTTAATGATTTTATTTTGTATAAATACTTGTTGAAGGATCCTACCTAAATGAAATAAAAAGACAGTGCCCTTCATAATATTTATACAGTATTCAGTAAAAGAAATAAAATTGAGAATACACTCTAATTAGCAGAACTTGTTTTAGGCTTGCTAGATACCTAAATATCTGTAGGGAGAATATTTTCTCAATTAAAAATACTATAGTCGAGTAGAGGTGAAGATGGAGGACTAGGTAAAAGCAGGGTTTGTCTCTTCTCAGGTTTGCATTAAAATTACAACCAAATTATGAAAACTAATTAATGTGGAAAATCACCTGAAATCCAGCAGATCATAATTTATATGTCTGATAATATAAAGGAAGGAACCATATTAAAGCCAGAAAGAAGGGCAAAATAAGGCTGTACATGCACTGGCGAGTGGTGGATGAGCACCTGGAGTGAGAGTGTAGCTGCAGAGGCACCCTGAAGGAAAGAGGGGTCCTAGCCCCATATGGAGGCTCCCCAACCCAAGCCAGAGGAGTTACCAAAAAATCTGACTATAAAAATCAGAAGAGCTATGAAGAGAAACATGGAGAAGTGAGAGGCATTCCCAGATCTCTCCCCTTGAAACAACAATAAGTTGAACATCTAAAACTCAACAAATATCACCAAACCTGCAGACCAGCACGTCTGAGCATGGGACGTGCGCATAAGACCTAACACATGTCAGAACCCCCGAAAGTCAGGCGGTAGACTGGAAGAAACAAAAAAGCCGCTTCTCACAACCAGAGCTCCCTGTAAGAGGAAGAGGAAGGGAGGAGGGGAGAAGTAGTGGTGAGTTCCCTGAACAACCCTGCCAGGGAGAGCTGTGAGCTCCACAGGTTCAGTGGCAGTGCCCAAGCATCAGGGCAGAAGGCAGAGAAGTGGGGATGGCAGAGAAACAACAGTGAATTATTACCAGCCATGGTTGCAAAATGCTAGGCTGAGCCGCAGTCCCAATGCCACAACCTAGAGGGCCCTCCTTCCATATACTTCGAGACCAAACACCGCGGAGCCCCAAGGGAACCTGAACAAACTCTACCAAAACTGTCGCTGACACTGACAGGGACTGACTGAGGGTAGCAAGCATGATTGAATATCAATAAGAAAAAAAGGGCATTATTAAGACTTTATACAAAGCAGGAAACCAAGAGGCTTAGACATCACCTACAAGAAACCAAAAGAAAAGTACCTTCTTTGCAGCAAGCTAAAGAGAGACCTTTATATAATGAATCATCTTTCTGGAAAAAAGCAGAATTAATTTCCATTAATGCCAGGCAGAGAAATAGTCCACTAAACACCATGAGCAACCAAGGTGACAGGGAAGCTCTGAAAGAAAAAGAAAAATATCCAGAAAATAAGCATACAGTCATAGAAATATGCAACTTAAATGACAGAGAATGCAGGATGGTACTTTTGAAAACACTCAGTGAGATCCAAAATGATTCATATCAACAATTTAAGGAAATAAAAAAACAACTAGATGAGCAGAATGAGTTCTTTAGCAAGGAGATTGAAACCCTCAAAAAGAACCAAATAGAATGTCTGGAGATGAGAACACACTGCAAGAGATAAAAAATTAAATACCAAGCTTAGGAAATAGAGTTGACCAAATG
>NW_006440821.1:0-1949 GCF_000325575.1 Pteropus alecto
TAGACTCAAAGTGAAAGGGTGGGAAATGATATTTCCAGCAAATGGCACTTGGAGAAAAGCGGGAGTACGGTACTAATATCGGACGAAATAGACTTCAAAATAAAAAAAAAGGTAAAGAAAGATACTGAGGGACACACCATAATGATAAAGGGAATCATGCATCAAGAAGACATAACAGTTACTAATGTCTATGCTCCCAATCATGGAGCCCTGAAATATGTGAAGCAATTACTAACAGAAACAGAACTAAAGGGAGAAACAGACCAAAACACTATCGTAGTAGGGGACCTAAATACCCCACTGTCGGATATGGACAGGTCTTCCAAACAGAAAATCAATAAGGAAATAACATCTTTAAATGACACATTAGACCAACTAGACATAATTGACATTTAAAGAGCCTTTCATTTCAAAACACCTGCTTATACATTTTTCTCTAATATACTTGGAACATTCTCAAGGATTGAGCACATACTGGGACACAGAGATAGCCTCAACAAATATAAGAGGGTTGAAATCATACCAACCATAATCTCCGATCGTAATGCTTTGAAAATAGAGACCAACTGTAAAAAGAAAGGGAGAAGAACTGTAAAAAAAAAAAAAAAAAGTAGGAAGAACCAAAAATTCATGGGAATTAAACAACATGCTACTGAAGAATAACAGTCAGAGAATAAATAAAAAGAAAGATCAAGAGATACATAGAAATGAATGATAATGATAGTACAACATACCAAAACTTTTGGGACATAGCAAAAGCGGTCATAAGAAGAAAGTGCATATTATTACAGGCGTATCTCCAAAAACAAGAACAAGGCAAAATAAACAACCTAACCTTCTTTCTAACAAACTAGAATAGGAAGAACAAATGAAGCCTAAAGTCAGCCGAAGAAAAGATATAATCAAACTTAGAGCAGAAATAAATGAAATTCAAAACAAACAAACAAAAACAATAGAAAAATAAATGCAGCAAGGAGCTGGTTCTCTGAGAAGGTAAATAAAATTGACAAACTCCTGGCTAGACTCACTAAAGAAAAAAAAGAAAGGACACACGTAAACAAAATCAGGGATGCAAGAGGGGAAATTATGATAGACAACACAGAAATACAAATGATCATACAAGAATACTATGAAAAAGTATATAACACCAAATTTAATAAGCTAGAAGAAATGGACCAGTACTTAGAAAAATACAACATCTCTAGATTGAATCTGGAAGATCTGGAAAATCTAATGAGACTGATCAGCAGTATGGAAATGGAAACAATCATCAAAAACCTACCAAAAAGTAAAAGTCCAGGACCAGACGGCTTCACCAGCAAACTCTACCAAACACTCAAAGATGATTTAATACCTATTCTCCTAAAACTCTTCCAAAAAATCAAAGAGGATGTAATACTTCCCAACTCATTTTATGAGCCCAATATTACTCTGACACCACAACCTAGTAAAGATAATGTGAGAAAAGAAAACTACAAACTGACATCTCTCATGAACACAGATGCAAAGATCCTAAATAAGATACTAGCGAACAGTATACAGCAACATATTAAAAAGATTATACACCACGATCAAATGGGCTTTATCCCAGGGGCACAGGGATGGTTCAACATATACAAATTGATTAATGTTATATACTACATAAACAAATTAAAAAAAATAAGAATCATATGATCATATCAATAGATTCAGAACAAGCCTTCAACAAGATACAGTGTCCATTTATGATCAAAACACTTAACAAAATTGATATAGAAGAAAAGTACCTTAACATAATCAAGGCCATCTATGACAAACCCTCAGCCAACATTCTATTTAATGGTGAAAAGCTAAAAACCTTCCCTCTAAGATAAGGAACAAGGCAAGGGTGTCCACCATTGCCACTGTTATTCAATATAGTATTGGAGGTCCTACTGAGTGCAATCAGGCAAGAGAAAGATATAAAAGGC
>NW_006440822.1:0-399 GCF_000325575.1 Pteropus alecto
GGCATAAATAATAATAATAAATAAAAATAAAATAATAAAAAAATAGAGCAGAAATAAATGAAATTGAAAAAATAGAAAAAGTAAATGCAACAAAGAGCTGGTTCTTTGAGAAGATTAATAAAATTGACAAACCTCTGGCTAGACTCACAAAAGAAAAAAAAGAAAGGACAAAAATAAACAAAATCAAGGATAAAAGACAAAATTACGTCTTTTATTCTGGGAAATTACGACAGACACTGCAGAAATACAAAGGGAATCATACAACCATATTATGAAAAAGTATACAACACCAAATTTAATAATCTAGAAGAAATGGAACAAAACTTAGAAAATTACAACTTCATAACCTTCCTAGACTGAGTCAGGAAAATCTGAATAGACCGATCAGCAGTATGGAAA
>NW_006440823.1:0-1330 GCF_000325575.1 Pteropus alecto
TTCAATTAAAATGGAAGGCGAGATAAAGAGCTTCCTAGACAGAAAAAGCTTAGGGAATTCATCACCACCAAGCCAGTATTACAAGAAATGTTAAAGAAACTTCTGTAAAAAGAGAAGGGGTAAAAAAGAATATAGAAATAACATATATGAATAATAAAATGGCAGTAACTATGTACCTATCAGTAATCCCTTTAAATGTATATGGATTAAATGTGCCAATCAAAAGACATAGGGTAGCCAAATAAATAAGAAAGCAAGACCCATGCATATGCTGTCTACAAGAGACACACTTCAGATCTAACGACGCTCAGATTGAAAGTAAAGAGAAGGAAAAAGATATTTTATGGAAATGGAAATGAAAAAAACAAAAAGCTGAGGTAGCAACACTTATATCAGATAAAATAGACTTTAAAACAAAGGCTATATAATAAGAGACATAAAAAAGGGCATTACATAATGATAAAGGGATCAATAAATCCAGAGGATATAACCCTAGTAAACATATACACACCCAACATAGGAGCGCCTACATACATAAAGCAATTATCAGCTGACATTAAAGGAGAGATCAATAATAATACACTCATAGTAAGAGACTTTAACACCCCATTGACACCAATGGACAGATCTTCCAGGCAAAGAATCAACAAGGAAACAATGGGCCTAAAAGACACACTAGACCAAATGGATTTAATAGATATTTTCAGAGCATTTCACCCCAAAGCATCAAAATATACATTCTTCTCAAGTGCACATGAAATATTTTCAAGGATAGACCACATGTTAGGACACAAAACAAGTCTCAATAAATCTAAGAAAATTGAAATCATATCAATCGTCTTCTCTGATCACAATGGTATGAAACTAGAAATCAACTAAAAGAAAAAAAACTGGAAAATACACAAACACACATAGGCTAAGTAACATGCTACTAAACAATGAATGGGTTATTAATGAGACCAAGGAAAAAATCAAAAGATATCTCGAGACAAATGAAAATGAAAACACAATGCCCCAAAATCTATGGGACACAGCAAAAGCAGTTTTAAGAGGGAAATTCATAGGAATATAGGCCTACCTTCAGAAACAAGAAAAAGCTCAAATAAACAATCTAACCTTACACTTAAAAGAACTAGAAAAAGAACAGCGAACAAAACCTAAAGTGAATAGAAGGAAATAATAAAGATGAGAGTGGAAATAAATGAAATAGAGTCTACAAAAACAATACAAAAGATTAATGAAACTAAGAGCTGGTTTGTTGAAAGGATAAACAAAACTGACAGACCCTAAGCCATACTCATCAAGGAAAAGAGAGGACTCAAATAAATAA
>NW_006440824.1:0-470 GCF_000325575.1 Pteropus alecto
GTTTTGATTACTGTCGCTTTGTAGTAAAATTTGAAATTGGGCAAAGTAATGCCTCCAGCCTCATTATTTTTTTCTCAGGATGGCTTTGACAATTCAGGGTCTTTTGTGCTTCCATACAAATGTGATGATTTCTTTTGTTCTGTTTCTCTAAAAAATTCCGATGGAGTTTTGATGGGGATTACATTAAATTTGTATAATGCTTTAGGTAATATGGTCATTTTAACCATGTTTATTCTTCCAACCCAAGAACACAGAATATCTTTCCATTTTTTTTGCATCTTCTTTGATTTCTTTTAATAGAGTCTTGTAGTTTTCATTATATAGGTCCATCACTTGTTTCGTTAAATTTATTCCTAGGTATTTTATTCTTTTTGTTGCAATTGCAAAATGAATTATTATTTTCACTTCTTTTTCTGACATTTCATCATTAGAGTGTAGGAACGCTATGGATTTTTAAACGTTGATTTTGT
>NW_006440825.1:0-889 GCF_000325575.1 Pteropus alecto
CAATGGAACAGAATAGAGAGCCCCAAAATAAATCCCTGCCTATACTCTCACTTAACATATGACAAAGGAGGCAAGAATATACAATGGGGTAAAGATAGTCTCTTCAATAAGTGGTGCTTGGAAAATTGGACAGATACATGCAAAAAAAAAAAAAAGAAAAAGAAAAAAAAGAAACTGGACCACCTTCTTATACCGTATACAAGACTCAAAATGGATTAAAGAGTTAAATGTAAGACCCGAAACCATAAAATTTTTAGAAAAAAGCATTGGCAGTAAACTCTGTGATATTGCTAATAGAAAGTTCTTTTCAGATATATTTCCTCAGTCAAGGGAAACAAAAGAAAAAATAAACAAATGAGACTACATCTTACTAAAAATGTTTTCTATAGTAAAGGAAGTCATCAACAAAACAAAAAGTCAACCGACTGGTTGGGAGAACATATTCGCTAATAATACGTCTGATAAGACGTTAATATCCAAAATATATAAAGAACTCATACACATCAAAAACAAAAAGCAAACAAACCAATTAAAAAAATTGGCAGAAGACCTGAACAGATACTTCTCCAAAGAGGAAATACAGATGGCTAACAGGCATATGAAAAGATGCTCAAGGTCACTAATCATCAGAGAAATGTAAATTAAAACCACAATGAGATATCACCTCATATCTGTCAGAAATGCTATCATCAATATATCAAAGAACAAATGTTGACAAGGATGCAGAGAAAAGAGACCCCTCATATTTTGTTGGTGGGATTGCAAATTGGTACAACCACTATGGAAAACAGTCTGGAGATTTTTCAAAAAATTAAAAATGGATATATCTTTTGACCCAGCAATTGCAATTTTGTGTATTAATCCAAAGAAAACCAAAACAATAATTCAT
>NW_006440826.1:0-1679 GCF_000325575.1 Pteropus alecto
GCTCTTCATTGCATTTATTTTTTCTATTTTTTTTTATTTCATTTATTTCTGCTCTAATTTGATAATTTCTTTCCTTCTGCTGACTTTAGTCTTCATGTGTTCTTTTCTAGTTTTTTGGTTTTTTTTTGTTTGTTTTTTTGTTTTTTGTTTTTTAAGATGAAGCATTAGATTGTTTATTTGGGATTGTTCTTGTTTTGGGAGATAGTCCTGTAATGATACGAACTTTCCTCTTATGACCGCTTTTGCCATCTCTCAAAAGTTTTGATATGTTGTACTACCATTATCATTTGTTTCTATGTATCGCTCGATCTCTTTTTATTTTTTCTCTGACCCAGTTATTCTTCAGTATCATGTTGTTTAATCTCCATGTATTTGTGTTTCTTCCTGATTTCTTTCTGCATTTGATCCCTAGTTTGAGAGCATAATCATCAGAGAATATGATTAGTATGATTTCAACCCTCTTACATTTTTTGAGGCTATCTCTGTGTCCCAGTATGTGATGGATTCTTGAGAATGTTCCATGTGTACTAGAGAAGAATGTATAAGCAGCTGTTTTGTGAAGGAATACTCTGTAAATGTCAATTATGTCCAATTGGTCTAATGTGTGATTTAAGGATGTAATTTCCTTATTGATTTTCTGTTTGGGTGATCTGTCCATATCAGACAGTGAGGTATTTAAGTCCCCTACTATGATAGTGTTTTGCTCTATTTCTTCCTTTCGTTCTGTTAGCAATTGTTTTACATTTTTCGGGGCTCCATGATTGGGAGCATCGATTTTAAAAAGTGCTGTGTCTTCTTGGTTCGTGATTCCCTTTATCATTATGAAGTGTCCCTCAATATCTTTCCTTACCTTTTTTTTTATTTTGAAGTCCTTTTCATCTGATATTATTTTGCTACTCCTGCTTTTCTCTGAATGCAATTTGTTTGAGATATCATTTTCCACCATTTCACTTTGAATTTATATTTTTCTTTGGAGCTGAGATATGTCTCCTGGAGGTAACATAAGGTCGGGTTTTTTTTTTTTTTTTTTGATCCATTCTGCAACTCTGTGTCATTTTATTGGTAAGTTCAGTACATTTACATTTAGGGTAATTGTTGAAATATGAGGTCTTATTATAGCCATTTTATCTTTTGCTTTCTGGTAGCTTGGTGTTTCCATTGCTTCTTTGAACTTATTTTTCTGTTTTCTTTAATTTGGTTGTTTTTGTGGGTTTTCCCTCTGGTTCTTCTTGTTTTATGTTATATACTTCAGTTCTGAATCTTTGGTGTGTGGTTCCTAATACAAATATGAAAAAGATAGTTATATATATATATACAATCGTCCATTTTCTTCTGTGCGTGCCTTATATCCATTCCCTTCAGCAAATTAGGATTTTGAATCCTTCTCTTTTCGGTCATTGTCATCTCAATTTGTCCCTATGTATGCTGATCTTTCATTACTATCCTGCTATAGCAATTTTCTCCTTATTATTTAAGCTTTTAATGCCCTGTTGTTAGTAAGAATTGCACTGCTCTGCTTCTAGTTGCCTTATAGTCAGTAATTATGTATTGTCATTTTATTTTAGGTGAGGTGACCTCTTTCAGTATTTCCTTTATTGCATGCCTCATTTTGGGGAATTCCCTCATTTTTATATGTCTGGAAACGTCTTTATTTCTCTTTCATATCTAAAGGAGAGTTT
>NW_006440827.1:0-239 GCF_000325575.1 Pteropus alecto
CATTTTTTTCACATTTAAAATTCTTCCAAGTTTTTATTTTTTTTCCTAATACACATTATTTCACTTGTCGTGTTGGTACCTTCGACACATATGGAAATCACTGTGTGTCTGACCAGAATTTACTGGATGACCCAGTGTTCCCCAGAAAGGAATGTGGTATTCACTCAAGCCGGTTCTAAAGTTCTTGCTAAAAGCGGATTTCATAAAAAAGGGCAGAAATAGTCAAGGACAAAATTCGG
>NW_006440828.1:0-675 GCF_000325575.1 Pteropus alecto
CTCCTGTCCAATTTCATTTCCTTTTATTGATACAGCATAACTTAGTTAAATATGGCCATTGGACAGCTGCCGTAAGTGCACGTCTCTATAAAATACGCAAGATAATCACGAGATAATTTGTGAAAAGGATAGATACAAGTATAACATGCAAAAGAAGACGTTACATACTCCACTAAGTGTGGGTTATGAAATAACAAATAAATCTATGCATTCAGTGCAAACATAGTCATGAACTCAACAGCAGTTTGCCATGAAAGAGCCGATTATTCAGTACACGGAAGAGAACACATTTGGGAATAATCATGATAGTGGTCTTTCCGTACGATATATGAACATCTAGGCTATCGATTTAACAATTAAAACAGGGATTGACACTATGTCATTGGAAAAGATTAGATCAGAACAGAGACCCATGTTCATGACAAAAGTAAAACAAAATAAGCTTGGCATTTCACGTCTGACGATGCCCCCAGAGCAATCTCTTATGATTACTATTGGAAACAAGGTGTGTGTATTGGGGAGGAGCCAGGACTAATGGCCCCTGGGTCTACTGGATTAAGTGGGTCGCATCATCTTTTCAAGCTTTCTCCGTTGAGCTCTCTTCCGGGGATGTCTGTGGTGTCGACCAATCATGCATAAGGGACATTGCGATGTCATTCCCAACAAGCCCTCACC
>NW_006440829.1:0-266 GCF_000325575.1 Pteropus alecto
ACGGGTGAAATTCTCTGGGTGAGGAGTGCTTCGCTAAGTGTCCCAGTAACACTTAGCTTTCTCTCTCTCTCTCTCTAAAAATTACTCCTCTTACTCTTTTCTCATAGTTTACAGCCAGTAACAGTTTCCTTTTCTGTCTCAGCACCTCTGGGTCATGTTAGCTCAAATACGAATGTTTTTTCTTTCTCTCATCCAAGTTCCCGTGTTTCAACTTACTTGTGTATAGTTTACGTGCTTATTTAGATGGGACAACAGAACTCAGACCT
>NW_006440830.1:0-2119 GCF_000325575.1 Pteropus alecto
ACTTATATGTCCTAACCCAATGGACTTCTATTTGTATTTTGTTATATTTTTCTCATAAAACTGATAAGCATATATATTCTTAGAATTCATAAAACAAAATTGAACATAGTTTTCACTTGATAGTAAGATGTTTGCATTTTCACAAGACTATTTTTAGTGTACATCATTTTTAATGTAGTATAATACACGGCATCAAATCATATTTGAACTTAAGTATGAAAATATTACAAATCTATTGAAGAAAGAGAATTGGAAAATGCTGAAATACTTTTTCCATTTTAGAATAAAGTTCAATTTCAATTTTGGAATAAAAGTAAAATTTACTTGCAACTTCCTGTTAAAAGAAAGCTACTCTGTGTTTTGTGTATATATTTTTTCCACTTAATTTATATTACAAAATCATTATGCCACTATATCGATGTGTTGTCGTTACTGTTGACTCATATCTCTATGTAGGTATCCTTCTGATTGTTCCTTTAGGGTAGTTTTCTAAATGTGAAATTCTTGATTTCAATGCTTTGAACATTTTTACAGCTTTTGCTAGATTTTTTGGTGGGTACATTTTCTCCAGAAATCATCAAAGCATCAACCATTTACACTAATCACTGATGATGTTTAATGTTTGAGAATAACCATTTCACTGTACATTTATTATTAGATAATACCATTTAAGATTATTTGCTTCTTCGTTGTCTCAACTAAAATTCCTTGGAAAGAAATCTGTTTTAATTTGAACAGAAGAATTAAAATATATATTTTAAGAATAAGGGATATCCATAAGTTTGATGGTTGCTGTTCATGTTATTTCTGATGATTACTCACATAAAGAATATTTATATTTTTATTTTTCATTTTGTAGCTTTTATGCATCCTAAAATTAAATAAGCAAACATCTATTGTTATTGATTTTTCAGTCATATTTTACAGAAATAAATTATTTTAGATGCAATTTTGTTTGATGTTATAATATTATATATAACATTTTCCCTCACATTTTAACTCATTCTCCCCTGCACTTATTAAGCAATCATTTATTTTTCCACTGATTTGTGACGTTATCTTCATTGCACACTAAATAAATCTATTTCTATTTGTTCTTTGATCAATCTGTATATGTATTTTAAGCCAAATTCTTATAGTTAATGTAGATTAAGATATTTTAAATTCTAGTAGAAAAATTCTACCTTAATTATTTTTCTTTTTCAAATTTATCTTAGGAGAATGCAAATCAGAGTCTCCTAGATATCCAATATTTTTAACCCAGAAATTATGCAATCATGGTTCAATTTATAAAGTGTATGCATTCAGATACATACAAATCAAATATGGTTATACATACATCTATCATAAATTATTTGGAAAATGTGAAAAAATATTAGGTATTCACAGTATTGTTATAGCTCAGCCTCCGGATCCAACGGGGAGATGTATCGAATGGAGGCCTGAGAGAGGACCGCTTAGTTTTGAAAAGTTACAGGTGTGTTAAGAAATTTTTCCAGAATGGCAGAAGGGTGCTTGTGGCCTATTGATGAGGAAAAAAATATGTAACCTTGGCACATTAAAGCTGTTTATTTATTAATGCTTTTATACAAACATTTATTTTTGCACCAGATCGGTGTCTTTAATGAACATATTTTTTTCAACATATCTAGCTAAATATAGAATCTTATCCCTAAATACATTTTCCTTTTGCCGGCAACTATTCCTCCAAAGAACTGACAAAATCACACATATGCCTCAACTGAGTCATTCTAAGTAGGGAACAAGTGAAGTTAAACTCTGCAGACAGAAACAGGGCAGTCTGCTTTATGTAAGTGTCAGAATATGTCAACATTAAGAGGGGTGGGTCAGTGCAGCAGAAATGGTTGATGGTGTTACGTCCACAAAATGACAAGCAAGAGGTTCAATATTACCTGCACTGTGCTCATCATAGATGGGGTAAAAGGGGTCAAATATGTGGTGAGAGAAAGAAATCTAACAATGGACATTGAACACACAATGCAATATATATATATATATCTCCCTTACTGTTAAATTGTACACCTGAAACCTACTGGATTTTGTTAACAAATGTCACCATAATAAAAATTAATAATAATAAAAAAGAACCCCGGAGGTA
>NW_006440830.1:2151-3490 GCF_000325575.1 Pteropus alecto
GCTGTTGCAATGCAGGGGACTGCAGATTGCCACGTACCTGTCATAGGACATGGTACTGAGTGTGTAGTATTTAGTAAGGAGCAGAGTCACCAGAATAAGACATTGAGCCAGACACCCCGAGTAGGAAATGATTTTCTTCTCAGATAAGAAAGTAACAAGCATCTGGAGAATGACATCAGTGGAATAAAAATTTTCCACACCTGCTAAATGGTGAGGAAAAAATGCATGGGGGTTTGCAGCCAGGGAGTGGATCTGATTAATGAAATCAGTCCGAAGTTCCCAGCAGGGTGATGAGGTAAATCAGGAGAAACAGCACAGAAAGGATGAGGTGCAGCCCTCGTTGGCTGGTCAGTCCCAGCAGAATAAACTTGGTTACCTCAGGGCTGTTGTGCTGGGGGACTATCTTCATCTTCATATTCTCTAATAAAAGAAGGAGAATTTTTCAGATACAAAAAGAGAAATCAATTGTATGTAATCTAAGAAGGACAAAATAAATGGACACTCAAACAAACTGCTTTTGAAAAGAGAGGTGTAAAGAGGTTATTTCCTATAGATGGAAGAGTTTCAATAGATGCTTTAGGTTTTTGTTGGTGTTGGTTAAAGTGGACAATACATTTAAGAAACATATTTCAAGTCCAGGTACCATACTGTGCTGGCTGCCTTGCAACTTCCACCTTAACTTTGCTAGCACACATGGAATTTGGCTTAGCTTATTGGTGTCCCTGATCAGGCTATGGCACAGTCTGATTGTGACATCAATGTTTGACTGGGAAGTGGGAAGAATGGGTGACTCTCTGCAGACTGGTTCTACCTTTGTCAGTGAAGGCGAACCTTCTATAATTCAGTAGCATATACTTCTAGAGAGCCTATTATATATTTATTCATGTTCGGTTTCTTCCTCGTTTCTTACTTATTCTCCAAGAACAATAAACTTCTCCTGGTCTTTTTGTCAACTGTCTATCCCATTTCTTTTGTTCCAAATCAAGAAATAATAGTCTGGGTTGCCTCTTTACTTAATGTCCCATTTGATCTCATTAATATATTTTGTCACAAAATATCTCAGTTTATTTCATATTTCATAATTATATTTCATATTTTATTTTCATTGATCTCAAACCCTTGTCTTCATACTTTATATTTAAATTATCAGTAAATATTGTCTGCTCTACTTTAGAAAAAATTTGTAAAGATCTATGCACCCCAATATTCATAGCAGCACAATTTACAATAGCTAAGATATGGACGCAACCTAAATGCCCATCAAGAGGTGATTGGATAAAGAAGGTATGTTTATATATACAATGGAATATTACTCAGCCATTAAAAAAAATGAAATTCT
>NW_006440830.1:3874-45862 GCF_000325575.1 Pteropus alecto
TTTAAAAATATTACATTTGGAATCTTAAAACAGCCTCTCAGTATTTCCTCCGCTATCAGTATGGTCTAAGAGAAAATTATCTCTTGCTTAAGCTGCAATAATGAATTTCCTTCTTTCACAATTGAAATATTCAATCTTCCAACCCAAGCCAGTGATCTTTTATAATCACAGCATGTTACTGACTTTGTAGAATAGTCCAGGATTTTCTATCAACTTGGGTTAAAATCCAAAGTTGTTACCAGAATCTAAAGGGACTGATATTTTCCTACCCACTCTCCAAACTCTCCAACCACTTTCTCTTCAGTCCTCCTTCTCCTGCTCCACTGACCTCCTTCCTAGCTATTTTTTGAACAAGCTGAACACATTCTTACATCAAGGCCTTTGCACACACTGTTCCCTCTGCCTAGAATACTCTCCCTTCAGACTTATGAAAGGCATTGCCTGGCCTCTTGTCTAAGTTAAACTTCATTCCAAATAGCTCTCTAATCGCCAACCATGATCTATTTTTTCTCTATATCATATATCACTTCAGAAATTATTATTTATTTATGTAAATAATTTTTACGGATATATTTTGCTGTCTGTCCTTCCATTAGAAAAATAGCCATGTGAATATGACATTTGTGTCATATTCCCAGAACTTGCGTGAGTGCCTGAATCATAACCAATACACAGTATCAATTTGTTGAATAAATGAGATAACTTTACCAGCTCACACCAGCTGATTTTTCATACTACGTCTTACTTCTTTGATAGTACCAGTAGAGCTGGAGTTACTACAAAAAACTCGAGCTGCTATATAAAAATGTACAAGAGGGAGCACAGTTATGGGTTTCCTGTAATAACACAAGCTAGTGATAATGGTGCCTGACCAAATACTTGATAATTCCTGGTTCATACTTGTAGATTGGACTTTTGGAAACAGATGGTAGCTGACTCATGACTGAAAAAACAAAAAAGAATTATCGTTAATAACTACAGCAAATTTTGCAAGGCCTGAAGAACAGAGAAAGTTCACACCTTTTAAAGAATAACTATATTGCTTTATTAAAATAATATATTCACAAATCTAACACTTAGATCAATGGTTATCAACGCTGGCTTCACATTAGAATCAGGTGTGGAGTTTTTTAAAACATTAATACTTGGGGGCCACCTCAATTTAGATGGAGCACACACACTGACATATATTTAATAAGTTTCCACATAACTTTAATGCACAACTAGAGTCGAGTCACTGAATTAGATGAGCGAAATGTTGTTTAAACTAAATAAAGAAGTTTTATTCTCTGATATAGCTTACAACTTCCACTTACATTGGATTCTGAGATAGTGTCACAAATTCCCCTTAAGTATAGAACTTGCTGTCATCAATGTATACAAAATATTTTTCCATTAGTTTGAAGAGAGAAAAACTCCAATCACTGACTTTGGCCCTCATAGTATTCTGCTGGTTCGAGAAAGATGGAAAAGAAATTATCTTCCTGAAAGTCTCCATAATTCTATCTTGTCTTTTTGCACTCATGCAACATAAGAGAAAGAAAGAAAACTTTCTTAACAAAGATCACACCACCCTATTATTTATTACACACACAGTCCAGGGCTTGATTTCTGGAATACACATGGAGAAGAAACACAAGGTGGAAGTAAATTTAGTATAACTATATTCCAAGTTATGAGCTGAAATAAGGGAATGAGAGAGAAGAACCTGTGTATGAGCATCCTCACTAAAGTGTTCAGAGTTATAAAAATGCCATCACAGATTGCTTGTGTTGAATGGCGTCTAAGAACTTTTCAGTCTCACATCACATAGCGTCATCCACAATGTCACGGGTCTCCACCAGAGGGATACACGCCAAACTGTTAAGGACCCTTCATTCAGTGCTTCTCTCATTCCGAGAGAAAGACAAGTGAGAAACTTAGAGGGATAAAAATATCCAAAAGAAGATATTAATTAAATGTATAAAATCATTACAGATGAAGTAATAGAATTATTGAAAAGAATCTCAATTATGCTTAAGGTATGGTATGAATTAAACATCTATGTACAATGCAGGGGAAAGATATAAACAACTTTAAGCCCTATGGAATCTTTTCTGAGAATTTTGGCCGAAAGGAATGCATCAGCTAAAAATTCAGTGAAATCCATAGCAGTGTTGGGGAGGAACACAAACACAGCAGAGAAAAGTAGATTCCCCTTGAACAACGCGCTGTCACTTGTTCTGATGATCCTGGATACAGCAATGCTACCAGATTTCAGTTCAAACCTAAATTGGAAAAACTTAAGAGAAGCTCCTTCAAATGGGGAAGAAAAGGTGTTCACATTAAAAATTGTTTCCTCCTCACCCTTAATCCATTTACCCAAATTCCTTTAAACTTTTCTCTCAATGACAAGTGTATGAAGTCATTAAAGGCATATGGAGTAGGAGTATATTTTCTTGTGCCAAATTCTCAGGCTCTAAATTTGGAGAAGATAAACAAGTTAAAAGGGATGTGGCTAAAGATTTGGCTAGAATTCAATATGTAACCTACTCTTAATCTTAGCTGTGTTGTAAAAGGGATGTGTAACCAAGGTCAGGGATAGTTTCAAGGTTTCCCCAAACTCCTAATGCACCAGAAGTCATCTGCTGTCTTTGTGGGAGAGAGTCTGGGGTCTGTTTGCCCATGGTTTTGTCTTAATGTGGCAATATTTATGGTCACTACCAATTCCATTTTATGTTCAAACAAAGAAATAGTGATAAATCAATCAATATTTCTTATGAGTTCTTTATTTTCAGAACTATCAGACTTACCTGTGGAGGGATAGTGATTTCTTAGCCTCCTCGAATGTCCCCAAAGTAGGAGGATTTATACCTGAATGACTAACTTTGGGAAGCTCATTCCTGAAGCATTCATCAGTCACCTATAGGATGTCATTAGGGCTCCTGTGCAGGTGTTTACAAAAGTAACATTTAAATGGGTTGGATCCTAATTTATGTGATAATCATTAGATGCATATAGTCTTTCAGGAAATGCAAAAACATGTAGTACAGATTTGATATCAAGATTAATTCAAGGCAGATAAAAATGTATTCCATTCTTTAAAATTAAAGGGCCTTTCTCATGACTCTGCTTATCATATCCTCAGCTGGAACAGTCTCTGCCTCTTCTGAATGTCCACGGTGATTTTCTCTGCCTCACTTGTGGTACTGCTTCCTTTCATAACTTTCCTATTTCTTTAACAGAATGGTAAGTGCTCTGAGGACAGACTTGATGTCAATTCATTTGATTTATTTTGTAAAGATCTGTGCATTATTTTGGGTGCACAGTTCATGTTTAGGGAAGAAATATTGAATGACTGACTAAACAGTGATGTTAAGCAGAGGGTTGGATATTTAAGTTTAATGGAACAGTTTTTTGATACTCAGATCCAAATGAAGGATAGTTGAAGTGAAATTAGTTCAAGTAGACTTAGCACAAATCACTTACAAAAAGATATATTTAGGTTTTGATTCCTGATATATATATACATATATAGTAACTCAAATAACATTTCTGCTTTTGATCTTGTCTAGGTTAGCATTTGAAAGTTGAGCAAAATTCTAGTACTTCTGAGCCAGGATCATAATACTACTACTATGAATAGCAATAAAAATACAATAGTTTATACTATATTTCTTTGATATGATTGAGTTAACCTTCCACTTTTGAAATGCATCTACCATTAATGCTTGGTATAAAAAAAAAGTCGATTATGACAAAGAGAAAACAAAGAGCCCCAAACCTTGCTCTTTGGCCTGGGTGTACAAATGACAGAGGATAGATGAAAGCAGAAGAAGATTTACAGCCTTAGCAGATCTTTCTGAGATAGGCTTTCCCATTCTCCTTTTTGAAGCTTTGGCCCCAAATCAACTTATTGAGTGGCCAAAGTAAGGTAAACCTTGGGCTCAGCTTATTTCAGCAGTATTTACTTGAACTTAAGTTAATGCTTTCTGAGTTTCTTTAGTCTCCATGGGGCATGGTCAATACCCTAATGTCTAAATTTCCAGCATGTCTGTTATAGGGGAGTATGGAAATATCTGAGACTTGATGACTGGAATGTGTTGCACCAGTGAGGAACCATACAGCGGACATCCCAGGCTAGATCTTAACAAAAATAAAGGGCAGACCAAAGGTGAGATCTGCAGTTCCCTCAAGAGCCAAAATGCAGGTGGGTGAGTAGAAAAGATGATCAGTCTGTCCATCCATGAGTGTTAATGATCCCAAGATGCACTTGTCATGATGGACAATGGCAGAACAGCAACCATGCAAATTAGAGGACAAGACAGACCAGAGGGAAGCATAGCGTTATGTCCTCCTCTCCCTTCTTCGTGCACAAAAGATTGACTTGAGATATTTAAAAAGTCATAGAGATGATATAATTGGTTATGGGAAGGAGTAGGCGTGAGAGGAAGAAATCAAGAATGACCCTGAGACTTCTGAAATGCATAAACCGATGAAAGAAGGTGCCAATTATGTATGACAAAAAGGATTGGAGCAAAAATTTCTAAATGACTTTAGAAGGGAGGATTTTGAAGTCCACTTTGGATTCCTCTCACCGTACCCCGACATACTTACCTTGATAGGTTAAATGGAGATCAGTGAGATTATGAAAAGATTTACTGCAGTTGCCTGCCTGTTGACACAAGGCATCCTTTTCTCCTTTCTGCGACTGATAGGCACGTCTCATCTCAATCACACGTGCTGATCGGTCATGGCTCTGGAAAGGGAGGAGAAAGCAAGAATTATCCCACTGCTCTCCTGTGTCCGGGTGACTTCGCTTCAGAGGAAAGAAACAGAAAAACAAGCCACATTCTTAAATCCACGTTTACTCTCAATGATGTGACTACTGTTAATATCTGACTGGCATGTGTAGTCCTCAATTGATTCAAGACTTAGAAAGAAAGTGATTCAATGGCCCCTTTAATCTCCAAAAATGGTGAACCCAGAAATAATCCCAAACATTAACTACTGTGTGCTGCTGTGGCCTGAGGCAGCAACACAGCATAAAACAAAATTTTACTCAGGTGGTTTAACTGAATGGACTTTAATGAAAAGACAGAATACAGGCTTTGTTAAAAAACAACAACAACAATCAATTATCCCTGTAGGATAATTGGAAGAAGCAATTTCTACGCCTAGTTCTACAGTGGCCAGGCAGTGGCTACTGTCACTAGAGCCCAATAAGAGCTAGACCAGGAAGCAAGTCCCTGGCATACTTCTTCTCCAACATACACGTCAGCATGATGTAGCCACTCTAGCACCTTCATTGTGAAGCTGGAGAGAATGAGGAAAACACTGAGCTACTTTTCCCTTCCTCCCACTCTCTGACATCTCATTGGCCAAACTCAGCTGGTTTCTCTCATTGGCCAAACTCGGCTGGAAACTAGTTATCAAAGGAGCTCTAATGATGTCATCCATAAAATTAAATTTTAGGTAAACAAAAGAAAGTAGAGAAGAACAGATAATAGGTCTGGGTGAGGTAGGGTACAAAGCAAGAATGGCCGTTACGTCTATTAATATCTATATATCCACAGTGTTCATGTAGCTATGCATTATTTTTCTTATTAAAAAATAAATCACCAGGCTCATGATCAGGAAATAACTTGTCTAGGTTCAATAAAACTTAATTGGTCTTCCGATGGTTTTCCAGACTTCAAAACGTGTCCACTATGCCATGCACTACTTTATCTTCCATGTTGTAAACAAGAAAAGTTGATATTTCCTCAAAGTAAAAAAAATATTAAGACTTTCAGATATAAGTTAAAAGAAACAACGAATCTCCTGTCTTTATCTTTCTGGAGATATTTAATTCCCAGATGATCTGAGGGTGTGGGCAAAAATTATGTCTTTAATGAGCTTAGGATTTTCAAAAGAATAAAACAGTAGTGGTTATTTATAGTCTGAATGACTTTCTGCTAGAAATAATTGAACCGTAGGGATTTTTGGTCCCTATATGACAAGTCTGTTATAGAGCCTTTAGGTTCTTTATTTCCATGCTGTCATCGGGAAGTCACTCTTTTTTCACAGGTAGGATTAGCTATTGCTAAAATGTATTTTGGAATTTAGAAATAGATATTTTAATCAATCAAAATAAATTATGGGCTGAAACATATGCTGATAAATAAGTAAATGTCTCGATTTATATTCTACTATTCTTCTCAGAGTACAAGTATTTATAAGTGTACGGTGGAGTAGTATTTATGATGGAAAGGGAACCAGACCAAAGAGAACATCCATTCCCTCAGTAATCACTGATTGCCTCCATTCAGAAAGCACTGTTCCAGGTGCCACTGAGGCTGTCGCTACAGATAAACTCCTCGTTCCTAAAGAGCTCACACTTTGATGTTGCTGAGTCTTGTTTTAGGCCAGACCTGGACATTTTACCAAAAAATAATAGTAGGTACAACTTGCTAAGTGTTCACTCTATTTCAGGCATATTTAAAAAGTATGAACTTGATTAACTCCCTTACATGGATGGAATTGCTATTAGTAACCAATTTTATGCATGAGGCATCTTAGGCACAGAAAGATGGATAACGTGCCCAAGTCCTCAGATAGGAGTTAGAGGATGTGGAATTTCCAGCCCAGAAGTCTGACACAGACTCCCAGTAACTGTTAAACACCGCTGACTTTCAGTAATTAGGCATGCTTTCTCTCTCTTGTTTCATGAAGAAAAATAAAGGGATGGTTCAGTCTGAGTTAACAACCCTACTCTTTATAATAATAATGTTCTGTACCCTCTCTATAAAAGTGTCCACTTTTAGGTTTATAATCTCTATTATTTAAAATTATTAAAAATTCATTTAATGAGGATGCTTTCTCTAATTTTGTTTTCCATCTCAAGTTGAACTATGACCACATGCTAAGGAGACATCATCCTCATTAAAGCTAAAGACCAACCTTTAGACTCTCTGGATGACTGGGGAGTAGCAGCAAGCATTACATGGGAAAGTCACAGAGTGAAGGCAAATGTCAAGAGTGCAAACTTTGTCCACTCATAAATACTTCTTTCTGAGTTTTCCTTCCTTAAATCACATAGGATGTGTTTTGTTTCTTTAAAGAAAGGTAATTACCATGAAGTACTCTGTTGGATCATATGAAAAGTTTATTGCTTATATTGCCTCATTTCTCCACAGTGAAAATGAATGAGATATTACTTTGACTCTTGATTAATGTTTCAATAAGTAAATACTATGAAAGTACCATCCCAGCATAAAACGTATTTGTCTGTTGTGACTATAACTATAATCTTACAAACTTAAAAAAAGAAAAATGCAAAATGTTTATGATTTTGCAGATTTAGTTGACTTGTCTTGCATTTTATTATCTTTGTCGATAAGTTCAAAGTCCTTAAGGGCAGAATGGGATCATGGAAGGAACAGTGCTGGAGTGATGCATTTGCAAAGGGCCTTATAGAGTGGCCTGTGTTTATCCTTGGCATTGCAGCCATTGACAAGACTCAGTGTAACATCAACATAGCTGTGTATGTGTTATTGAAGGAGGAAGTAGATTTTTCCATGATGGTTTTCATGGTCTCTTGTGTCCTGCACAAATGTTGGGAGATGGCACTTCATGATACCTTATGTACTCTCATTTAAATAGGTAATATGATTATTCTTTCTGTGTTAAATTTTATATGTTTTAAAGAGTTTTAATAGAATGCATGTTATAGAGTTTTTCTCAAATTTTCAAGAGTTAAAATGAGGTAGAGTTACAATGAAATCATCTGAGAATATGTTTGTCAGCCTTTTTTTAATTATCATCTTCCCCACTCAGGGAGCCTTTAATATATTATTTCCCTGCTAACTGCCACCGCCATGAACGTTTAATACCACCAATATATGAGTATGTGTATATCTGTATATACATATATATGTGTGTATCGTTTATGTACTGTATGCACATCTGTTTTTATATCAAAAACCCACTAAGATTCGCTTTCGTGCCCCACAAATTGATTTTTGCCTCCCTTGGCAATAATATACAAAGCAAAGGAGATTTTAGGTAAGTACTTACAAATTAAGTAAAATTTAGTGACAAGAAAACCACCGGTGGCAAACCAGTGTGGGGAAAATGGACAAGCATTGCAGGGGGAGAGAACAAGGGCAGGTAGACAGATCCTTGTTCTGTAAGGATGTGTTCCACTTCTCTAAGTCCATTCAGCTGTGAAAAAAAACAGATGAGTTCCAATTTTGATGCTTTAGATACTCTCCCCGCCAAAAAAAGGAATATTGGAAAAATATGAGATTGCAACTTAAAAGTAAAACTGTTTAAAACTATTGTTTAAGAAAATTGTAAATGAACAAATGTGGTAATCGCTTGCAGAAAAAAGATTTTTCAAACATGAAAAGACTTGCAGAAAAGCATTTAAAAATTTGACTGCCTTATATAAAGGAGTTCTATTGGATATTTCAAACATCAATTGCCTGCTTACTAGGCTACTTCCTTATACCACATGTATTTATGACTTTGAGGAAAGTGGAAGGTATATCAGGTGACATGATGGACTAATGGATGAATGACGAAACGCATGAATTTCCGTTTCCTTTATTTAGACCTCAATTGAAGGGAAGCAAACACAATGTTAAAGGAAAACTACACAGCAGTGACTGAGTTTATTCTCCTGGGACTGACGGATCGCGCGGAGCTGCAGCCTGTCCTTTTCGTGGTGTTCCTCATCATCTACCTGGTCGCGGTTGTCGGCAACGTGAGCATGATTTTGTTAATCAGAAGTGACTCGAGACTTCACACTCCCATGTACTTCTTCCTCAGTCACCTCTCCTTCCTGGATTTCTGTTACACCACCACCATCGCTCCTCAGATGCTGGTTAATTTCTTATCCAAGAGAAAAACCATATCTGCCATTGGTTGTTTTATACAATTCCACTTTTTCATTACCCTGGTGATCACAGATTATTATATGCTCACAGTGATGGCTTATGACCGCTACGTGGCCATCTGCAAGCCCTTGCTATATGGTCTCAGAATGTCCAGATGTGTGTGCATCTCTCTCGTTGCTATTTCTTATGTTTATGGCTTTGCAAATGGTCTGGTACAGACCGTCCTGATGCTTCGTCTCTCTTTCTGTGGACCCAATGAAATCAACCACTTTTACTGTGCGGACCCACCTCTGTTAGTCCTTGCCTGCTCAGATACCTACGTCAAAGAAACTGCCATGTTTGTGGTGGCGGGTTCCAACCTCACCTGCTCTCTCACCTTGATTCTCATCTCCTACATTTTCATTTTCACAGCCATTTTGCGTATTCGCTCTGCTGAGGGGAGGCGCAAGGCCTTCTCCACCTGTGGGTCCCATTTGACGGCTGTCACTATCTTCTATGGGACACTGTTCTCCATGCATCTTAGGCCTCCTTCTGAGGCATCTGTAGAACAGGGGAAAATTGTGGCTGTGTTTTATATCTTTGTGAGTCCTATGTTAAATCCTTTGATCTATAGCTTGAGGAACAAAGATGTTAAAGAAGCAATAAGGAAAGTTGTCCAAAAGAAATTGTTGGATAAATAAAATACACGTTTTGGTCATAGGTATGCAAATATCCAATTTTCTGCCTAATTATAAGCATTTTAATTAAGAGATCACTTTCTGTCACTAAATGTTTTTTGTTTTTTGTAATTCATATAAAGGACTTGGACAAATCTGTCAAACTATTTGCTAGCGTTTACAGTATCATGTCAGTGAGTTAAAAAAAAAAGTGCGTAGAAATTTTAAAATTCTAACCAAAAGCCATTGTTATTGCTCTTTAAAGTGAATAAAGAATAGGTGGTCCCATTCATAATACTCATATGGGTACAAGTTATAAAAGACAGAATTACCAAATGATGCTACTGCAATGACCATTTGTTAGATTTTTATAGTGCTTAATAATTTCCAAACTATATTCCACAAAATTCTCAATTGTGACAGGCTAATGTCTTTTTTTCCCTTTTTCCCTTTATGCAAATCATGTAGCAATGAAGAGCAATGCGTATCTCAGATTATTACTCTAAGAAGTATCTTCAGAATGATAGTGCTAGTCCAATGGAATCTTCATTCATAAGTTTTTTCATGGAATACCAAATTTTTTTTAGATTTGTTTTTACCAATATGCATCTCCATCATAAAGCTTAATTGATCATTATGCAGTCCTCACATAGTGCCACCTTTGTTTCTGATATTTCAGATACTCAGATATTCTAAAACTGAGTGCTTTCAGCCTGGTTCTGTCCTTCTCCCCATTTTCTGCATCGAACTCTGATGTAATTTAATGTTTCTTTAAACATTTGCTAGATGTTTATGCATCCACAGAATTATATACCATTTTGCTAGATTTTAAACTTGACATAAATGAAATCACTCTATGTGCCTTCTGCAATTTATTTTATTTTTCACTAAACATTGTCAAACTTATTCATTCTGATTTTTGTAGCAGTAATTTTTACTGGTATATTCTATGTTGACATATAACTATGTCACACTTGTCTATTATACTATTGATAGACAATTATATTTTTCCAATTTTTAATATACAAATCCAGCAATAAATTTTCTCGTGAAATTCTGAATGTGTATCCGTTCAAGAGGTCCTCTCATGTACATACATAGGATGTTAATTTCTGGGTCATAAGATATAAGCATCTTTAAATTTATTGGATATAGTCAAATTGCTTTTTCAGTTTGCTCTCCTGCCAATAATGTGTGAAAGTGCCCTTTACTCCACATTCATGTCAACACAATATATTATCAGACTTTTACAATGTTTTCCAATCTGATGGTGCAAAATAGATTCTCATTTCTTGTATAAGGTTTCGATTGTCATTACAGTGAACTTAAGTATTTTTAAATGTTTTGATGATAATCGAAGATGTCTCTTTTTTTTTTTTTTCAGTTGTATGTCCATATTCTTTTTTCACTTTTTGACGGGGCTATTTCATTTTTATTTCCTACATTTGTAATAGTTTCTTAAGTATTCTGTACTAGATACTAATCTTTTAATGGTGCAAAAATTCCTCTTGACATGCTGGTGTGCTCTTATTGTTTTTCATAGTCGACAGGATGAAATATGCTCTCAGCTGAGGTCTTGAATCTAGACTGTCTTATTATCATCTCTCTTTTGAGATAGAAATCTTTAAGAAGCACATCCTTCTGTACTCTTCCTGACTTGCTAGGTAAAACCAGAAACTGTGGGTCATGATAGTAGTTTCCTGTTCCTTGTGAATGTGCTTGTATAATGTGTTTCTGAAGTTTCTTCTGAAGGTGTGGGAATGGGAAGAGAGAGGAATAGCATGAGGATTCTTTCCTATACCTGAGTTTGTGGATCTAGTTTGTGGCCTCTGAGCCATAGGGTCCCATTTCCTCCCTCTGATCTGCAACCCTGGATCCACAAATTCAGGTCTAGAAAAAAATGAACACTTTCTGCACCACTTGGATTTCAAAGATTTAGAACTTACTGAAGTTGTTATTTATCTTCTTTTCTTGCTTTTTTAAAATGAAAGTTTGGATTATTTATTTCACTCTCACTTTCTTTTGTCATAGTAAGTGTTTATACATTTTACCTGAACACAGGTTTAGTTGAAAGCTATTAATTTTTTATAATTCACTTTGCAATATTTTCTATTTTCCCAGTGATGTCTTTTTTTAATCTCATGAGTCATTTAGCAGAGAGTGGTTATTTATCGTACATTTGGGACTTTAAAATATATTTCACTGTTATATATTTGTAATTTAGTTCTCATGTCAAAGAGTACTAGCTGCATGGTTTTATTCTTGAAAATTTATTCACTTTTTCCAGCTTTATTGAGATATAATTGACATATAACATCGTATAAGATTATAGTGTACAACATGATGCTTTATAGTATACAATGTGGTGCTTTATAACCATATATTTGAAAATGATCATTACAATAGGGTTAGTTAACACATCTATCATCTTACACAAGTACAATGTTTTTTGTTGTATAGATAATTGGATAATTGGTAAATGAGAAGAAAGAGTAGATTATTATTTCTGCCTTTTTTCTGTTTTCATGTGTGGGCAAATAAATGACATTGGTAAATTCCATGCTTACCAGGTTTTTCATGACTTATTACTTTCTAACTCTTAGACCTAACTCCTTGATCTAACTCTATTACAACTCATTATAATATCTTGTCCAAGTGATTTTACTTATGGGGTTTTGTAATTTAACCACTTTATTCTAGATATAAAAGTTTTTTTGATAAACACTTAGTAGTAATTTTGTGGAAGGGACCGTACAAAACACAACTGAGACTGGGAAAACATCACAGAACATCAAAGTCTGTGAGTTATGTTATTATTTTATATCTTTATTAATTTTCAACTGATCTGATTGAAATAAATGGTTATCCATTATGCAGAAATTCCATGAAGATAAACTCCTGCTGGTTAGCCAAAGGAATCAGATCAAAATGATGACAAACTGATGCAATTGCCTTGTGCAAATCCCAAGATTTTAATGATTACAAATCTACATGAATTACTATATCCCTGGAGTTCTCTCTTATAGTAACACTGTAATTATTTTTTCAGGGTGTGTTGAAAAATACTTTAGGGAAAAAAATTTCAAATTACAAGTTGAGTATAAATCATTTCTAACAACTCATCCCTTGAGCCATTAGTGTCTCTGAGAAAATCTTTCCCAGGGTCGGGTAAGAATGAAAATTCTGACTTCTATTCTTGCAATTTCTCTTCCTATTTCAGTTTTGTACCTTCACAAATAGGACTCAGGTAACAACAGAAGCAGCTTTGAATGTTAGCATAATTTTTAACCTGTATTTCTCTCTTAGATTGGTCACCAGAAAATGGGAAAATTTTATTGGAATAATGTGTTTACAACAATCCTTTTACTTTACAAACAGCAGTCTTTCTATTCACTCTATAACCATAATGAAGTAAACACTTGACAATCTTAAACATTTTTTAGATTAATATTTATTGAAAGAACAGTCCCCTCATCAAAAAAGTGGCAAACAATTCAGAAGATGGACAAATTCAAGCAGTTATAGTCATTCTAGCAAAAATGAAACTCTCATAGAACTTATAAATCTTTAAATTATCAGAGAGAGAAACTTTAGGAGCAATTTAATATTAACTAAGAGACACATAACTAGTAATGAGTGTAAGATTTATAATTACATACATGCTGAATCAGAAATGTATAAACAACAGGAATTTTCAAAATTATTTAGTCCAAGTCTGATAGTGAATAAATGAAGACTCCGTAGTCTATAGAAAGAAATCTACTCTATCAAGGTGGGAAAAAAAAAAAAAAAAAAACACTTTCTAAAAGAAGACTCAAAAAGAATTTTTACTGATATGTCATTGGCTGGTAGGAAGTCATGTGTATCATGATCTATAATTTAGGTTCATGAGACACCGGAATGGAAAGACTTGGGGAAGGTGCTGGAGTTCATTACGGCAGAGTGGACAGTGAAGGCGCTTCTTCTAGGGAAAGCACAGGCATATGACATGCATAGCTCCACCAACTCCATGACCCAGCTAGCTTTTTCTCCATTTCCTCCCTTAAAATATCATTTTTGCTCAGCTATTCTTGCAAATTTATCTTGGTCTTAATGATCTGTTAAGGTAATTTCTAGACTAAATTACTAAAACTTCAATAACTCTTCTGTTTTTTTTTTTTTTTGTGGTCTGTTCCTTGTCTTCAATAACACCTAGTTTCTCACTCAATCCATCTTATAGGAGAATAAAAATGGTCACCATATGCACACAAAATAGTTAGTAAAAGTGACATTAGTTCAGTGTGATCCTGCTACCTAGGACATTTGCATTTTAACTGGAACCTGAAGATGGCAAATTTGTCCTGAAATGACCATTTCAACAATAAGTATTTCAGGTACCAATGACACTTGTAGAGGTGAGCTTTGCACTTTCATTGATTGGTTACCTTTTTTTTTTTTTTTTGAGTGGGAGAATAGGATATTCTTGGAACTCCAAATTTTCACCAAATATTTATCATGTTTACCAATTTACCATAAGAGGAACCTATGTTTTCTTGTTTAATAATCTCTACTAAACTATAAGTAATGGTTTTTTTCTTGCATCTTCACATATTAAAAAATAAACATATATATGTATAGGTATCCTGTGAATCAAATTCATCAGCATATGCAAATCTGCATTGTTTCCATTATCTAGTTTATTTACGATCATTCCAACACAGAAGAAAGCAATTTTGCATTATTGGCCAGTGAAACTTAATGTGCAGCTTTATTTCAGTTATATTTCTTGAAATAAGAAACATAGACTTTAAAAAATTCATTACTACCTATACTGACTCCTGAATACCAAGAAATTTTGAATTGGGCACCAACGTCATAGGGAAAACCCTGTTTAGAAGAATATCTGCTTTCCTGCCTCACTGAAGTTTCACTAATTTTTTTATATGCTATTTCTCACACAGAGAACAAATTATTCACAGGTATTACAAACTGTTTCAACGGTCTCTTCATCAATTCACTATATATTACTTGTCTTTCTACATTAGAATAGGAAATAGGAAATGGTAAGAGTCATAGAGGATCAATTTTGTTAATTTTTGCATAAATATAAAATAAATAAACAATCTTAAACTCAGAGCACAATAAAAATGGAATAAGAAGCTATTAAGGGCAGTTCCCATAGCCATTAAGCATGAGGCTTTGACACATCCCAGCAGTGTAAGATCTATAAGAATTTGCTTATAGAAAGAGAAATAATCTTTAGTTGAGTTTCTATTAAGTATTCCAAAATCATTCAGATACTTAATTTCAGTGGAAAAGGCTATAGCTCTAATGCAGCAAGTTTGAGTATATAATAGAGATTTATCAGAAATATTTTAAATTTGCCAATGGTATTTCCCATATGCACATCTCAGATCAAAGATATTTTTTAAATTCCCGGTTTCTTTTTTGACTTTAAAATGTGAATCAGGCAAGAAACTCTATTCGAGTGGTCTTGGAAGAGGGTCATGGGTGGCAGATTGGGCCTTGAAAAGGAAGGAGAGGGGAAACTAGGGAGGTATAATTTTTAAAAGAGCTAAACATGTAATTTCAACACAGAAAAATTAAAATGTGTGCAGGTTATAGGAGAGTATTGAAAATATTTGTGACTTGGGGTGGCTCCATAGTGTAGTGGTTAGCAAGTCTGCTTTACATGCAGAAGGCCCTGGGTTTGCACCCCAGGTGGAGCCATGGACCAGGCCCCGAGTGTGCTAGGTCCCCTGAGTGTGCAGGGTGCGCCAGACCCCTGGTGCCCCAGGCCCCGGGTGCACAACATGAGCCTGTGGGAGGAGACACCCTGCTTTCAGAAATCCAGTTCTTAAGGGGAAACGACAACATCCATAGGTCAGGGGTGGAAGTTGGGCGGGGGCGGGGAATTGAAGAGGGGGAAAAAAAGAGAAAATATTTGTGACTTGTCTTATCTTATATCCACGTGTATTTAGTTTACCATATGCCTTATCTCAAATAGACATGTAGTTAAGCAACTGTTATTTGCTTGATATGAGATGAAGAGCAGACAGGTGTTAGTATTTAGGATCCAGGTATATAGATGATGTGTTTGAAAGTGGAAAAGATTTGAGTCCAAGTGTGATTGTACAGAGCTCTGGTGTCACATTGTAGTCTATTTTCTTCAGAGAGCTTAGATTTTTTTTCTGTTTGTTTCTACTTCCTCCTCACGTAGGAGTAACTTTTCCATGCTCAGTATTTCCTGTAAGCAACTGCTTTTTTGAGAATATGAATCAATGAGAAATTCAAAAGTGCTTTAGGACCTGACCATTGACACTATGAATGGAGGTGGTTTTCCACATAATACAGAATATATCTTATTATCTTGTATTTTCTCTAGCTTTAGGGGTGCAAGGATTCTAGTAAACTCTGGTGCTTATTGTGAAATGAGGTTTTCTTAGCCTAAAGAGAACATTTGAGATGCTCCAGGCTCTTTGAACAATTAAGCTCAAGAAAGGCTGCATATTATTGTCCAACTTTTGTAACTTCAAATGCATTTGAACATATAAAAGATTCTGAGACTCTCTGCAAGAGGGAAATCCAGCCTCTCTTTTTCTCCAAAACTCAGCATTTTTCAAACTTATTTTTTTACCATAGACTTGTTTTATTGCCTGATATCCAGTTCCAATGAACACAATTTTGGAAACACTAATCTAAAAACTCAGGAGATGGCCAGCTTAATGTTTGTTTATTTACTCTATTTTCTTCATTCCTAATTGTACTTGCCCTATCAGTTGCAGGATTCTTCTAAAGGGAAAATATAATAGAATAGCATAAATTGCTTTGTATAACTGAAATGCCTGTGCATATGGGAAAAAATATTATTATCAAAATATAGACTTTTCTTCCTAAACTGTGGTTGCTAAACTTACTTACAGGAAAAGGTAGGAAATAGGCAGATTAAATTCCAATCTCTTTTTAATATTTTTATTGTCTTTATTAGTTGTTTGATGTAATATGATAACCGAACTGGTGCTACTATTTAGGGCATAGTTGTCCTTATTTAAAGATTAGATGAGTATCTTCATGTCGTTACAATGGAGGATTTACATGACTAAGGCAAATATTTTCCAAATGGACTCCTCCTTCTAGTGAGTGAGGAAAGAGCACTTTTACTATCTACATATATCCTGATTGTCTAATTATTGTATTTTGCTCCCAGAGACCAAAGTTGTAGATTTAAGCCCTGCAAACTTTATTTCAAATTAACAGAGAATGTGAGTTCTAATTTACCACTGCAGCTTGAATATAACACACATACATACTCCAAACAAATGTCAAAGACAAATTCAATGATATGTTATCTTGTAACTTTCAGAAGTGTTCAAAAGTCTTAGCCTGTGGTGGAGACTTTCAAGTTCTTGGCTGCTCGCTATTTCCTAAACGTTTTATTTGACACAATAGAAAATTTTCTTTGCGTCTATGTGAATATATTTGATTTCTCTTCAAAGCCTCCTGTTACTGCATGTACAGCTCGCACTATCTGAAAATCATTTCTAGCTAGTCCGCCTAGAAAATTCTTAGTTATTTAAGCCCCAGTTAAAGATTATTGTTCTTTGATTTTATCCTGATTCCTGAACTTGATTAGTTACTGTGTTCAAATCTTTATTATTGAACTACAATTTTAACCTTAATTTTCTCTTCATATGTCTCATTTGCCAAGAAGACACTAAGCAGCTCTTTCAAGACAAGCACCGTTCCCAGTTATCTTTACTTTCCTGGCAAAGTGACTTGCATGCATGTAGTGTTCAATGCTGTTTGTGTGCAAAGGTTATATTATTATAATGATGAAATCATATAACATCCTGGAAGCATTATAATCAAAGCAGCAAATTTTTAAGAGTACTTGGTTCCATCTTCAGGAACACCTTTGACACTAGATATAGAGTTGGTGACATTGACATTGCATGGGATTGTCATTTGCACTGCCATGGATCAAGGCTACAGGTTTTTTTTTTCATTATGTCCTGGTTAAAGATAAGTTTAAAAATTGTATTATTTGCCAAAATGTATCTGATAGTTTTCAAATAAACATGATGAATTCTGATACTTCTTTAAAATTGAAGGGTCTTAAGATCTTGGAACACGGGCTATGTTACCATATAGTAAAAACTCAGCTGACTTGAGTGGCTGCTGACTGTATCCTGGGAACTGTTCTCTAGCTCACGTCAGATCACTTTTACCCAGACCACTTCAATTCATGCTTATTATCTAAATGGCTCCCGTAAGCATATGAGTTTTGATTCTTTATCCTATTTAGTCTATTACTTATGCAATAACACACGACAACATTAAGAATCCATAATGAAAATAATATTCTCTAGACTCCTGGCAAATTATGGATTAAGAATTCATGATGAAAATAATATTCTCTAGACTCCTGGCAATTATTTCTCATTTTATTTGTTAATACTGTAATCAGTATTAACAAACTGATAATATTATCTGAATGTATAATCCTTACATTGTAATTAGTATCATCTGAACTCTGAGCTAAGACTAATTCTCTCTTAATTATTTTTTTTTATAACTCTGGACATAATAGTTCTATAATAAAGAAGGTTGAACTATTTATGTATCTCTCTAGAAAGCTTAGAGTCAAATTTATGTTCCACCAGTAGCATAAATTTGCCAATTTTGTTATATACTATAAATCTCTTAAATGCTTTCTTGGTCAAATGATAAAAAAATGGATAAACAAACAAAACTATGATCTAAGTTTTGGCCACTTCTCTTTTCTCCTGTGCATGGTTTTCTTGTCTTTATTCATGTAAACTCTTCTGAATGAAAATTCCTTCATCAGTAATTCATATAGGGCTTTATTTCCGAATTTGGGGTCCTTATCTTTGGTCTATTCACATAGGTATTCCACAATCTCCTACATTTCATGCATATAATAGTAAAATAGGTCCCAGAGAATTTCCTTCAAACCTCTATAATTTGGGGCTCTCTACTATAGCAGGTAGGATGTGCAGTTCTCAAAAGTTGAACTTGTAGATATGCATATGCTATTAATGACTGCAAAAATATTTCCAAATATATGTTGCCATTTTATCCAGAGTCATTCCTGGGCTCAGTGTAAACTGCAAGTGGTAGTTGGTAATTCAACCAATTTTTAGACAAACTTGGATCATAATTCCCCCATTCCAAAACAAGTTGGTGTCACAGGAGCTGTTTTCTTTGGGAATCATCTGCACATAATACATGTAGCTAATAGGGGCCATCACTTTCTTAACAGTCCCAGCTCCTACAGTCTCAAACTCTGTCTAATAATAGCTATATGTGAGGGTGACCGAGAGCAGAAGAAGGAGGAGAAAGAGAGATAGGGAGAGAAGAAACATATGATGGACTTCTCATTCACTTCTTAATTTATTTTAATTCATCTAAGTGAACAAGGCTGACACCTAAGAAAATGGTCAGAGGAAATTCCACCTTGGTGACAGAATTTGTTCTCTTGGGATTGACAGATCGTCCAGAACTTCAACCTATCCTTTTTGTGCTGTTCCTGCTTATCTACTTGATCACTGTTGGAGGGAACCTTGGCATGTTGGTACTGATCAGAATAGATTCACACCTTCACACCCCCATGTACTTCTTTCTTGCCAGTTTGTCCTGCTTGGATTTGTGTTATTCCACTAACGTGACTCCCAAGATGTTGGTGAACTTCTTATCAGAAAAGAAAACCATTTCCTATGCTGCGTGTTTAGTCCAGTGTTATTTTTTCATTGCCATGGTGATTACTGAATATTACATACTAGCTGTAATGGCTTATGATAGGTACATGGCCATCTGTAACCCTTTGCTTTACAGCAGCAAGATGTCCAAAGGGATCTGTATTCGTCTGATTGCTGGTCCATATGCCTATGGGTTCCTTAGTGGCCTGATGGAAACCATGTGGACATACCGCTTGACTTTCTGTGGCTCCAATATCATTAATCACTTCTATTGTGCTGACCCACCCCTCATCCAACTCTCCTGCTCTGACATTTTCATTAAGGAGATATCCATGTTTGTGGTAGCAGGATTTAACCTCTCCAACTCTCTCCTCATAATCCTCATCTCCTACGTCTTCATTCTCATTGCCATCCTGAGGATGCGTTCTGCTGAAGGCAGGCACAAAGCTTTTTCCACCTGTGGGTCCCATCTGGTGGCAGTGACTATGTTTTATGGGACCCTGTTCTGCATGTATGTTAGACCTCCCACAGATAAGTCAGTGGAGCAGTCCAAAATCATTGCTGTTTTCTACACTTTTGTAAGCCCTATGTTGAACCCCATCATTTATAGTTTGAGGAACAAGGATGTAAAACAAGCCTTTTGGAAATTGATCAGAAGAAATGTACTTTCGAAGTAAAATCACAGTGTATCTTTCTTTGTAAATTAAATAAAAGATGTAATTATGAGAACTAGATCTGACTTTAACTGCCTTTCAGTAGAACCAATTTTAAATCGATAATGAAAATCTATAATCTAGTGACAAAACATAAAAGGCACGGGTATATAAGATTTATAGTTTTACATGTAACATGTGAGTACATTGTGTGTGTAAAGGGGTAAGAGTTATATATAGAGGTATGAGGCATAGTTTTTCTTCTTTTACACACTTTTACATTTATAACTTATATGTTACTTTTACATTATGCAAATTATCCTTTCTTGTAGGAAAACGTTCTATTTCTAGAAGAGTGTAAAGTAAAAGAGTAAAATATTTCCTTTTCTTGCCTCTCTCTGATCTGCCATTCTCACCTCTCAAAGTTACCACTATCAACAGCTTTCTTTTTGCTTCCATAAAATTTCTATATATCTCCATAACCAATTTGTCACAGTACGGGTTTATATATATACATATACACAAAATTGTTAGTACACATGTTGACTGTCATGAGCTAATTTTAAGTACTTCATAATTCTGTAGCATTTACAATGCAGGGTCTTTGATTTCATTAAATAGGGGAATGTGACCACAATAGTGATGAGACTTGCTGCCACTTCTAGGAAGGAGAACTTATAATAATAACTTATAATAATATTCCCGTGACATCCGTTTAGTTCTCCCCACTTGTGAGACTCAATTTTAATAAGATACTTTCCTCCTACTGCCATACAAGAAATAAAACCTCCAAACAATTATTTGTTTAGATATTAACTCCCAAAGCAGGCAAATAATGGCTCTTGCATAACCCATATCTCAGAAGAAACTGTGACTTCTGTAGAGTTTATTAGCGACATTCTAGCCTTCTAGTGTCTAGGATTTTCATGCCTTCTCTCATCTCTGCATATTAACCTATTACTAATGATGAGATAGATATTTGTTATTTGCACCATAGTTCAAATTTACCCACAATTGTCCTCTGCCACAATTAATTATTACATATCTAATTTTGGAATTAAATGTTAACTAAATTAAATATATTTCAATGCTAAAGAATGAAAACGATAAGTTGATCTTTTAAAGATGTTAACATTTCAGGTGGCTTTGAAGCTACATACCATAAACAAAGTCAATGAATGTTTACTGAGTTTCTACAATAAGCCAAGTCCTACTCCAAGTACCAAGGAAACTTCAAGAAGCTCTAGGATTGTATAGTTTTGTAGAGTTTATGAAACTATAAAAAGAAAAATCAATACAATTGGTTAAGTGCTATAATATAAGAAAATGAAAGTGCTGATGTAAAAGAGGAAAGAAACAATTTATTCTGAGTAAATTGAAGTTAGTCTTATGGTTGTACAGACAAGAACTGTTCATCTTTTACGCTCCTGTTTCAACATACTTATTGCACCTAGTACAATGTTCTATCAGGCCAGGCAGGGGCTGAACTAAATAAGTGGTAGAACCAATTTGTGATCTCATATGTGAATGCTACTTTCAGTGAAAAAGGAAAAGACCATAGAATTGTAATTATTCACTCACCTAGTTGGAACATTTTTCTTAGTAGTATTTCAAAGCTTCTTTTCTGGCTTAGAGCCTATTTTTGCTCAAAATTTCCTGCAGGCTAACATATTAATGTTCATTGACTTTTTTATTATTCCGTATAATTATTTCAATCTTTCATATAACTAGATGTTGTCATTTAATAACTTTATACTGAAAGTCAGATTGTCTCTAAGTCCTGTTAAAACACACATATAAACAAATAACTATTTTTGTGACTTATAACATTCAATTGAAAGTTTGTTGAATTGTACTTAAACACATACCTAGATCTATTATTACTATTTAAGCAGACACATACATTCAGTTATGCAAAACCAATTCCTTTATTATTACAAATTTTCTGATCTCAGGGTTCATGTCTCTTTCTTTACAGTCTAGCTTGGCACCAAATGAAGTTTCGATAATGATGGCAGCATAAAATAATAAATGAATTTCCTATTTGAAAGTGAATAATTGCTTTTATTTTTAGATATATAAGAAAAAATGTCTATGAATAGACCAACAAAAGACTGAGGAAATATATTAGTTATAAACCAACGGAACTGTTCACAAATACAAGCAACCCATAATAATATCATCGAGATTTATGACAGACAGTAGCGATGGAGGCCATAGTGATGTTCACATACACACAAGTTTAAGATAAGAGGAGTTATAGAGAAAGCTTTCATGAATTGACCGGCTGGCTGGAATTACACCATCAGCATGTTAAAACAGTTTATTTTTCATTGTGCTGGACATGGAATAAATATGTGCTAATTAAATGCTTTTTGTATTAGTAGATTATTTCAGTAGACCCTGTATTTTTATCTAAAAGTTAAGAAATTCCTTTATTAATGATAATGTCTCTCATGAGGGATTTTAGGAACAGGCTTCTAAATTTTCATCCTTCTCCTTTGAAAGTTAATTCTTCTGTATTCCATATTTATTTTAAAAAATTGAGCAATGTGATGATAAAATAATTAATGTAAAAATAGACAATATTTTCTGTATTTTCCTAAAGAGCAATAGTGTTGATATTTTATATTTTTCTCCTCACCTATCTAAAAGTTAAATATTCTAATTGATGGCTTTTTTAGAAAAATGATTCCATATATATTTAGAAAAAATAAACAAATGTTCCAGAGAATAGTAATGTTAAAAGCCTAACATTTTAATTCATGTATCATATATTTTCTTGGGAGCAGTGGATAGCGTAAGAATGTTTAGAATTTCACACTCATACATATACACATGAAGGAGAGAAAAAGAAATAATAATGCTTACCAAAGTTCAGATATTGTTTTAATACATGTTGTTTTACATAATGTGACCACCAATATTATTATTTCGGTATTATAATTCCCACTTTACATATGAACAGAGACTCATAGATTATTATTAATCTAAAATCATATAGAAGAGAAGTTCAAATGTGTCTTACTTTAAAGTGTATTACTTTTTGTTTTTCTGCTATATTTGTTCCACTATACTTCATTGAAGGGAAAAAGCATGCAGTGAAAAAAACTATTACTTTTTGTTTTCCAAAAATGTTGTTGATCAGGTATTTGACAGCTACATGCACACTGAATGATATAATCAGCTATGAGAAAACTTCCTACTTTGTAATGTATAGACTAATTCAACTTGTCCAATAAAATGATCTTCGTTCTCAGATCCTGACTCCATCATTTATCAACTATATTAATAGTTAAGAGAATGAACTCTGGAATGAGATTTACTGAGTAAATTACTCAACTTCTCTCAATCTCTCTCAGCCTCAGTTTCTCCTCTATAAGATTAATATATAATACTATCTCTAGGGAAGCTGTGTAGCAGAAATGGATTAATACATGTAAAGTACCTAGCACAGTGCCTGATATATAGTATTTACTCAATAAAATTAACTCATTTTTATCATTAACTAGAAAATTACTTCACCTTAGAAACTCAGTTTTCTCAGACTTTTGTGTATTTTTTTGTTATTACGTTTATCACTTTTTAGATATAATGCCCTTATAGATTTAGTTATTTAATTAATGATTGTGTTCTCCATGATATTATAAATGCCATGAGGTGAAATATGTTTGAAAATAATTATTCTCCATTGTTTAGCCTGATACAAAGTCTGTACCTCCTAAAAAACAGATAGATAGATAGATAGATAGATAGATAGATGATAATTTATCGATAGATAACTTTTACAAATTGGAGATTATATGATATCTTATAAGGTGATAGGAATTAGAAAACATAAAATACTCTGATGGAATTGTAAATGTGTATGATTTATTCATGTATAATAAGTCTGTTTTTATTTCTTTAAACAGAAGAATTCACCTGGAAATATTCAGAATAAATTGAACAAGAGAGGAGGAATTTAGCTCCCTGAGGTTGACCAGTTGTCTGGTGCTGCAACTCGTTCTCTTTGTCTTGTCTCTATTTATCATTATTCTCTTTTTTTGTGGAAATCATGAGCCAAACTCTGCGGATCACATCTTCATACTGTCTTCTTACCAATCTGCCAATTCCATACATTTTGGTTAACTTTTTATTTGAAAAGATAATTTCCTTGATCAATTTATTTGACCAGTATAACATGATCACATTTCTGTTAACTCAACGTTTTGTATCTTGTGTTGTCTCTGACAATCATATCCACATGGTCATCTACTTTTCATGTAGTTACAATATTGGGTCTAAAGTACTCTACATTTATATGGCCACCATTGTCTATATAAGTGATTTTATGTAGACTTAACATCTCTTTTGTTTTCTCCAGAGCTGGCAACATGGAGCATTATCATATTTTGCCACTTCATAGCTACTCAGCCCAAATAAAATTGAATTTTACCAAAAATCATATTGGAACTCTAGAATATGCTTAGGAGTACATGGGAATTTCAAGTTTGCATTTTTAAAAAAAATTCTTCAATCTTTCTAATCTTTGTAAACCAGAAAAATGTCTCTTCTTTTGAATTCTTTTTTATAAATATGCCTAGGTAATGGTATTTCCTAAAAATAATCAATAGCAAAATGTAAATAGTATCTCTCCTGTATGTTTGTGATTTTTCTTTTAAACTGCCAAATAAATAGAAAGGGAAAAAATGTAATATTTGAAAACAAGAAACTCCAAAGTTGAATTATTACACAAATCGCCTTTATATCCTTTTCAGCATCAAGAATCACTATGTAAATGATTTGAAAGGCTCGTATTTGATTGTGCTTTTATTATTGAATAATGTAAAACATGATGTTTTTTATTTGTGTTTCTTGAGGAAAGGCAATTTCTTATTTCAACAATAGCATAAAATCTTCCAGAATAAATCTTCAAAGAATGCCCAATGAAGAGCTAAGAATAATAGCTGGATAAGTGATTTACTTACTTCATATCTTTAGCTCTAAAGTCTTGATTTTTCAGTTCATAAATCTCATCTGTCTCACATTCCACAAGGAAATGTTACATAATGATTTAAGTGTTGAATTAATTTTCCTGAGTTTTAGAGAGCACTTTAGAAGTGATGTGACATTCTCATAAATGAACTTAGAATATCAGACTGCATGTAAAAGTATCTATTGACTTAGGAATTGAAATGTATATAAAATCATTATTTATTATGATGGCGTTTGTTTGGAAGATCTTCTCTAAAAAAAATGTGTTTTTTTTCTTGAAGACTTGCTCTATTTACTGACTTTAATGTCAGCCTGTTTTATGTGGGCAAGACTATGTTGAGGACAGGTTTCCTCTCACTGCACACCTCAACTGATAGAAATATCTTCATATGTTTGGGGTCACATGTAATATAACTCTACTCAACACAAAGTTATTGAGGTTTATCAAAGGCAAGGTGCTTTAGGCTTTAAAAATGATTAAATATATAAAAACTTCCTATGAAGAACAGTGTTTATGTATGGAGAAACACACACAACTATTTTACCATAAGACTTGTTAGGAACAATTGAAATATTTTTTTAAAAATTGTTTTGTGAACATAGAGGAAGAACATATGAATTCTGATGAAAACTTTTCTGGTAATTTTCCCTGAGGATGTGGCCATTGAGATGGGCTTTGGAAGTTGATTAGAGTTTCAAAGGATGGAGGATGGGAGCAAAGACACTTACTACAGAAGGAAGCATTGGTCCAAGGAGAACCACTTGGGTGGGCCTGGGAAGCCATCCTGAGTAGAAAGTGAGAAAAGGTGAAGCTGTAGAGTAAACAGGATCAGAGCGGGGAGGAAAGAAACATCTTGCTGACGTGTTTCTACTTAATTTGACATAGATGGGCAACCATCAACACTTCTTACCCTGAGTAGTGACATGAAGGAACTCTGACATCCAGTCATGATTTAGGATGTGCCTGAGAGAGAGAATTCTGTAAAGAGCAATGATTTTGTTTTAACCAAGATAGACAGGGACTACCTGACTGGCCACCATCATCAGTCTGGCAAATTGGCGTCTCTGTCTCAGGTCATTTTTATTCCTGTCCAAGATTTCTAGCTTTTTGCTTCCATCTAGGGGTTAACGTTAGGAAAAACATATTAATTAGTTGTAATTTATCTGTTGCCACATCTTTGCTACCTTTCAAACACCCCATTTCTTTACAGATTCAGCGCTATGCTGCTTCATTTGCTGTTATCAAGGTCCTAAAGCACCTGGTCACAACTGTCTCCTTATTCCCCAAACTGCCAAACAGAAGCTGAATTCCACCAAGATCTCAGGAAAAAAAAAGTCGTGTCTCCTAACTCCCAGGCAAGGCACCAAAATATGCGCTCGACTTTCTCAATTTTATTGATATTATGCTATGTAAAGTGTAGACTATTTAAATTGGAAGCGACTTAGGATATACTGAAGTACATATTCAAATGTTTTAAAGATGAAGAAGCTGTAAGATGCTAACTTGTCTAAAACGAATAGACTTGCCTATGTACACAGAATTACTCGGTGGAATTAAACCCACGGTACTTGGTTATCTCTCTAGCTAAATGCAATGGATTTATTAGAAATTGCTCCATGAACCTAGAAAGCATGGAAAGTTTTGATTCATGTGTTACTGCTTAATCCATCTCATGAAATGAGATGAACTAACTGTGAGGGAAGCCATGAATGTAAATGGCTAAAGACAGAAGAGCTAGCATCTGTTTTCTTATCTCAGCCTGGTCACTTAGTAGCTCTTCGAAGTTGAGAAAATTGATCATTGTCTCTGAGACTCAGTTCCTTCAACTGTAAAATGGGTTTAATATTAACCTGAGATTTTTTATGAGTTTCTAATAAAATTGTACATAAAAAATGTTTAATACATATAGATTAATAAAAGTTAGTTACTTTGTTAATCAAATATATTAAAAACATTTAATATGGCCTAAGAAAGTAAATTGTGAGAGTACTTTAGTTTTCTCAGATGCTTTTTTTTTCGTCCTAGGAGTTTTCTATAACAAAACAAAACAATATAAAAAAGTAATAAAATGGGCTAAAAATATCCCCTTTTTTCAAATGAATGGATGATCACTCCAATGAGACCATGTGTAGAACATGCTCTTGCTGAATTGGTGGTCAAGCGAAATGAATGAGTGTTACTTTTTTAGAATGCAGTTCTTTCTGCTGAGTACTGAAGACAGTGAGAAAGTATGGTGCCCAGCAACATACAGCAAGCAGTGGACAAGGTCACTACCAAGGTTAGTACCAAGAGAGATGAAGAGGACAATGCAGAAGAGATGCTTAAGCCATTCCTAACTTCACTGTGCAAAGTCCCTCAGCTATCTTCAAGGAACTCTTAATTGGCAGAATTGATTGCTCAAGCTCACTTTAAGAAATGCCATAGGGAAAAGGATCAACCTTATAAACAAAGCAACAATTTCCTTCACTTATTATTTCTGGAGGCTCATTGGTTTTCCTACTTCTTTATAGGTAAGACTATTTCATATGTGTTAGAAACCAGCCACAGTGTTACTATTTACACTTGGAATCCAATTTCTTATTTGATAAGAACAAGAGCATGTTAGAAATAAAGAATTAGGGTTAACTATGAAAAGTACCAATGCTTGTAATTTGAGAATTTTTATTTCTTCTAAACACTAAGCAAAGCAGAGGTAGAAATTAAAATTTCCTCTGATGGCCTTATGTACCTCACACACGGTCAGATATTTACATATGTGACAACTTTTAAAATCCTCAGAGAAAACCCCTGCAATGACATTTTCAAGGAGAGAACAATGGGGCTCATAAAAGTTGAATGTAGACCAATTGCAGAGCTACACGCAGCCCGGTTGTAATTTTTCAAATCAAACCTTCCCAGTTTCAAAACCCATGGTTGATTTTGTGAGATGAATGACAGCATTCAGAATACCAGAAAAGTTTTGGCACAAAAAAGTTTTTAAGTTTTTAGAAAGCCCAAAGATATCTTGGTAGACCATTATTAAGTAAGGTTGGATGTAAGATTAGGCCACAAACAAGTAGAATGGTACATGTTTCATAGTTCTCTGGTAGGAGATGAGAAAATCATAGTGAGACATCCCACTACCCAACCCACTTGAAAATACATGTACACACACTGCAGTGAAAGATGAGCTGCTTAGAATAACATGGAGAAGAAAATGCACAGTACCTGAGGTCATTCCAGGAAGGAAGAGATAGAAGTGAGAAATAGGAAGGAGGAAGAAATAAGAGAAATCAGAAATGTGTTATGAAGTTGGGAATTAAGTACTATACAGTAGACTGAGGAAAAAATCCTCTGTGGTTAGAGTACAGGAGGTGAATTTAAAGCGTAAATATGCCCAAAGTTTAAATTTAATTTTAAAAATTCTTTTGGCTATGGATACTATTTCACCTGCATTCCGTAGAATTGCAGTGTGTGTGTGTGTGTGTGTGTGTGCGTGTGAGTGTGCACGCATCTGTGTGTGTTTTGGATTTCTAAATGACATGAAATAGATGGATAGGAAGTTCAAAGCAATTTTAAAAGGTCTCAAGAGGCTAACACTGCGATTATCTAAGCATTATCATCCTCTATTTCCCATTCTGTAGAATTGCAGTGTGTGTGTGTGTGTGTGTGTGTGTGTGCACGCGCGCGCGCATTTGTGTGTGTTTTGGATTTCTAAATGACATGAAATAGATGGATAGGAAGTTCAAAGCAATTTTAAAAGGTCTCAAGAGGCTAACACTGCGATTATCTAAGCATTATCATCACATTTTTGAAGCTATAGCACAGTCCTTCAGCATAAACTCTGAGGGATTATTTAAGTTCTAATAATTCACTTGATATACTTTGGTCACATGCAGCACTCAGCCTTAGACTATGTTGAGTACTGCTCCTAGAGATTTTTTATTAATTGGATAATGATTTCAATTTCTGCAAGAGCAAAACAAAATAATGGTTAAACAAGTTAGAAGTTTAGGTCTCATATAAAATTCTGAGCTAGTATGTCAGTTCAGTGCTGTCAGGAGTTTCAACTTATTTGCTCTTATTTTTCTGCATCTCATCCATATGACCCAGAATGGCTCAGCATTACACCCGTATTACCATCAGGAGAGGCAGAAAAGAGTAAGCAGAGGGCAAGCCTAGGGTATAAAGAGACAGATAAAATTGTAAACATTGTGCAAAATCTCATCCTTTCATCACCTTCTCTTGGCTAGAATTTACTCTTCAGTTGTAGTAAATCCAATTTGAGAATAAACAAAGAAAAGGGACTTACTGTGACAATTTATTTCTTTACTTTGGTTTTCCTTTGTTTGTTTAAGTGCTGTTTCAGCGACGAACTCTGGATTCAAGAAGGAAGCATGAAGGTGGGTATGAAGAAGGGGCCTCTGTCTCGCGGCTTGGTGCTGTCTCTTTGCTCTTCAATCTGTTTTCTTCACTGTAGATGACATGCAAGACTAAGTCATTTCTAAGGACTAAAAAATTAGCTGCTCTACGATTTATTGAATTGACCAGAAAAAGGTTGGAAGACTTTTTGAAAGATTTCTGTGCATTATATTGATTTCCATTCATGATAAAAGATTTGCGATTGTTCATCTTTTCAAAGATTTCTTTTTTCTTCCATTTCTCTCCCCTTAAATAGTATCTAGTCATTCTAAAATAGGAAGTACTGACTTTTTATATCTTACAAGGAATGAATTGAGATACATCTTCTAGTTCATCACTTATTACTCTTTTACAGAGAACCTAAGGGTTTCATCTGATATGTCCTGGAAGAAGGATTTGTTATTAGGAAAGAACTTCCACTAAATGGTTCTCAACTTCTAATTAAGTTATTTGGTAAATTCTTTTAGATAAGTGATAAGTATTCATTTGTTTATTGCCACTGATCGGCAAAATTTGGGCTAAATTAATTGATGTAGGGTTAAGTAAAATGTGGAAAATAGACAAAGTAGAAATAGAGATGGGTAAGAAATGTAGTGACAGAAACAAAAAAACATAATAGACAAAGAGACATAAGGGAACAATTATCAAAGAAAAAGACTTGAAACTGACAAGTGACTGAGACCCAGAGTCAGTTTGAGTGTGTTTGCTAAGGTTTAATTAGATCCTGTTTTAATTAAACCATTATTTCTAGTGTCTCCAGGGACAAAACAGTTATAGAAAGGGAAAAGAAAAAAATGAAGAGAAAGAAAAAACAAACAATATCATAAGAAAATATGATTTTGGTATTTTTTTTGGCATTTAAAAATTATTATGACTGATCCAAAATTCTCGTTTCTCATTAAAGGAAGTTATGAGAAATAACTTCACCTCAGTGACTGAGTTCATTCTCCTAGGACTGACCAGACGCCTGGAATTGCAGATTCTCCTCTTCTTCCTGTTTCTGGTCATTTACGTGGCCACTTTGGTAGGAAATGTGGGCATGATTGTCCTCATCCAGGTCAACACCCGGCTCCACACGCCCATGTACTTTTTCCTGAGCCATTTATCCTTTGTGGATCTGTGCTTCTCTTCCAATGTGACCCCAAAGATGCTGGAGATTTTCTTATCAAAGAAGAAAACCATTTCCTATCCTGCTTGTCTGGTGCAGTGTTACCTTTTTATTGCCTTGGTCCACGTGGAGATCTATATCCTGGCCGTGATGGCTTTTGATCGTTACATGGCCATCTGCAACCCTCTGCTTTACGGCAGCAAGATGTCCAGAAGTGTGTGCACATCCCTCATCACGGTGCCATATGTATATGGCGCCCTCACTGGGCTGATGGAGACCATGTGGACCTACAACCTAGCCTTCTGTGGCCCCAATGAAATTAATCACTTCTACTGTGCTGACCCCCCGCTGATTAAGCTGGCTTGTTCTGACACCTACAACAAAGAGCTGTCGATGTTTGTTGTGGCTGGTTTCAATTTCACCTATTCTCTCCTTATCATCCTCATTTCCTATATCTATGTATTTCCTGCCATCTTAAAGATCCGCTCTACAGAAGGCAGGCGCAAAGCTTTCTCTACCTGTGGCTCGCACCTGACAGCTGTCACCATATTCTATGCAGCTCTTTTCTTCATGTATCTCAGACCCCCCTCAGAAGAGTCTGTAGAGCAGGGGAAAATGTTGGCCGTGTTTTATACCACTGTGATCCCCATGTTGAATCCCATGATCTACAGTCTGAGGAATAAGGATGTGAAAGAAGCTTTAATCAAGGAACTGATCAAGAGGAGATTGCTTTCCAAATAAACTTCTGTGCTGACTTCGTTGTTTTGATTGTATATATGCTTTGACTTATTCTTAGGCTTTGTCCAAACATAATTTGTTCACATCTATATTCTTTTTTTTTTTTATTTAAGGAATTAGGTAATTTCCCAGGTAGAATTTCTAGTAAAAGGAATCTGAGTGCCTATGTCAGTTGATAGGAATTTTGAACTCCCCGAGAAATTTTCGCCTGTCCAGACCCAAATTAAGAACCTGTGTATTGAGGAATCGATGTCAGTAAAACCCCTAATTTACATCACAAGGAATAAAATCATTAAAGCCAAACAGTATTTTATTTTGGAAAGGAGTCTTATAGTTTTAAGTTGTCTCTTAATGGGAATTATTTATTTTAATATATGGCTAATCATAAGCTTTTTAAAAAAATTGTTTCTGCTAAACTTTACTAAGCTTGCCACCCTTCCCTGTGGAAACCAGCATTCCCTTGACCTTCCTCCACCACAATGTGAGCTTTGTCTCTTTGCATTTACCTGTGAGCTCAGCTCCAGTCTCTGCTTCTATCAACCCCATCTTTATCCTGAAACACACCAGGGACCTGGTACACAGTGAAGCACAGTTACCTTGTATGGTCCAACTCTGGACTTTTGTCTTGGGTCTTTTGAGAAAAAACAAAAAAGACTCATTTATATCAAAGTTGAGTGTTACCTAAATGTCTGTGTGGGGAGATACAAGGTAATTTATCATATGTTGATGAATGTTTTTATCTATTGTATCAACCCATAGGGTATGAAATATATTTATGCCGATAATATCACCTCATATTTGGATAGCAATTTGTGAATCCTACAGTCCTTTTGAATTTGTCCTCCTCATTCTACAGAATAGTAAGAGGAAATAATATTTATTTTCAATGGCAACCCGTGGGACTAAAATTATTTACCTTATTTTAAAGATGAAGACACGGTAGCTCAAATGTTGACCACAGATAGTCAAAACCAGTACAACCTCTTCTAATCGTGTAGGTGTGTGTTGAGAGGTGTTGAGGCCAACAGCTCCACTGAAGGTACTTAAAGCTTTGAAAGTAATAATCTCCATAGAAGATGGGAGGCCAATGAATGATGAGGTGAGCATGCGGTAAGGAGTTTGAACAGAGATCTCTGATGAAATTAGTATTGTTGAAGGGACAGTAAAAATATTGAATAACTTCAGAGTTTAAGTTTAGCGTGAAAATATCAAGTGTCACCATTAAAAAACTAAACATAAAATGTATTTTGCAAATATTTAGGAGAAAGAAGATTAAAAGATAACACTTATTTATAGAGGGTTGACTATGTACCAAATAATATTCAAAACTCATTGCAGATTTTTCTTACTTATATTTACAGATATTTTGTCAATAGTCATCATAACAACTGAGATATGTGGTGTTATTGTCCCAATTTTGTACCTATGAAAACCTAAAGTGAAGGGATATTAAATGACTTGCCACAAATTACAAAAGTAGTAAGTGGAGAAGCTGGAAATTATACTGCAATCTAATTCTAATTTTTATAGCACCTTTAAATATTGCTCCATTTGTAACAATGCATTAAAAGAGCACAGAAAATTATGAACAGATTCTGAGCAAAAATGTATTCAAAGAACAAAATAACATATCACAATGTACTCAACTTTGGTGGTCATTAGAGGAAACGCAAATTGCAACTATGAGATATCTGTACCTACACACATATGAGAATAGCAAAAACTGAAAACTAATACTAAAATAAACAAAAACCTCCAAACCTCATAATATTAAGTATTGATGAGACTACGAAATAACTGAACCACTTATATAGTGCTAGCGGTAGTGTAAATTGATATAATTAGTTCGTAAATCTATTTGGCAGTATCGACTTAATCCGAACATATGCATAGCCTGTAAACCAGCAATTCTACCCAGAATTCTAACAAGAAGAAATACATAAATGTGTTTATAGAGAGATATGTGCAAGAAAGTATTTCATAATAGTCACATCTGGAAGCACTCTAAATGTCTTACGAGAATAGAAAAGATACGTAAATTTCGGTATAGTCATACAATAGATACTACACAGGAATGGAAATAAAAGAATTATCGCTGTATCCATTACATGCAACATGAATAAAAATCATTGCTATAGACTGAATGCTGGTGTCCCCCTCAAATTTCTATGTTGAAACCTAATGCCCAATGTGATGGTATTTGGATATAGAGCCTTTGGAAAGGAATTAGGTCATGAGGGCTGAGACTTCATGAATGGGATTAGTCCCCTCATGAAAGACACACCAGAGAGCTCCCTTGGCCCCTCGTCTATGTGAGGACACTGAGAAAAGACAGCCATCTCTGACCCAAGATGAGAACTCTCGACCATACTGATAACCTGATCTTGGACTTCTGGCTTCCAGACCTGTGAGCAATAAATTTCTGTTGTTTGTAAGCCACCCAGTCTACGGAGTTTTTGTTATAACATCCCAAACAAACGATAACTATCACCAACATAGTGTTCATATGTCATCAAGGTTCATCAAAAGACCAAACAAAAATAAAATGTACCATGTGATTCCAGCTATGTGAAACTCAAAGGTGGACACAACCAACCAGTAGTATTAAAAATGAATATGCAGTAACTGGAGGGTTAGTGACCAAGAAGGGTCCTGAGGAGATTTTCCTGAGTGCTGTTAATGTTTTATTTCTGGATTTTGAACTTGGTAGTACAAGTAGGTTCACTTTGTAAAAATTCATAAAGCTATACTCTTATATTTTATGTACACTTTCTATGTGTATATTAGACTTTGACATAAAGTTTACTTAAAATTGCTAGAAATAATACTAGTCTTTGAACCAGCAATGCTTCAAACCAATATCAAAGCATTCCGTTTATCTGTAACACACAAAGTAAACTAGCTTGCTAGAGCTGCCATAATGAAGTACCACAAATGGGGTGGCTTAAACCACAGAAATTTATTTCTTCCCATTTCTGGAGACTATAAATACAAAATGAAGGAATCAGTAGGGTTGGTTTCATTCCGAAGCCTCTCTTAGACATGTAGATGGTCATGTTCCTCCTGTGTCTTTACGTGTTCTTTCCTCTGTGCGTGTCTGTGTCCTAATCACCTCTTATTCATCAGTTATCGTGGATTAGGACTCACTCACATAACCTCATTTTACTGTAATTTTCTCTTTAAAGACCCTATCTCCAAATCCAGCCATATTCTGAGGTACCGGAGTCAGGACAACGACATATGAATTGTGGTGGCACATGATTCAGGCCATAACACAAAGTGAGATGGTAATAGAATTGTGATGCAAAGTTGAGATAACTGTGGTGTGGAAATTGTACCAGCAAATTGGATGAGCTGAAATTAATATGTTAAATAGAATGTAATCTGAGCATCCACTGCAGACATCAGTGTTACTGCAGGGACTTGCTGATGTATGAAGAAAATTGCTGAGACTGAACACAAGGGAGAAAATTCTAGCCAGTGGTTGCTTCCCATGTTAAACTTGTATTACACCAGTTATTATTTCTCCAAAGAACTCGTTTAGTGAAAAAAAATTATCTAACAAAGTAATTGCTTCATCTTCATCTATTTGTGTAATCTCCTAGGGAAATGAAGTTAACGATACAAACCACATAAATTCTGCCTGCACTATTCATCAGAAGAGCTGTTGACAATCTTTGTAAAGATCACTCTTCCCCCACAGGTAAGTAGGTTTCTTTATTCTACAAACATTTATAAACACGAATCTCTATTTACTTATTAATGAAATCATATGTATTATCAGGATTAGATTTATTATTTATAAATGACTAGATGGAGAGAAGAATGCCCATTTCCAGAAAAGTGTAGACATTTACTATTTAAGGTACTTTTACTTATAAAAGTGACTGAATAATAAAGATAGATGATAAGGGAATCAAAATATAGTGAATGGTATTCTCTAAGGCCCTTCACTTAACTGACTGATCACTAATATTTATTGAGGGCTTGCCATGTATTGGGCACAGTGCTATGCATATTGTATACTTTATTTTGTTTAATCCACAGAATAGCCCTTCTGATTTATTAAACCCTTTTTGCAGTAGAAGAAACTGAAGTTCTGAACTAATAAGAAACACCCTCCCCCCCGCAACACAAGACTGGGATTAAAAGTGCTGAGGCCAGCGTGTGAACTCAACAAGTTGACTTCATAGCCCGTGTTTTTACCAGTACTCTCTAGTGTCCATAATATCACTTCCTGTGTACTAAACTTGAAAAATACATTATTATTTATATGTATGAAGGACAGAATGCTATAGGGTTGGTTTGAGGGTTAAATGAATTAATATTTATAAAACACTTAGATCAGAGCTTAGCATATAAGACATACTATGTGTTTGTTAAATAAATAAATTGATAATAAACTGAAATTCAGAATAAGGAACTTATCTAAGGAGTAAAGAAGCATCTCAGAAATGACTAATATAAGAAATGAATTGATTTGTGTTAAGGCTGCAGCGTGTATAGAGACATCGAACTGTTTGTATGCTCTAGTCCTGACCTAATCCTAATAATTGGAAGTTACATGAGCATACTCATTTACCGAAACACACAAGGTTATATACTAACAGAAGGTGAATTTCACTGTGTGTAAATTTCATCTCAAAAGAATACTAAACACACAACGAAACAAAGGTGAGAAGGGAAAGAACTTGACATATGAGAAGGGATGAGAGTATGTCACTACGATGATTAAACAGAGGTAAACTTGATTTTGTATAAATAATCACAAATTAAACTTTGCTGCAGACATTCATATTCAAAGAATAGCTTTGAATAGGATGTTCTAGTGAATACCGATGACCTCCATATAGAAAAATTAGCATGTACATTTTAGTTAATGTCGGTAGTATCAGTTTTAATTTGTTTGCGATCAACTGATGTCCACTTTATCTCATATAAAAAGAAACTGTTCTCAAATGGTAAGTGGTTTTCTAAACCAAAAAATAGCTGAAGTACTAGACTTAGAGAACAGATAGCAACTCAAGGAGCTCTGGAGACTTGGCAGCTCAGATTCATAAGATATGCATTCCTTTGTAGGATCAGTCTGATCTTTAAGGTCCACTGCAATCAATTTGATGAGAAAGATTTAGCCTACCTTGAATCACTAGCTTACTAGATCACTAGGGGTACGCATCTGATTCCTGCCTACTCCTTTCTGAATCAAGGATCTCACCCCTCACAGTGGAAACCAAGAGGAGAGAATATCCATCATTCTCAACTCCATGTAATTCTCCCAAAAGAATTCTAATGGCTGGAGAATTAAAAGCTGAGCAACGGCCAAAATGCAATCATGTGTGTATTTTTTGAAGAAAAAAAAGGAAGAAAGAAGTTCCCATGCTCCACCTGGAAAGTCCGATTCAATTAAGTCTGAAAAAAGAGAAAAACATTGAACTAGCCCAACCTCACTGCTAAGGAATCGCTCCAGTAGGGAATGATTAGGTGAAAATTATTAAAAAAGAATAGGTCATTTGGGAAAATATTATTCTTTGATACATGATCCTTTTCTGTTCCTTGATACTTTTCTGATCTTTCTCTGCTCTTATAATAATCAGGGATAAATAAATTCTTTAGTACTAAAGATTATATGTGGGGTGGATCTGGCCATAAAATACATTTGTCAAATAAAAGGCAGAAGCATGGGAAGAGGTGGAGGAAGTGGAGAAAGATATAAAAGGGAGAGAAACACAATTAGAAGGGAGTGACAATAAAGAGTGAATAAAACTAGAAAAATAGAATCCACATCACAAAAGGCAGAAAGCTGCTTTGAATGCCTATGGTTTCCAATGCCTGGCTGAGATGGAGTTTACCAAGAATAAAGAAAGACTAGTAGAAACAGAGAAAAAATATGCTAGGAAGGAAAACGAAGATCATTATTGTAATAGTGATATTTATTTTTCTTTCATTTTACTGTAATCCAATACAAATGGCCAATTCCCTTCTCTCACTGAAGGAGATTATGAGAAGAAACTTCACTTCAGTGACTGAGTTCATTCTCCTAGGACTGACCAGACGCCTGGAATCGCAGATTCTCCTCTTCTTCCTTTTTCTGGTCATTTACATGGCCACATTGGTAGGAAATGTGGGCATGATTGTCCTCATCCAGGTCAACGCCCGGCTCCACACGCCCATGTACTTTTTCCTGAGCCATTTATCCTTTGTGGATCTGTGCTTCTCTTCCAATGTGACCCCAAAGATGCTGGAGATTTTCTTATCAAAGAAGAAAACCATTTCCTATCCTGCTTGTCTGGTGCAGTGTTACCTTTTTATTGCCTTGGTCCACGTGGAGATCTATATCCTGGCCGTGATGGCTTTTGATCGTTACATGGCCATCTGCAAACCTCTGCTTTACAGCAGCAAGATGTCCAGAAGTGTGTGCACATCCCTCATCACGGTGCCGTATGTATATGGTGCCCTCACTGGGCTGATGGAGACCATGTGGACCTACAACCTAGCCTTCTGTGGCCCCAATGAAATTAATCACTTCTACTGTGCTGACCCCCCGCTGATTAAGCTGGCTTGTTCTGACACCTACAACAAAGAGCTGTCGATGTTTGTTGTGGCTGGATTTAACCTTTCCTTTTCTCTTCTTATCATCCTGATTTCATATGTATATATTTTTCCTTCTATCTTAAGGATTCATTCCATGGAAGGCAGGCGCAAAGCTTTCTCTACCTGTGGCTCGCACCTGACAGCTGTCACCATATTCTATGCAACTCTTTTCTTCATGTATCTCAGACCCCCCTCAAAGGACTCTGTGGAACAGGGGAAAATGGTTGCTGTATTTTATACCACGATAATTCCCATGTTGAACCCCATGATTTATAGCCTTAGAAATAAAGATGTGAAAGAAGCATTAAGCAGAGAGCTGTTAGGGAAAAAAGTATTTTCATAAAAGGTATCACTATTCTTTTGGTCCCCAGACATTTTACAGACCTCTTTTCTAAGTGGCAGGACTGAATTGATGGTGAAATGAAAAATGTGGTATACCAATAGAAAACACTGCTTTTTTTTTCCCCAAAGCTTTAATGATTTAAAAAAAATCCAAACACAGAAAGTAAAATTTTCGTTACACAAGTTTACATGTTTGTACTTGTCATTCATTTTGCTCACCAGTTATTTTACTTTCTTTGTCCTTTGTATACATTATAGCATTATGCTCCCCCAACCAACCTTTGGGTTTAGATGGTAGTGTGTAGCTATTTCTGGGCAATTAGATTAGAATTCATATGGGTTCTTTCTTTGCTGAGAATTTAATGTTTGATGAGAGAACCCTTCAGTGGGGTTTTCTTTTCTTGCCATGATGACCAGCAAGATTTAAGATTCAACTTTTAAGCTTGGGTTTTTGAGTGAAGAGACGTGGAGTAGAGTCTTTTGCTAATTCACAAAAGAAATGTAGAAAGAATGAGAAATGTTATTTGGTTTTATGAGCTACTACACTATGTCGAATTGCTTTTTACATGGTCTTCTAACTAATAAAATATTAATTATACAAAATTCAAACATACAGATGCATATAATATAGAAATTAAACACACAACACTCAAAATATCACACTCGACATTTTGTTTCATGGTTTTTAGGCTTTTCTTTGTTTTTACATATGTGCACGTGTTTAACTAAAGTTACTTATAATTATTATTCACAATTACTAATGTAAAACATATACATTGTTTTAAATGTCAATATTACAAAACATATACACTCCTTTCTTACTTCTCCCCTGCCCATATTTCTCCATAGATAAAACTTTTTTGATATTTCTTTTGGCAATGAACTCGTTTTAAATTATATAATTATATGTCTAGTTATTGATTTTTCAATCACAGACATGATTGATTGATTTTTCTTAAATTAAACATAAAGTATTAAAATTTTTCCACCCACTCCTGCATCTCTACTCAAGCACCACTACTCCTTCCTCCTCATGTTCACAATATGGTCACATTTGAAATTTTCCTTAAACTAATATTTTTTGTTAAAATTACTATGAATATGTCATTAGTAATATCTGAACAATACGATGAGTAACACTATGAGCCTTTAATACTAATATTAATTACTAACATTATGAGTAATACTGTGAATGTAATTCTCTTCCTGCACAATTATTTGATTTTCATATCTTTTTTTTTGTACCTATTTTCCCCCAAACTTTCACAGAACTACGAAGCATGTCTTATAGAGACAAAGCAATTGCTGATCTATTATTTACACGCTTCCTCACTAGGGGCCTTCTGTCCTCTTGTTGGTGTCTGTACTGGTTGCAGTCAAGGCCTGTTGCATATGTGTTATCTGGAGATAGTGATTGCTACCATTAGTTTAAAATGTTCACTCATTCAATGTATGTTGATTACTGGGCCATATGTTACAAACTGGAGATTCAACAATAAACAAGAAACTGGAGATTCAACAATAAACAAGTGCTCTACAGCACTTAACAGCAGGTGTTGGTAAGTGCTGTAGAGAAAGTAACACAAGGCAATACAGAAGACTGTGACTTGGTAGCATCAGAAGTGGGGATCACGCTAATGTGTCAATTTCAATAGATGGGATAGGACTCTTGGGGAAGGCTATATTTTTATATTAGTTGTCTCAGTTTGCCCTAGCTTCACAATTCTAGAATTAAAATATAATTAGTGATTAAAATACAGTTTCCACTAAAAAAAGTGACATGCACCTATGGCCAGTGAGATCTGAGCAAAATTGCAAAACTCCTTGGATATCAAGAATTAATACCAAGAATTGTGTTTATGAAGTACATACTACTTAAAATATATATTTTGTAGCTAATGTAATACTGACATGATTTTTATCATGTGAGAAACTAAGACACCCCTTCCCCAAACCCCAGGATACAGAGAAAACATTTTAAAACAGGAAGAAAATTCTAATTGTTCTGAGAGTTATTTTGCTCTTGACATGTATTTTCCATCAGAGATGATGCAATATTTAGCATTTTAATTACCTCTTGAGGTTTCTGTCTCTATTCTCCAGTGAGAAAGCCCCATGGCAAAAATTCCAGCCCTGATAAATCTTTCTGAATTATCCATTGCTGATGACAGATGAGATGTTTCCGAGAACATTTTTGCTTCATGCTCAGGTAGGTTCATGCATAGGGAGAGTCAATATGTTTTTATCAAATCAGTCTGAAGTGATAGGCCTCTGGGTTTTCCTTGTTATTCTGAGTAAAAAGAGAATGATCTGGAGAGAGTAATTAGGAAATGGGATTTGGGAAGCTTCACTGTGGCAGTGGATGCCAGTTAAGAATAAAGCCTTTGGCTTATGCCCTGGTTCCAGAATGGCAATCATTCAATGGCAGAAATATACACTATCTTACCTAGCAAATAATGGGAATCCTCCCCGCAAATGTCACTAAGTGGTAATCAAATAGTTGTATTTCTGTTTACTAAATACATTTTCTTTTTAGTACAAGTGTTGTTCTCAATTTTTCTCACCTTATCTCTCCTTTCTGTCATTTTTCTTTCTTGTACACATGGACTTAGTCATTGAATTAAACTCGTATATAGTAGTAGCATCTATACAATACCAACAGTATGTGTTCAAACACAATTATTGACAAGCCTGCTTGTTCATAAGACATTAATAAATGACCCTGCACTGCTTTGAAACCACTGGAAACCTTTCCTCGTTCTTCCTTCTGCATATTAAATGATTTGAGTTCAACACGGAGACAGCCTGAGAAAACAGCTTGACTCTGAATGTGCTTTTCTATAATTTACTGCTCTGTCTCGGAAGGACAGTCGAGGAAACAGCTCGACTCTGAATGTGCTTTTCTATAATTTACTGCTCTGTTATAAATAGCATCTGAAGATGTCTATAAGACCCTGGCTGTTTAAATAATGGGCCCAGCTTTCCTTAGGGTGACCAGTGGTTTTGGTTTGCCTAGAACTGAGGTGTTTCCCAGGATGTAAAACTGGGTAACAGTTGTCTATGCTACATATATCCCACCACAGATAGAGTTGGTGGCAGACGTAGATGAATTTCATTAGAGTGTCAACCATTTGATTCTCATTCTGCTTGCTCCCTTGTCCACATTTGTCACTCAACAGCTATTAAATTTGAGGCCTTCTTGGATCTGAAGACTCAGCTCATATGGCTTGACTTATTCACTGATACACTCCTCACCCAAGAGCTTGAAGACTAATACCATTTACATTTTTATTTATTTTTATTTTTTAAATTACATCTATTGGTATAACATTGGTTAATACAATTATATAATTTTCAGGTGTACATTATCATTTGACATCTGTATATTCTATTGATTCTATTGTGTATTTACCACCCAAAGTCCAGTTTCCTTCAGCTACCATATATTTGATCCCCTTTACCCACTTCACCCTCCCCCTAAAGCTTATATTTGACCCCCTTTACTCCATCTACCTCCCTCCTCCTCCCCTAACAGAGACTCATAGTCATGGACTATAGGTTTATGGTTACCAGAGGACCATTTACCTTTTTCTTATATTTCTTGACCACATTTGTCTTAAGTGAAAAAGAAGCAGTTGAAAATGTTCTCATTATTTAGATAAGATTTAGTAATAACCAAAGACATCAATAAAGTGAAATATGTTTCTTAGGAGTGCTTGGATAGAGTAGGCTGAGAAGATCAACAGATTTGTTGCCTAAATGTGTGGAAAATGCTAAGTTATTCTCAAAAGGTCAAAAAAGCCAGTAGATCTTCCTGCAGAGCAAAGAGGATGTGCAAATAGGGCTGTTTATTTCTCTCTTTTACAAGGTCATAGTTAGATGAGGTACCAGCTTTTTGTACTTGGCATTTTGGCAGAGACAACCTGTAATGTAGTTCCTTTAACTTCACTTCAGTCACCACC
>NW_006440830.1:45903-49352 GCF_000325575.1 Pteropus alecto
TTTATTTCTATTATATAAACTTCAACCAGTAGATGAGTAGCGGGAGGCACAGATAGAAGAAGAAAACTATGATAGAGACAAATCCTAGTGATAAGAAGGGACAGGCAGATTTCAGACGATAAAGGGTATTAAAAGTTATATGTCTTTATAGATAAGAAACAAGGTAGTTGTAACGGCTTATTATGAATTAGAGGAGAACCAATGATGTTTCTAGAAAGTATTTATTACATAAATGAATGAATGAATGAATATAAAAACGATGATGATGATGTTTCTCTAACTTGTACCTTGGTGACAATTGTAGGATAGTTTTATGAAGAACCATCAGCTGGGCAATTCCCTGGCCCATAAATAAATAGAACATAAGTAGACCACCACTGCTGGCAAATTAGCTCAAAATATTTCAACTAGAATATTAAAATGTTCTAGACAATATCTGGAATCCAGATACCTAGCCATCTTAATCTGATTCAATCAAAAACTAAAACTTTCTTCAATCTCGCAAAACATTTTTTGGCTTTCTGGTGTATTTAGAAAATTTTATTAATTTAAGTTTAAATATTGGTAGAAGAATAATATAGTCCTTCACTCACTATTTTACTGCTCTTGTTTTATTCAAAGTTCTAAGGCAGAAGAAAAAGGAAGTAAGAGACTGTCTTAGAATTTCTTAATACTTCAAGACCCAAGAGAGAAGAAGTTTCTAAAAAGAGGAGGTAAACGAACTTATTTTTATTAGATTTGTTTGAGGACAATGGCTAGAAAGAATTCGATTCCTTTTGCAGTTAATTTAAAAAAAATAAAAAATTGCTACATCCATGTGTTATTTTATGAGGTTTTCCTTTCTTATTTTCTGATAAGGAAAATTAGTTTGTTTTAAACCATTTTATACAGTTTTATTAAGTCATTTTTATGGTAAACATTTCAAATTTGTGAGATTAATAAATATAGGTATGGTGAAACTTTTTAACTATAGAATAACATTTCTTTGCTTGCAGCTTTGAATAAATTTCTAATATAGATATAAACTCTACAAATCTGGTAACTAGTTGCAATATATGCACATTCTAAAAGTCAAGGACAGTAGAAAAAGATCTTTCCTTTTTTAAGAGATAGCAAGAACAAAAATGATTCCTTTAACATTTTTGTTAGTAGGCAAGAGAAACTAGATGCAATTTCTGTCACTATAATTCTATGATTTTATATTATTTTATACTTTCTCTGTAAAAAATATTTATACACACATAAGAGAAGAAAAGCTGCTAAGAAAAGACGTGAGAAAGAAGAGAGGAGAGATAAAAAGAAAAATAGCAGAGGAATTGAAAGAGAATGGGTTAGGAAAAGGTAATATAAATGCAGAATGGCTATATATAGTATGTGTACTTTCTGATTTCTATTTATTCTCTTAGATAAAATGCATCTCTACTGGGAACAAATTTAAGAAAATGCTCAATTTTACTGATGTGACAGAGTTTATTCTTTTGGGATTAACTAGTCGTCCTGAATTACAATTCCTTTTCTTTGTGGTTTTCCTACTGGTCTACATTATCACCCTGATTGGAAACATTGGTATGATCATATTAATCAGACTCAGTCCTCAGCTCAACAGCCCCATGTACTTTTTCCTCAGTCACTTGTCTTTTGCAGATGTGTGGTTCTCCTCCAATGTCACTCCTAAAATGTTGGAAAATTTAGTATCTGAAATCAAAACCATTTCCTACCCTGGTTGTATAGTGCAGTGTTTTTTCTTCATTGCCTTTGTCCACGTAGAAGTCTTCATCCTTGCTGTGATGGCCTTTGATAGATACATGGCGATCGGCAACCCTCTGCTCTATGGTAGCAGAATGTCAAGGACTGTCTGTATTCGACTGATCTCTTTCCCAAAAAAAAATTTATCAGTTTGATCTCAACATTGTGGACTCATGGCTTGTACTTCTGTGGAAACATTGAGATCAATCATTTCTATTGTGCAGACCCAGCTCTCATCAAAATGGCGTGTGGAGGAACTTTTATTAAAGAATATACCATGCGCACGCTGGCAGGTCTTAACTTCTCTTATTCTTTATTGGTCATTATTATCTCCTACATATTCATCCTTATTGCCATCATAAAAATGCGCTCAGTGGAAGGAAGAAAGAAAGCCTTCTCCACCTGTGGATCCCACTTAACGGCGGTCATCATATTTTACGGAACTCTCTTCTTCATGTATCTTAGAAGTCCCACCGAAGAGTCTGTGGAGCAGGGGAAAATGGTGGCTGTGTTTTACACCACGGTAATTCCTATGTTGAATCCCATGATCTACAGTCTCAGAAACAAAGATGTAAAGGAAGCCATGAACAAAGCAATCAGTAGAACATTTTTAACTAAATAAAATACAAACTTAAAATGTATCATGAGACACATAGTTTAATGGAAGGGGTGGGAAGTAACCATTTTTTTTATAATGTTGAGGAAATTTGTTATTTATGTTTTCAATGAATAGGCAAAGAAGATGTATAATTGAAAAGAGAATAATGGCGTACAGTCAGAGAAACATTGTAAACAAGACTCTCTGGGTCTATGAAATTTGACATGATGAAAACATGTCGAAAACATCATCTACCCTTTTTACTTTTCCACACAATGTTAATAACATTTGGTATGTTATTTGTAACTGGGAAAGTTTTTTTTTATGGATTTTTAATATTGCACAAGTCTATTCTTTCAACTCTGATTTTAAAAGAACTCTACTGTACATACTGTTTCAAAGAACTCGGTGACATACTGTTAAATCGTACACTTGAAACTTATTGGATTTTGTTGATCATTGTCACCTTAATTTTTTTATTAAGTTTATAGGGGTAACGTTGGTTAATACGATTATATAATTTTTAGGTGCACATTATAATTTGACATCTGTATATTCTATTCTATTCAAAGTCCAGTTTCCTTCAATTACCATATATTTAATCCCCTTTACTCACTTCATCCTCTCCCTACCCCACTATATTTGACCCCCTTTACCCCATCTACCTCCACAATCCTCCCTACCCACTACCATTTGCTAACCACTAGTCTATAGTCCATGTTCATGAGTCTCTGTTTGTCCTGTTCCTTTGTTGCTTTTAGATTTATGTCCCACATGTAAGTGATATCATGTAGTTTTCAACTTCTTTCTGGCTTATTTCACTTAGCATGATTGTCTCAAACTCCATCCATGTTGTTGCAAATGGTAGTATTTCATCTCTTCTTATGGCTGAATAATATTCCTTTTTATGAATACACCACATTTTGTTTATCCATGCATTCATTGTTGGATATTAGCATTGTTTCCAACTTGTGGAGACTGTGAATATTGCTGTATGAACACCCATACTTGTTTGGATGCCTCTTTTCATTTCTCTTGAGATTATACCTAGGAGTGGAATTGCTGGATCCTGTAGTAACTCTAGGTATAACCATCAAAATCTTTT
>NW_006440830.1:52172-57365 GCF_000325575.1 Pteropus alecto
ATAAAAGAACTCTAATGGTCTCTTATGTACCTAGAATAGGTGTAGGTTTGTGATTATATGTTATTATTTTAAAATATTTAAATCAAATATGAATTCACCATGTCTTGCTATAATTATAAACTCTAAGCAATGTTAATATAAATTCATACTATGTGATTTTACGTTTTCAAATGTATATTAATTATTTATTTAAATGTCATTTATATGTGAACATACTTGATATCCTATGACTTCCATTTAAGATCCTATTTATGTCTCACCTTATAATGACTATCAGAAGGTTATAACAATCTCATTGGTATTTTGGAAGTTAGAGTATATTTCCATAAATATATTTTAAAATGTTTTCTTTAGAAAATTTGGGGGAGATGTAGAGATATGTTTACTGTGTTTTTTCTTTCCCTCAACTCCATAAAGACTATGATAGAATATATCATGTACCCCTATACTGGAAATGACACTCCTTTTAGGTTATGAATTGAGATTTTTGGTCTCCCCTGTTAAAAGGTACTTGTTAAAGGTAATTAATGGTATAAACTCTGGAATTAAACTCTGGAGTCAGGAATCTAGTCTTCAATTTATTGAAAGTGTGACCTTGAGTAAGTTGCTAAATCTAAGACTCTAAGTTTCTTGTCTATAAAATGGGAATAATAATGATTACAAGAAATTGTTATGAGAATTAAATTAAATTAACATAGTGTCTGGCATGTGCTAATTTCAGTAAATGCTTTATTATTACTATAATTAAGTTCCTAGTTTTCCATATTTATAAACTGAGCAAGTTAAAGCAGATATATCTTTTCCTGCTTTGATAAGCTATAATCTTAATTATAGGTAATAATACTAATAATAATTTCACTGGAAAAGGCAAGTGGGACAGACTGTAAAATAGAGGACACAAGATTGGCTTAGACAGGTTGAGTATTGCCAAGTCTAGTGTGATGCAAACACCCAAAGCAAATTTTGTTATTTGATCCCAAGACACACTCAAAAGAACCTGTGCCTTTGAGGAAAATAAAATTGTGCCAATCTATTATTTAAAAAAAAAACAACTCAACAGTCATCTCTTCCTCTAGAGATGTACTTTCCCCAGGTCACTTTTAGACAAAAGCTTTTTAATTGCTTCTTTTTTCTTAAGGCAAAGATTTGAGGGAAACACAGACTCCTGGTTTCTCTTTTGTCTGGTATATAAGTTATTTTCCCATCCTTATACAACATTCAGTTTTCAACTCTGCATCCTTATTGGGGATATTTCTCCTCATTTTCAGGTTGGTATACAAATTTATCTATTTGGATTGTTAGATGAAGGTTGCATCTTGGATTTTATTCTTTTATTAATTAACATCAATTATTCCATATTTATTATGTGTGTAGGGGTGTTATTTGTGCATGAGAAAGAGAAACAGAAATGAGAGAGACAGAGAGAGAGGCAGAGAGAGAGACAGAGAGGGAAACAGAGAGAGAGTGAGAGAGATGGAGAGAGAGGAATTTTCTACAGAGATTTGATTAGTACGAATTATTAATGGAAGCTACAATTACCAGTTCATTTGATAATAATTGTGCCTTATATATGTATTAAGTGTTAATGTATAATATCTCTTTTCATATACATTAACACAATATAAAATGGAGGGCCAGGGGAGGAAGGGAGCAATGGTGGGGATAGTTTTATGAACTATATAGATGTACTATATACTTGAAACTAATGTACTATATACTTGAAACTAATGTAAATAAATAAATTTAAAAAAATTAAATGAATATTATTATACTGTTATATTAAAGCATAGAGAAACTAAAAACAAACAAACAAACAAACAATAAACCCTGTCCAAGTTCATAAAATTAGTCATGGAGCCAGAATTCAACCATGGTCTGACAATGAAAACAGAATTCTTTTAATTGGAATATTTATTGTTTGGGGGCAAAAAAAAAATATCCACATTTATTGGTAATTTAATTTCAAATACAGAATGATACAATATGGGAAGTTTGTGTGTATATTTTGCCTTTAGATGGTGAGGAAAATTCTCTCAGTGCTTGTGAGGTCCTCAAACCATGTATTTCTTTCCAGATGCTTGTGAGGTCCTCAAACCATGTATTTCTTTCCAGATCTCAGACTCTTTAAGATCAGACTAACCACTTCACTTTCCCCATGAGCTCACCATTGTTCTCTGTTACCTGGCTAATCACCACTTGTACTTAGCTTTTGCAAAGTACTAACACCAACCATCTTTTATATCCCTTTTCGAGATGAACTGTCTGTGGTGCCATGCAATCAAATCTGAAATCAAGGAAGAAATGAGTCATCATAGGTAATCAATACCTGCATAGTAGCCTTTTGTAACACTGTCACATCAACTGTGAGAGCAAAACAACACCATTCATCGTATTCACTTAGTTGCTTCTCATAATGCAACTGATTTATAATTTTCTTTGCATTTAGTGTTTTTTTGCTTTTTGTTTTTTTGCTTTATGGAAATTGCATAAGTGACACACACAATTAATGTGAATATCTCAGAACTTTTGTAAAAAAACCAAATTAATATGAATGTATTAATATAAAACTTTCATATTACTGTTTTTTAAAGACTTGCAAATATATACCTTTAAGAAGGTCATTTAACCTTCACAACATTAATGACAAATTGGTAGAGAAATCATTTTAGCCAGTTTATTAATACATATGCTATACCATGAATTGTGAGCTGAACGATAACAAAGCAAGTGCTATTGATTTAGTGTTAATATAATTTTAAAGAAACTCTGCTTTATGCATAGATTGATGCTCAACTATAAATCAGTATGATCACATATATTCTCTAAGCATTAATTTATATCTGTATGTCTGTGTATCCTTAAATCCAAATGGTTATTTCAAAACTGAACATTGAAAAACTCTTGAAGAGAAGAATAAGTCTCACGCAGGTAGCATGAAGCCTCAGGACTGGCAGTGAATGGGTAGAAGACACTAAGATTATACAAAGGGTGATAGTCTTTATATTAGAACAAAGAAATTTAGTTTATGGAATTTTAGGCAATATTTTTATTTCTAAAATTTGTAAGCTGTTAATTAATGCCTCAAATTTTCATTAATTAGCCTGAGACTCTGGAGTCATGTAGTCTCAGCCTAATCTACTTTGGTTGGTAGCTTTCTCCATTCTCCTGAAAAAACTTACCTTTCTAAATGATGTGAGTGGAAGGTAGTGGATTACTTTCATGGATAAAAGTCTGTTCATTTTCATAATGGAAATAAAGTTTATCTTCTTGTCTGCTATTATCTAGCCACTACTCAGTGATAACTGTGAATAAGGTCTTTCAAATTGCATTTGAACAAAGTGTAATCCTGGAGGTTAAAGTAAGGGTTTTGAGAATAACAATTTGCCCTATAAGTGACATTTAGCCTTTGGAAAGCTTGACACAATTCCATCTCCAATAAATTTATTAAATTTATTGTGCCTTTGAAAAGCTATCTCAAAATTCTTATTGATAGAATTACACTGTGTCCTATAGAACATAAATGCTCACTGGTACTAACAGAATCTCTCTCTCTCTCTCCTTTCTCTCTCTCATTCCCTCCCCTTCCTCTCATTTACAAGCTAAGTGAGCTAGACTAAGAATATAGAATTCTTTCCCACAGAATTTTTCATAGTTTAACTTTACTAGGTGGATTGTGATTCTCTAAGAGAGTAGACAGGATATAAGATTTCTCACTATTATTTGATGAATGAACTCTTTCTCCATAATACCTGTTAACATCATGCAAGGCAATAGTGTTTTCTCAAGAAATTAATTTGTAAAATATTGTTCTGGAAGACATTTCATATAATATAAACTATGTTTGAAAATAAATTTGCAAAGTATCCAAAAAGCTTTTCTAGAAATCCATTGGATGTCCAAAGAAGAGCCAATTACATTCCACTTTCTGCCCGAGTATAACTTTGTAAGAATATAACATGGTTTTAGAAAGTTTACTTCTATTAATACCACTATAATTAGTGACAATTAATCTCCTTGTCTTACTTATCTTTGAATCTCCAGAACATAAGAGTTCATCATATCTAGTAGATTATAATTATATATTAGATATTAAAGAGTCTGTATGCAGGAGATATGCATAATGTATGAATATGTATGAACATGTATAAATGGTTCACCCCTTTTCCTTGGCTTTGATGATAACTGTGGTCAGTTTGTCCCTCTTCAATTTAAATGAGAGCAAGTATGATGTTAGTTTAAAATCATATTTTTATCTGACATTTAGGACTGATGAATTATTTAGTTAAATGGCTTTTGTCTTAAATCATAGAGAATATGCTTATAATGAAAAACAGATGAGGTAAAAAAAATATTTTTGAGTTTGGTCAAAAAGAATTATAACTCTCCATAAATATCTTAAAAATGGGAAACAGCCAAACATCCCAGCATTGGAAACAAGAGATGTTTAAAATGTCTTCATGAAAATATGGTTAAGCGCAATATTTAGTACTAGCTTGTTTCAATCACAATATTTTGTATAACTGTTACAAAATAAGGCCTATGTTTTTATTCAGTGTAATGAACTTCAGAGAGACTGTTACATAGCTAGTTCTCAGAAAAGATTTGCTAAAAATAATGGTAAAGTGCAGTCATAGATACTTAATAAAGGAAATAATGAAAGTGGGCATGGATAAAAGTATAAATTTAAAAATGAGCAATACCCAATTTTTAAATTTATTTCCTTTTTGTTATCACAGAGATTTGTAAGTAACATTGACTTAGAACTGAAAAAATGCTCAATTTCACCGATGTGACAGAGTTTATTCTTTTGGGACTAACCAGTCATCAGGAATGGCGAGTTCTCTTCTTCATCATTTTTCTTGTGGTCTATATTATCACCCTAGGGGGCAATATCAGCATGATCATGTTAATTAAGGTCAGTCCACAGCTCAACAGCCCCATGTACTTTTTTCTCAGTCATCTGTCATTTGTTGATGTGTGGTTTTCTTCCAACGTCACCCCTAAGATGTTAGAAAATCTGTTATCAGAGACAAAAACTATTTCTTATGCTGGATGTTTGGTGCAGTGTTTCTTCTTCATTGCCCTCGTCCTTGTAGAAATTTTTATCCTTGCTGTGATGGCCTTTGATAGATACATGGCAATTGGGAATCCTCTGCTCTATGGCAGCAAAATGTCAAGGGTTGTCTGCATTCG